>NC_092001.1:5797666-6100000 GCF_044704955.1 Pristiophorus japonicus
CTATTATCTGAATGGTGACAGATTAGGAAAAGGGAAATGCAACGAGACCTGGGTGTCATGGTACATCAGTCATTGAAGGTTGGCATGCAGATACAGCAGGCGGTTAAGAAAGCAAATGGCATGTTGACTTCATAGCGAGGGGATTTGAGTACAGGGGCAGGGAGGTGTTGCTACAGTTGTAAAGGGCCTTGGTGAGGCCACACCTGCAGTATTGTGTACAGTTTTGGTCTCCTAATTTGAGGAAGGACATTCTTGCTATTGAGCGAGTGCAGCGAAGATTCACCAGACTGATTCCCGGGATGGTGGGACTGACCAATCAAGAAAGACTGGATCAACTGGGCTTGTATTCACTGGAGTTCAGAAGAATGAGTGGGGACCTCATAGAAACGTTTAAAATTCTGACGGGTTTAGACAGGTTTGATCCAGGAAGAATGTTCCCAATGTTGGGGAAGTCCAGAACAAGGGGTCACACTCTAAGGATAAGGGGTAAGCCATTTAGGACTGAGATGAGGAGAAACGTCTTCACCCAGAGAGTGGTGAACCTGTGGAATTCTCTATCACAGAAATTAGTTGAGGCCGATTCACTAAATATATTCAAAAGGGAGTTAGATGAAGTCCTTACTACTCGGGGGATCAAGGGGTATGGCGAGAAAGCAGGAAGGGGGTACTGAAGTTTCATGTTCAGCCATGAACTCATTGAATGGCGGTGCAGGCTAGAAGCCCTGAATGGCCTGTTCCTGCACCTTTTTTCTATGTTTCTATGTTATCCTGGACACACACTATCCACACACAGCCCGAGAATGGCCTCTCCCTTCCGCCACTCACACCACACACTGAGACTGGTTCTTGCTCCACTTTGCCTCTTACACACAGCCCCGATTCCCCCTGAACTCCACCCGGACTTGGTGCCGATATCTGAGTCCATCTGCGGACACGCTCCCAAAGCGCTGCGCTGCTGTAAGGAGGCTGCTGCTCGCTGCCTTACCCCGGGGCCACAGTGTCTCCATTCCTGGCTGTTTTAGAAACATAGAAACATAGAAAATAGGTGCAGGAGTAGGCCATTTGACCCTTCCAGCCTGCACTGCTATTCAATAAGATCATGGCTGATCATTCCTTCAGTACCCCTTTCCTGCTTTCTCTCCAGACCCATTGATCCCCTGAATCATAAGGGCCATATCTAACTCCCTCTTGAATATATCCAATGAACTGGCATCAACAACTCTCTGCGGCAGGGAATTCCGCAGGTTAACAACTCTGAGTGAAGAAGTTTCTCCTCATCTCAGTCCTAAATGGCCTTATCCTAAGACTGTGTCCCCTGGTCCTGGACTTCCTCAAAATCGGGAACATTCTTCCTGCATCTAGCCTGTCTAGTCCAGTCAGAATCGTATATGTTTCTATGAGATCCCCTCTCATCATTCTAAACTCTCGTGAATAAAGGCCCAGTTGATCCAGTCTCTCCTCATATGACAGCCCAGCCATCCCTGGAATCAGTCTGGTGAACCTTCACTGCAATCCCTCAATAGTCAGAACGTCCTTCCTCAGATTAGGAGACCAAAATGAACACAATATTCCAGGTGGGGCCTCACCAAAGTCCTGTGCAACCATCTTCTACCGCTCACTGAGTGAATGGCGATTACAGGCAGTGCTGGGGGAGGGGAGGATGCATGCACTCTTCTGCTCACTGGGATTTGACACAGGGGGCGGGGCTGAACAGCGCATGCGCAGCTCTCTGCAATAATTCAGCCTGTAAAAATCAAAGTGCACTTTTCCCAATTTACTGTTGTCAGAATCTGAGCAAAGTAACGAGGCCTGGGGGGAATGGACAGAGAATGATTAAAGCTGGGAGTGTTGTCCCTTGGATATTCTCAATTTGGGATCATTCCATGCAGAGTGTTTCTCTCCATGAGCCCGTCTTCACAACGCAATTCTGCAGAAACATCGGAGTGACGAGGGAGTGGGAGTGTTTGCTGGCTCCGTGCAAGAGTGAGTATCTGACAGAAACAGTCCGAAATCAGTTTAATTAGAGTAAAACACTCGGTCACTGAGATTAATACCGAACTATAATCAAACGGCTATAGTGAGGCAGGAACTTAATGCAATCATTATTCATAATGAAGTAGTACTCGGTAAAATAATGGGACTAAAAGCAGACAAGTCACCTTGCTCTGATGGCTTACATCCTAGGATCTTAAGGCTGCAGCAATAGTGGACACATTATTTGTAATCTACCAAAATTCCCTGGATTCTGGGGCAGTCCCACCAGATTGGAAACCAAAAATGTAACGCCACTATTTAAAAAAGGAGGCAGACAAAAAGCAGGTAAGTATAGACCAGTTAGCCTAACATTTGTCATTGGGAAAATGCTGGAGACCATTATTAAGGAAGCAGCATTGGGACATTTAGCAAAGCATGATTCAATCCAGAAGAGTCAGTATGGCTTTATGAAAGGGAAATCATGTTTGACAAATTTGCTGGAGTTCTTTGAGGATGTAATGAGTAGGATGGATAAGGGGGAACCAGTGGATGTAGTGTATTTGGATTTCCAGAAGGCATTTGATAAGGTGCCACATAAGAGGTTACGGCACAAGATAAAAGATCATAGGGTTGGAGGCAGTATATTAGCATATATAGAGGATTGTTTCACCAACAGAAAACAGAGAGTCGGGATAAATGGGTCTTTTTCTGGTTGGAAAATGGTGACTAGTGGGGTGCCGCAGGATCGGTGCTGGGTCCTCAACTGTATACAATCTATATTAATGACTTGGAAGAAGGGACCGAGTGTAATGTAGTCGAGTTTGCTGATGATACAAAAGTGGGTGAGAAAGCAAATTGAGGACACAAAATATCTGCAAAGGGATATAGACAGGCTAAATGAGTGGGCAAAAATTTGTCAGACATAGTTTGATATGGGAAAATGTGAGGTTATCCACTTTGGCAGAAATCATAAAAAAGCTAATTATAAGTTAAATGGAGAAAAATTGAAAAGTGCTACAGGACAGAGAGACCTGAGGATGTTTTTGCATAAACACAACTATGCAGGTACAGCAAGTAATCAGGAAGACAAATGTAATATTGGCCTTTATTGCAAGGGGGATAGCGTATAAAAGCTGAGAAGTCCTGCTACAGCTGTGCAGGGTATTGGTGAGACCACACCTGGAGTACTGCATGCAGTTTTGGTCTGCGTATTTAAGGAAGGATATACTTGCATTGGAGGCTGTTCAGAGGTTGATTCCATCGATGAGGGAGTTGTCTGATGAGGATAGGTTGAGTAGGTTGGGCCGATACACATTGGAGTTCAAAAGACTGAGAGGTAATCTTATTGAAACATATGATAACGAGGGGACTCGACAAGGTGGAGCCAGAGAGGATATTTCCACTCATCGAGTAAACTAAAACTAGCATAATCTCGAATAAGGGGTCACCCATTTAAAACTGAAATGAGAAATGTCTTCGCTCAGAGGGTAAATCTATGGAATTCTCTGCCCCAGAGAGCTGTGGAGGCTTGGTCATGAATATAGTTAAGGCAGAGATAGACAGATTTTTCAGCGATAAGGGAGAAATGGTTATGGGAAGTGGAGCTGAGTCCATGATCTTATTGAATGGCAGAGCAGGATCCAGGGGCCAAATGATACACTCCTGCTCCTATTTCTTATGTTATTATGTTCTTATGAGATAATAACCCTGCGACTGTACGTGGGGACTCTAACCCTGGGAGTGAACAGCTCTGGGGCTTTCCTGTTTCAATTATCTGGGATGTAACCAGAAGCTTCGCACTGAGCAGCGCCTTTAGGAGATGGTGAGAAATCCGAGGTGTGAAAAGCGAGATAAACTGAGTTGTTACTTTACCAAGATGGCCACGCATGCGCTTTGCTGCTCCGTGAATCAAGATGGCAGAAGGCTTAATTTACCGTCCTGTACAAAGATTGCCTCCGTTGCCCTGGGCCTGTGACAGGGAGAAAGCCTCGAGGCTGCAGTCGCCGATATTCCGGTTATTATTCCGGGCTTCCGGCGGGCATCAGTTGTTTATGAAGCAACCCCGGCTACCCGCTGGTCCATTACTGACCTCCGCCCCGAGAACGTGAGCACCTTTGCGGAGCAGTGCTCACCATGTCCGCTCCGCCATTACACGTAATGGGCATGCTCCAAACACAGCCAGTTCCTGCGCATGCGCACTGGGCCCCTGAATTCTGGGCTCGGCACGGCCCCCGTCGCGGGGAATGCTGGGTAAATACCAAAGGCCACTTAAGAGAATGGGACAGGATTTACTGGGCTCCCATTGGGCAGTGAACCATGTTCATTCTGGCACTTCGACTTTGTTTCTGCTGCTCTGAATAACCCTTTACCTGCGCTGGAGATTAACGTTCTGTCTCAATATTGAATAAATCAGCTTGTTTCAAACACCGTGTGTCGAATATTGGATTTCTCCATAAGAAGAGACTAATTAATGTTCCCTTCACTTCCATTTTGGGCCTTTTCTTACTCTAGATTGTTTCACTTCTCACCCAGTTTATCTTTTACCACATCAAATCCTAAACCTGTTTCGTTTGAGTATACAGTTTGTGGGAGTCTTACACTGAACCGGCGTGTATCACTTTACTCTCATTTGAAATGCTTTCAAACCAATGCTTGAAATTACTATCTTGCTTAAGAATGGAAATCTGTTATTTTCCGTATTGTTTATTGATTTTTGAATGAGCACAACAATTGTTTTCGTCCACACATACTGCTTGTGATCAATTTGAAATGTTTAAATCTTTGTATTTGTAATGATCTTTGCTAATTTTGATGGGTTAGTTGATTATAATTACTTGTTACCAACATATCTTGCAGTATTTTTTGCATCAAAATAATTGTTTAAACACTTCCTTTATCAGGTATTTAGCTCCCCTACTGAGCTCTGTTTCGTATTGTGGGGGATCTAGAACAAGGTGGCACAGTCTGAGCACAAGGGGTCACCCATTTAAAACGGAAATGAGCAGAAATCTCTTCTCTCAGAGGTCGTGAATCTTTGAAATTCTATGCCGCAGAGAGCAATGGAGGTTTGGTCATTGAATATATTTAAGTTGTAGATAGACAGCTTTTTGAAAGATAGGGGAGTCAAGGGTTATGGGGTGAAGGCAGGGAAGTAGAATTGAGGCCAAGATCATATCAGCCATGATCTTATTGACTGGTGGAGTGGACTCAAGGTGCCAGATGGCCTACTTCTGCAGCTATTTCTTATGTTCTTCGCCTTGGTTAGGTGCTGTGTTTAGATGTAGGTTTAGGGGTTAGGGGTGTGGTTTGTGGTTAATTGTTAGGATTGGGATAAGTGATTGGGATAGTCAGTAGGATATTCGGCTTAGGATATAATGATTAACTTAGAAAGCACTATTGGCAATATAAGTGTCACTGATCGTGCCTTTTTCCATTTCAATGTTTTTAACCTCACAGAGACAAGTCACAAAACAGCCTCACAATGTGTTCATTCAAGGAACCTTCTTTCCTGTGCACGCCTTATTTCCTCCCTTCTTTCACATCTCTACATTTCTCACAGAAAAATATATCAGTGACATTAGATTTGGGGATTTTTATACAATAACAGACGAATACAATTGTTGTGCTGGTTACATCTAATCATCAGCCTGCCTGAAAAGGGCTTCTGACAATAATCTGTCACCAGGCCCACCAGTCACCGTCTGATTCCACCATCATATCTTCATTCATTACCCACCTTTCACCCTAACGAGAGCTGGTTTCACCTGCATGGTCATTCCCCATACTGAGGCTCTCTAATTCCCGAACAGAGCTAAAACAACTGCATGGACTGGTTAGTCCGAATGGTCCATTTCTGTGCCGTATATCCTATGTAATGTGATAGTCTCAGTGTAATTGGTCACTGGATTTGATGTCTCAGTGTAAGTGGTCCCTGGAATTGATTTCTCAGTGTAAGTGGTCCCTGGATTTGATGTCTCAGTGTATGTGGTCCTTGGATTTTTTGTCACAGTATTAGTAATCCCTCAATTTGATGTCACGTTGTAATTCATCTTGGATTTGATGTCTCATTGTTACTGGTCCCTCAGTGTAAGGATTCCCTGGATTTGATGCATCAGTGTAAGTCGTCCTTGGATTTGATGCCTCAATGTAAGTAGTCCCTGGATTTAAAGTCACAATGTATGTGGTCCCTGGATTTGGTGTCACAATGAAGGCGGTCCCTGGATTTGGTGTCAATAGCACCTCGTCACTGGGACTGAGGGAAAACCCACAGACCAGCATCGCATTCAGCACAGAATGATCCCACTCAAATCTATTCCCACTGCCCGCATTAATTCAACAGAAACAGTTCCGTGCCTCCAAGGAACTGCAGCTCCAAGTCTAACTTCAGTGAAACACACTGTACAAAACATTTTAAATGAAAGACACACCCCATCATAGTTCAACAGAGGCAAGTAATGGGCAGTAAATCCCCCTCACTTATACACATTCTTCACCCCTACTCTCCAACCCCTCACCCCAACTCCTCAATCACCCCATTTCTCTCACACCAATTCCTCTTTCAACCCTTCTCTCCAAACGCCTCCCCCCAACACCTCTTTCACCCCTACTCCCCAAACACCACTCACCCAACTCCTCTTTTACCACTACAATTTCATTTTTAACATCACTTACACAAGTTATCCACACTGGAGGTAAATCTAGGATCTTCTGTATGATGGTGAGGTGATCACTGGACAATAAAGTGCAGAGACTGTGGGTGGTTGCTCATTTCCCTCGGTGAGATTTAATCTCCTTTCCCACTGAATACTGCGGACAGACGGTCACCTTGGTAACCGAATGATCATTGTGACATCACTATCTAAACTAGAGCACACAAGACAATGGGTCATCAACAAATGGTAAAGGGATTAAACAAACTGCAATTACATCATAAATAATAGGAAATAAAATGCTGGATAATAACTGGTGAAGATAATAGCTTATCTCTGTGGAATTGACAAGAAAACATTAAGAATGATGTGTTTTGTTTACACACACACACACACACATATCAACGACTCTGTGTGCATTCTTTTCAGTTGACCTACTTAATCTGATGAAATATTTTTTTGAGTCTTAGGACCCTGCGGGAACCCAACCGGCGGCGCTTCCTGTGTCAGGATTTCAAGAGATCGCGCACCGTTGCTCCTCCCACTGCCCTTGGACATGGGGCAGATATTTAAAGGGACAGGGATGCCCTTTTTTCTTTGCCTATTTATAGTTAAAGGAACAGTCCAGTTTATCTCTGAGTTTCGGAGGACTTCACGAACCGAGCTCCCATTAACAATCGTTCCCTTCTGTACTGTGCTGTGATTTTAAAGCTGTATATTTCAGTGATTTGAGCCTTTCTAAAATGTCACATTGTTTTTATAATGCATTTGACTTGCTTGTCTAATTTGGAAAGATTTCAGAATTGTGCAGTTTTGTTGAAAGGTGGAGTAAAATTTGTTTCAAAATAATCTTTCTAACCGTCCCTCCCCCCCCCCCCCCCCCAAATTTTAGAGCACTCTGCAATATTGACTGGGAAGGTGCCAAGTTCAGTCCTTGATCAGGGCTGTTAGTTTATCTCAGCCAAGGCAGCAGTTCAGGGGTTATAATTGTCCTCAGTACCACTGGGCGAAATATGAGTAAAAATTAGCCAGTAAAATTGCTCTTGATACTGATTCAGTGACATCAATTGGGAAGTGTATGGATGTCTTTTGAGGGTAGGATTGGACTCGGCTCTGATGCCTACCATGGTGGAAATCCTGCTGACACTCTTTGAGTCGACTGATGATGAGGCACCAGAGGTTAACAAATGTCTGTGGAATTTCACCCAGCCAGATTTAGCACTTCCAGGAAAAAGTAACTCGCAGTTGATTTTAGACAGTAAGCATGGAGGGAGAGTATCTAGAAAAAGGAATTTACAGCTTTGGAGGGACAGGAGTGGATTGAATGTCCGATAGAATCCAGACTTATCTGTTCTGAATTTCTATCCTGTACTTAAAGTAACAACGTTTGTAACCTACATTTGCTTGGTATTAGAAGGGGAGGACCTGCAGCTTGGTAACTCAAACCAAACATCATGTCAAGATTTGAGAGATTCACTGATTCATCAGGATCACCTTATCATCAGTGGAAAAACACCAATCACAGCGGTGAGAAACAGGACCCATGTTCTGTGTGTGGATGCAACTTCAACCATTCGTCAACCTCTGAGATTCGTGTGCCCAGCTGACTGAACACTGTAAATGTGGGGATAGTGGGAATTTATGCTGATGCGCGTTGGGTGGAAACACATCAGGGAGAGACCGTTTACCAGCTGAGTGTGGAAAGAGATTCAGTCTCTCATCTCACCAACTGACATTCGAGGACTTAGATAACAGACTTTCTCCTGTGAATATAGAGCTGTGTTATTGGGCCGCGATGTTTTTACTTGTTCATCTAGTTGACTGTAAACCTTTGTCAATTAGTTGATGTGATCGGTTTACTTGTAGATATTTAAAAAAAAATACATTTACTTAGTGGATTCAAATTTAAATTGAAACCAGCTTTGCAGGTGTGATACTCTATTCACACATTGAAGGTGAGAGAGATGCTGTGGGCACACGAACATTCCAGTATGTGTAAGTTAATAACAGACTGGATTTTGTGTTTAGTGATCCCGGGCGTGTTAGCTATCCCTACCCTGGACATCAAGGCACTCTGGATGGTATGGGGAACTGGGACTTGTCCTGAGAGTAACCAAAGGTCTGAGAACTGAAACAATCTACAGTTAGAAAGGAGTAAAGGCGCAAAACGAAGCAGTCAGTAACAGGACATCAATTTGTCTCCTCTTATCATGGAGACATCAAGTATCGAAACATTCTGATATTTGAAATATCAAAATAGTAAACTCCAGCCCAGTTTTATGGGTGATTAACATCAGCGGAAACAAATCCCAACTCGCAGAATGAACACGATTCAGTCAGGATGTGATTAACAGCAGTAATAACAGTAGAATCCAACCTCTGCAGTAACTTGCAAACTAGCTATTCAAATGACTGAGTAAACCCCTTCCCTTCCCAAACTTCCCCAGTGTGAACTCGCTGGAGTTTCAGCAGATCAGATGAATGAGTGAAATTTGGCCTCATACAGAGCAGGTGAATGGTCTCTCCCCAGTGTGACTGCGACGATGGACTTCTAGATCAGTCGGGGAACTGAATCCCTTCCCACAGTCTCCACATTTCCATGATTTCTCCATGGAGCAGGTGTCCTTGTGTCTCTCCAGGTTGGATGATCAGTTGAGGTTTCGTCCACACACAGAAGACGTGTAGTTTCTCCCCGCTGTGAATGGTGGGTTGTTTTTCATGCTGTGTAACTGGTTGAAGCTCTTTCCACAGTCAGTACACTGGAACATTCTCACTCGGATAGGGTATGTATATCTCGGTGCTTTTCCAGTCACACTGATGTTTGAAATATTTTCCTACAGACAGAACAGAAAAATGTTTCTGCTTCCACATTCAAAGGCCGATGGTATTCATCATTTCCAGCTAACATGGTTGGATACAGTGCTCAGAGTGAGAATATAATCAATGAGCTGCTGATTTTCTCTGCTGGTCACTGGGCCTTTTGTGCTGCCCAATAGGGTGAACCTGGCCGGGCCCAAAAGGCTGAACCCGGGCTGGCCCAATAGGGTGAGCCTGGGCTGGCCCAATCGGGCTCGCTTGGGCTGGGCTGGCCCAATAGGGTGAGGCGTGCTGGCCCAAGGTCACGAGACAACTATCAGAACAACAAGGCTCCCTTTCAGGGGCCACGGAGCTTACATAAATATGTGACCAATGAAACTGACAGACATCCTGAAGCCCCTCTCATCCTTTGTCACTGCACAAAGGACCGTGCATGCGCTGTGAGACCGCCCTGACCAATATGGCGGCCGCTGAGCACGCTCCCACCAGCAGTTACTGCCAAGAAAGGCGCCAAGAAAACGTTCACTAACACAACACCGAAGAGCGGCAAGAAGCACAGACAGTCAAGGAAGGAGGGTTACTCCATTTACATCTACAAAGTGATGAAGCAAGTTCACCCTGACACTGGCATATCCTCCAAGTCCATGGGCATCATGAACTCGGTTGTGAACGATATTTTGGAGCGCATCACTGGTGAGGCTTCCTGCCTGGCCCATTATAACAATCGCAGCACCATCAGCTCCCGGGAGATCCAGACCGCCATGCACCTGCTGCTGCCCGGGGAGCTGACCAAGCACGCCGTGTCGGAAGGGACAAAGGTGGTGACCAAGTACACCACCTCCTACACGCTGTACTGTGAGGTCAAACCCAAACACAACTGCTCTTAAAGAGCCACACACAACCTCTCTGAAACAGCTGCACAAACGCATCTCCCTTTAAACTTAAATCACTAATTATTTCCTCAACAATTGTGTGCGAACCTTTGGAGTTCCAGCTGTAGATTTAGTTTTGAATTCTCAGATAAGCAGCTTCACTCTCAGACCTGTTCATTTACATCGCCTGCCTAATTAAAAGCATGTTTAGAGGCTGAGACTCAGATTTCAGTCACACATTCTCTCTCGCAAGTATTTATCAAGTTTATTTTTCAATTACTGTTGCGTCAGTCCGTTTATTAACCCGACACTCCCCGCAATGGAACAATCCAGAATGGGAGTTCTTGCAGAGACCAGAACCGGGGAAATTTGATCACTCTGTCTAATATGTCCTTACTATACATTATAAATGCAGACGAGGCCCATACTTAAGAGAAGGTCACTCTGTGACCAGTAACATTTATTAGCCAGCACTGAAGTGATGAAGGTGGGTGGAGCTTCCCCTTTTATACCTGAAAGTCCAGGTTAGGAGTGTCTCCCACAAGTTCACCCCCTTGTGGTCAATGTTCTCACGGTATACAACTTAGGTCTATTTATACATGGGTTACAATGACAGTTGAATACATGACATCACCTCTCCCCAAAGTCTTATTGCGATCACAGGTTAAGTCTCTGGTGGTATCCTCTCCCTTGTAGAACGCCTGAGTTGGGGATCCAGTTGTTGGGCGTTAGCCTGAGTGTCTGCTGTTTGCGGTGTCTCGGCCTCTCCGGACTGCCCACAGTGACTGGGCTCTCCTCCGCTTGATTCTTGTGTTCGGTCACCTGTGGAGTAGTGAACTCTATATTGTGTTCTTCCTCTGCTTCTTCTATGGGGTTGCTGAACCTCTTTTTTATTTGATCCACGTGTTTGCGGCAGATTTGTCCATTGTTAAGTTTAACGATCAGAATCCTATTCCCCTCTTTGGCAATCACAGTGCCTGCGAGACATTTCGGCCCTGCAGCGTAGTTGAGGACAAAGGCAGGGTCATTGACATCACTACATCGCGCCCTGGCATTCCCGTCATGGTAGTCACATTGTGACTGGCGCCTGCCCTCAACAATTTATTTCATGGTGGTGTGCATAAGTGATAACATGGTTTTGAGCGTCCTTTTCATTCGCAGCTCTGCGGGTGGAACCACTGTGAGCGAGTATGCTCGGGATCTATTGGCCAACAGGAGACATGATAAGCGGCTTTGCAGGGAACCCCCTTGGATTCTGAGCATCCACTGTTTGATTATCTGCACTGTTCGTTCCGCCTGACCATTTGAGGCCAGCTGGAACGGAGCCGTTCTGACATGGTTGTTACCATTTCCTGCCATGAAGTCCTGGAATTCAATCCTTGGAAAGCACGGGCCATTGACCAAGACGTCCGGTAGACCATGGGCGGCGAACATTGCACGTCGACTTTCGACCATGGCAGAGGATGTGCTTGAATTGAGAATGTCACACTTGATCCATTTGGAGTCGTGATCTACTACAACGAAAAACATTTTTCTCATGAAAGATCCTACGTCGTCCACATGGATGCGTGACCATGGTTTGGCGGCCCAGGACCAGTGGCTAAGGGGGGGCCTCACTGGGCGCATTGCCCAGCTGGGCACACGTGTTGCATCTGTGAACACAAAGTTCCAGGTCTGCATCTATCCCTGGCCACCAAACGTGTAAGCTGGCAATTGCCTTCATTATGACAACGCCCGGGTGCTTCTTGTGGAGTTCTCTGATGAACATCTCTCTGCGCTATTGGGGCATGACTACACGGTTTCCCCATAGTAGGCAATCGGCCTCACTCGAGAGTTCATCTTTGTGCCTGTGAAATGGTTTGAATTCCTGAGAGAATGCCCCTAACATGGCTGCCCAGTCCCCATTCAGGACACAGGACTGCTAATGTATTGTGCTCTGCACGCATGGGTTCGTAACTCGTCCTCGTTGTGTTACAGCTTTGATTTCCAGAGCCGTGTTGTCAATCACATTTAACCTCTTCACCAAATTCCCTTTTACTGACACAGATGGTGCACTTTGTTCATGTCATGTCTCAAATTAATAATATAATCGTCAAGAGGGTAATATTTGCAGGACTATGGAGAGGGGGGCTAATTAGATAGGTCTCTGAGGGACAGCACAAGCACGATGTGCCGAAGATCTTTGCTCACTACCGTCAGAATCTCAGAGCTACGCTCTTCACCGTCGGCGGCTCGTTGGTCTAGGTGTATGATTATCGCTTAGGAATGATCACATTTGAAATGCGAGAGGTCTCGGGCTGAATCCCGGACGAGACCCGCCATTGTTTACTCAAAGATCCGCTTCTCACAGTCGCTTGACATGTGAGAAAACAGACATTTTTCACGTTAAAACGTGTGATTTTGCGCCGATGATCCCTTAGCGTCCAAATCTCAAAGCAAAGCGAACCCCGCCAAACTGAGTACAGTTAATGTTTCTCAGAGGTACTCGGCTCTGTGACTCGTTGGATAAACTAAACCCTTGTTTGGTTCCGGCCAATACTTGACCGGTATATCTTCCTCTCTGTATGCATAAGCTCACCTCAATTGGCATAAATATACATTCAGCGTCAATCTCCACCTCTGCCCTGAATAGGAGTGCGTCCTGTTTCTCTGGAGCTGAAAAGATGAGAGCAGCTGGCTTTTGAATTAGACCCTTGGCTGCCGAATTCAAAGCGGACAGGATATCAATTAGGGCTGGCAAAGCTGCCTGGTCTGATTAAAAGTTGGTGACACCCTATATTGTAGGCATGTTCTCGTCTTCAGACCTCATCATTAGGTTCAACGTATCGGATCAAAAGCACCGCTCTCATTGTCTGGTAATGGTTCTGCTATTCCCACTTACACCTCCTCTGGACCATCCTTTGTTACGTTATTGCCCGATTAGCACCCACTTTGCCTTTTTCCATTGTGCCATTTATTATTTAATCACTCCTGTGTTCTACTGTATCACAGACGTTCCCATTTGACCTTTCTCGGTGCGTATTTTTTCCAGGCGCTATTTTTGTTGAAAAAATCTGTAATCTTTAACTTTTTCCTAAAATATCGGAATGATTATCCGACAGAACGTGAAACTGGATTCTTCCTCCACAGAATCTGCACGACCTGTCGAGTTTTACATATTTACCTGTTTTTATTCATTCTATTTCCGTGTCCCTTTTAAGGGGATGTGCTATCTGTCCGAGATCATTCTCTGTCTGTTTAAAATGGTGTGATATCAGACCCGCATCATTCTGTGTCTGTTTAAAAATGATGTGCTGCCTGTCCCGTATTTCCAATGTCAAATTTCAAAAACTGCATTTGGAGGGTGCAGGAATTTTAGTTTGTTTGTTTGTTTGTGTAAGCCAGAGTGTGTGCAAACGTGCTGTGCGATCTGACTGTCATGTGAGAAAAATGCATAACATGCAACTTGAAACCGTACTGATTTGATTGAACACTCCTTCGTGGACTGTCTGACGGTAGAAGAATCTGCTGTGGGATTTTGCTATTCCACATCTGATCGAAGGGAAAATACACAAGTAAAAAATATAGCGATTTTAGCCAGGGCCTGCGTGTGGGCTGTGTGATATGACGACATCCTCCATCCTTATTTTCAAATTCAAATCAAATCAAACCAAGACAAGACAAGACAAGACATGACTGACTGACTGACTTTGTTTATACATGTATAAATATGTGTATATTTATATCTAATCCCAAATTTTGATCTTCCAAAAGAAATATGCTTTTTCTGTTCCGCCTGCACCGGGCTCTATTACATTTGATCTTTCACAGCACAAGCAGCTGCTGTCAGATCCAGCAGAAAGACACACGCGACTTTAAAAGATCGCCTTTGTAGCCCACATCTTCCCTCGTGACTTGCCTTCCACCATGGGCTCACTGTGTTTGGGCAATGATTGACTGCACACCTCATTTCCAATGAAATTCTTGCAGTCACACAGCCTTCCTTCAATCAAAAAATATATAGATTATGAATCAATTATTTATTTATTTAAAACTACTCAAATTCAATTCAAAAAAAAATAAATTAAATTCATTTATTTTCTTAAAATGTTAAATATATATATATTTCAATCTGGGCTGGTTTTACGTCCCTCCCTCCTTCCTGCCTGTGGCTTCAATAACCGTCTCTGCCCCGCGTGGTCCTGAGGCCCAATACACAATTGCCTTCAGGGATGATAGAAATCTCATTTTATTCTTTTAAAAGAGAACTGCTGTCAGTCAAGGGTCATTCTGCAACTGGGTAAAAGCGATGTCCTTGCAGTCCCGGATGATTCTGTGTCTGTTTAAACGGGCTGGTTGTCAGTTCCGGTTCATAATCTTTCCCTTTGAAACGGATTTTCTCATAAACCCGGGTCATCCTGTATAGGTTGAGAAGGAGTATGATTTCAGATGCAATGACCGAATTGTTAAACTGTTGTGTTTCAATTTACATTGGGCTTGCCTGCGCCGGTGCGCACCCAGATCGCCGTGCATCTGTTCATTCACTCGAAATATGGTCATCTTTTCCAAAATCCAGTCCTTGATATTGCAGTTGCCCCGAATCTGCTAGCAATATACACAATAACACAATCGATGGTGTTGGCAGCGGGTGCGTGGCCTAATGGATAAGGCATCTTACTTCGATAATAACCGCGAAGTTATCAAAAAATTGCAGTTCGAGTCCTGCAGCGGTCAACTCGGATTGCTGCGTGAAATTTTACTTTTTTTGTTGTGATTCTGCCGAGAAACCAACCGTCTCTTCCAGTCACTCACCTGAAGCAAAGGAAGTCTGTTTGCTTAATGAATCTCATGACACGTTTTCGTCATTGTCGGTTTGCATGCACGGTCAGAGCAAGCTGTGAAGTGGACTTTCTTGCACATTATTTTGGTTTGGATACAAAAAGCAGGTGATTGAATGGCTGACGATGCGCTGCACAAGTGACGAGGTGAATCACAAGTGACGAGGTGGCCGAGAGGTTAAGGCGATGGACTGCTGATCCATTGTGCTCTGCACGCATGGCTTCGAATCCCATCGTCGTCGTCGTTGGCTTATAGCTTTGACCTCGTTTTTTCATTCACATTTAACCTCATCGCCAAATTCCCCTTTTACTGACAAGGATGATGTACTTTCCTCATGTCATGTCTCAAATTAATAATATATTCGTCAAAAGGAGAACAGTTGCAGGACAATGACGAGGGAGACTAATTAGATAGGTTTCTGAGGGACAGCACAAGCACGATTGGCCTAATATCTTTTCTCACTACCGTCAGAATCTGAGAGCTGCGCTTTTCACTGTCGGCGGCTCGTTGTTCTACGGGTATGATTCTCGCTTACGAATGATCAGATTTGAAATGCGAGAGTTCTCGGGCCAAATCACGGACGAGCCCAGCCATGTTTTACTCAAAGTTCCGCTTCTCACAGCCACTCGACATGTGAGAAAACAGACATATTTCACGTTAAAACGTGTGATTTTGCGGCGATGTTCGCTGAGCATCCAAATCCCAGAGCAAAGTGAAACCCGCCAAACTGAGTAAAGTTAAAATATCTCAGAGGTACTCGGCTCTGTGACTCGTTGGATAACCTAAACCCTTGTTTGGTTCAGGCCAATACTTGATCAGTATATCTTGCTGTCTGTACGCATAAGCGCACCTCAATTGGGATAAGCATACATTCAGCATCAATCTCCACCTCTGCCCTGAATATCAGTGCGTCATGTTTCTCTGGAGCTGAAAAGATGTGAGAAGCTGCCTTTTGAATTAGTCTCTTGGCTGCCGAATTCAAAGCGGACAGGGAATCAATCCGGGCTGGCAAAGCTGCCTGGTCTGATTAAAAGGCAGTGACACCCTATATTGCCTGGTCATGGTTCTGCTGTTCCCACTAACACCTCCTCTGGACCATCCTTTGTTACGTTATTACCCGATTACCACCCACTTTGCCTTTTTCCATTGTGCCATTTATTATTTAATCACTCAATGTGTTCCACTGTATCACAGACGTTCCCATTTGACCTTTCTCGCTGCGTATTTTTTCCAGGCGCTATTTTTGTTGAATAAATCTTTAATCTTTAACTTTTTCCTAAAAAATCGGAATGATATCCAACAGAACGTGAAACCGGATTCTTCCTCCACAGACTCTGCACGACCTGTCGAGTTTTACATATTTATCTGTTTTTATTCATTCTATTTCCGTGTCCCTTTTAAGGGGATGTGCTGTCTGTCCGAGATCATTCTCTGTCGGTTTAAAATGGTGTGCTATCAGACCCGCATTATTCTGTGTCTGTTTAAAAGTGATGTGCTGTCTGTCCCGATTTTCCAATTTCAAATTTCAAAAACTGCTTTTGAAGGGTGCAGGAATTTTAGTTTGTTTGTTTGTTTGTGTAAGCCAGAGTGTGTGCAAACGTGCTGTGCGATCTTACTGTCATATGAGAAAAATGCATTACATGCAACTTGAAACCGTACTGATTTCATTGAACACTCCTTCTTGGACTGTCTGAGGGTAGAAGAATCTGCTGTGGGATTTTGCTATTCCACATCTGAACGAAGGGAAAATACACAAGTAAAAAATATAGCGATTTTAGCCATGGCCTGCGTGTGGGCTGTGTGATATGACGACATCCTCCATCCTTATTTTCAAATTTAAATCAAATCAAACCAAGACAAGACATGACTGACTGACTGACTTTGTTTAACATGTATAAATATGTGTATATTTATATGTAATCCCAAATTTTGAACTTCAAAAAGAAATATGCTTTTTCTGTTCCGCCTGCACTGGGCTCTATTACATTTGACCTCTTTCACAGCACAAGTAGCTGCTGTCAGATCCAGCAGAAAGACACATGCGACTTTAAAAGATCGCCTTTGTAGCCCATATCTTCCCTCGTGACTTGTCTTCCACCAGGAGGTGGCCTTGGAAATAGCGGATGCATTGACAGTCATTTTCCAACATTCCATTGACTCTGGATCAGTTCCTATGGAGTGGAGGGTAGCCAATGTAACCCCACTTTTTAAAAAAGGAGGGAGAGAGAAAACAGGGAATTATAGACCGGTCAGCCTGACCTCAGTAGTGGGTAAAGTGATGGAATCAATTATTAAGGATGTCATAGCAGTGCATCTGGAAAATGGTGACATGATAGGTCCAAGTCAGCATGGATTTGTGAAAGGGAAATCATGCTTGACAAATCTTCTGGAATTTTTTGAGGATGTTTCCAGTAAAGTGGACAAGGGAGAACCAGTTGATGTGGTATATTTGGACTTTCATAAGGCTTTCGACAAGGTCCCACACAAGAGATTAATGTGCAAAGTTAAAGCACATGGGATTGGGGGTAGTGTGCTGACGTGGATTGAGAACTGGTTGTCAGACAGGAAGCAAAGAGTAGGAGTAAACGGGTACTTTTCAGAATGGCAGGCAGTGACTAGTGGAGTGCCGCAAGGTTCTGTGCTGGGGCCCCAGCTGTTTGCATTGTACATTAATGATTTAGACGAGGGGATTAAATGCAGTATCTCCAAATTTGCGGATGATACTAAGTTGGGTGGCAGTGTGAGCTGCGAGGAGGATGCTATTAGGCTGCAGAGTGAATTGGATAGGTTAGGTGAGTGGGCAAATGCATGGCAGATGAAGTATAATGTGGATAAATGTGAGGTTATCCACTTTGGTGGTAAAAACAGAGAGACAGACTATTATCTGAATGGTGAAAGATTAGGAAAAGGGAAGGTGCAACGAGACCTGGGTGTCATGGTACATCAGTCATTGAAGGTTGGCATGCAGGTACAGCAGGCGGTTAAGAAAGCAAATGGCATGTTGGCCTTCATAGCGAGGGGATTTGAATACAGGGGCAGGGAGGTGTTGCTACAGTTGTACAGGGCCTTGGTGAGGCCACACCTGGAGTATTGTGTACAGTTTTGGTCTCCTAACTTGAGGAAGGACATTCTTGCTATTGAGGAAGTGCAGCGAAGGTTCACCAGACTGATTCCCGGGATGGCGGGACTGACCTATCAAGAAAGATTAGATCAATTGGGATTGTATTCACTGGAGTTCAGAAGAATGAGAGGGGACCTCATAGAAACGTTTAAAATTCTGACGGGTTTAGACAGGTTAGATGCAGAAAGAATGTTCCCAATGTTGGGGAAGTCCAGAACCAGGGGTCACAGTCTGAGGATAAGGGGTAAGCCATTTAGGACCGAGATGAGGAGAAACTTCTTCACCCAGAGAGTGGTGAACCTGTGGAATTCTCTACCACAGAAAGTAGTTGAGGCCAATTCACTAAATATATTCAAAAGGGAGTTAGATGAAGTCCTTACTACTCGGGGGATCAAGGGTTATGGCGAGAAAGCAGGAAGGGGGTACTGAAGTTTCATGTTCAGCCATGAACTCATTGAATGGCGGTGCAGGCTAGAAGGGCTGAATGGCCTGCTCCTGCACCTATTTTCTATGTTTCTATGTTTCTATGGGCTTACTGTGTTTGGGCAATTATTGATGCACACCTCATTTCCAATGAAATACTTCCAGTCACACAGCCTTCCTTCAATCAAAAAATATATAGATTATGAATCAATTATTTATTTATTTAAAACTACACAAATTCAATTTTTAAAACAATAAAATTTAAATGCATTTATTTTCTTAAAATGTTAATTATATATATATTTCAATCTGGGCTGGTTTTACGTCCCTCCCTCCTTCCTGCCTGTGGCTTCAATAACCGTCTCTGCCCCGCGTGGTCCTTAGGCCCAATACACAATTGCCTTCAGGGATGATAGAAATCTCATTTTATTCTTTTACAAGAGAACTGCTGTCATTCAAGGGTCATGCTGCAACTGGGTAAAAGCGATGTCCTTGCAGTCCCGGATCATTCTGTGTCTGAGTAAACGGGCTGGTTGTCAGTTCCGGTTCATAATCTTTCACTTTGAAACGGATTTCCTCGTAAACCCGGGTCATCCTGTATAGTTTGAGAAGGGGTATGATTTCAGATTCAATGACCGATTTGTTAAACTGTTGTGTTTCAATTTACATTGCGCTTGCCTGCGCCGGTGCGCACCCAGATCGCCGTGAATCTGTTCATTCACTCGAAATATGCTCCTCTTTTCCGAAATCCAATCCTTGATATTGCAGTTGCCCCGAATCTGCTAGCAATATACACAATAACACAACGGCTAATGTTGGCAGCGGCCGCGTGGCCTAATGAATAAGGCGTCTGACTTCGATTATAACCACAAAGTTATCAAAAGATTGCAGGTTCTAGTCCTGCCACGGTCAACTTAGCTTGCTGCGTGAAATTTTACTTTTTTTGTTGTGATTCTGCCTAGAAACCAACCATCTCTTCCAGTCAATCACCTGAAGTAAAGGAAGTCTGTTTGCTTAAAGAATCTCATGACACGTTTTCATCATTGTCGATTTGCATGCACGGGCAGAGCAAGCTGTGAAGTGGACTTTCTTGCACGTTATTTTTGTTTGGACATTAATAGCAGGAGATTGAATGGCTGACGATGGGCTGCACAAGTGACGAGGATGCCGAGAAGTTAAGGCGATGGACTGCTAATCCATTGTGCTCTGCACACATGGGTTCGAATCCCAGCCTCATCGTCGTTGGCTAACAACATTGACCTCGTTTTGTCATTCACATTTAAACTCATCGCCAAATTCCCCTTTTACTTACAGGGATGCTGTACTTTCCTCATGTCATGTCTCAAATTAATAATATATTCGTCAAAAGGTGAACAGTTGCAGCACAATGACGAGGGAGACTAATTAGATAGGTTTCTGAGGGTCAGCACAAGCACGATGGGCCTAATATCTTTTCTCACTACCGTCAGAATCTGAGAGCTGCGCTTTTCACTGTCGGCGGCTCGTTGGTCTACGGGTATGAATCTCGCTTAGGAATGATCAGATTTGAAATGCGGGAGGTCTCGGGCCAAATCCCGGACGAGCCCCGCCATGTTTTACTCAAAGTTCCGCTTCTCACAGCTACTCGACATGTGAGAAAACAGACATATTTCACGTTAAAACTTGTGATTTTGCGCCGATGTTCGCTTAGCATCCAAATCCCAGAGCAAAGTGAAACCCGCCAAACTCAGTAAAGTTGAAATATCTCAGAGGTACTCGGCTCTGTGACTCGTTGGATAACCTAAACCCTTGTTTGGTTCCGGCCAATACTTGATCAGTATATCTTGCTGTCTGTACGCATAAGCTCACCTCAATTGGGATAAGCTGACATGCAGCGTCAATCTCCACCTCTGCCCTGAATATCAGTGCGTCCTGTTTCTCCAGAGCTGAAAAGATGTGAGAAGCTGCCTTTTGAATTAGTCTCTTGGCTGCCGAATTCAAAGCGGACAGGGAATCAATCCGGGCTGGCAAAGCTGCCTGGTCTGATTAAAAGGCTATGACACCCTATATTGCCTGGTCATGGTTCTGCTATTCCCACGAACACCTCCTCTGGACCATCCTTTGTTACGTTATTGGCCGATTACCACCCACTTTGCCTTTTTCCATTGTGCCATTTATTATTTAATCACTCCTGTGTTCCACTGTATCACAGGCGTTCCCATTTGACCTTTCTCGCTGCGTATTTTTTCCAGGCGCTATTTTTGTTGAAAAAATCTGTAATCTGTAACTTTTTCCGAAAATATCGGAATGATTATCCGACAGAACGTGAAACCGGATTCTTCCTCCACAGACTCTGCACGACCTGTCGAGTTTTACATATTTATCTGTTTTTATTCATTCTATTTCCGTGTCCCTTTTAAGCGGATGTGCTGTCTGTCCGAGATCATTCTCTGTCTGTTTAAAATGGTGTGCTATCAGACCCGCATCATTCTGTGTCTGTTTAAAAGTGATCTGCTGTCTGTCACGGATTTCCAATTTAAAGTTTCAAAACCTGCCTTTGGAGGTTGCAAGAATTTTAGTTTGTTTGTGTGTTTGTGTAAGCCAGAGTGTGTGCAAACGTGCTGTGCGATATTACTGTCATGTGAGAAAACTGCATTACATGCAACTTGAAACCGTACTGATTTGATTGAACACTCCTTCGTGGACTGTCTGACGGTAGAAGAATCTGCTGTGGGATTTTGCTATTCCACATCTGAAAGAAGGGAAAATACACAAGTAAGAAATATAGCGATTTTAGCCAGGGCCTGCGTGTGGGCTGTGTGATATGACGACATCCTCCATCCTTATTTTCAAATTCAAATCAAATCAAACCAAGACAAGACAAGACAAGACATGACTGACTGACTGACTTTGTTTATACATCTATAAATATGTGTATATTTATATGTAATCCCAAATTTTGAACTTCCAAAAGAATATGCTTTTTCTGTTCCGCCTGCACCGGGCTCTATTACATTTGACCTCTTTAACAGCACAAGCAGCTGCTGTCATATCTAGCAGAAAGACACACGCGACTTTAAAAGATCGCCTTTGTAGCCCATATATTCCCTCGTGACTTGTCTTCCACTATGGGCTTACTGTGTTTGGGCAATGATTGACTGCACACCTCATTTCCATTGAAATTCTTTCAGTCACACAGCCTTCCTTCAATCAAAAAATATATAGATTATGAATCAATTATTTATTTATTTAAAAATACTCAAATTCAATTTTTTTAAAATAAAATTTAAATGCATTTATTCTCTTAAAATGTTAAATATATATATATTTCAATCTGGGCTGGTTTTACGTCCCTCCCTCCTTCCTGCCTGTGGCTTCAATAACCGTCTCTGCCCCGCGTGGTCCTGAGGCCCAATGCACAATTGCCTTCAGGGATGATAGAAATCTCACTTTATTTTTTTAAAAGAGAACTGCTGGCAGTCAAGGGTCATTCTGCAACTGGGTAAAAGCGAAGTCCTTGCAGTCCCCGATCATTCTGTGTCTGTTTAAACGGGCTGGTTGTCAGTTCCGGTTCATAATCTTTCCCTTTGAAACGGAGTTTCTCATAAACCCAGGTCATCCTGTATAGTTTGAGAAGGAGTATGATTTCAGCTGCAATGACCGAATTGTTAAACTGTTGTATTTCAATTTACATTGGGCTTGCCTGCGCCGGTGCGCACCCAGATCGCCGTGCATCTGTTCATTCACTCGAAATATGCTCATCGTTTCCGAAATCCAGTCCTTGATATTGCAGTGGCCCCGAATTTGCTCGCAATATACACAATAACACAATAGATGGCGTTGGCAGCTGAAGCGTGGCCTAATGGATAAGGCCTCTGACTTCGATTCTCACTGCGAAGTAATCAGAAGATTGCAGGTTCGAGTCCAGCCGCGGTCAACTTAGCTTGTTGCATGAAATTTTCCATTTTTTGTTGTGATTCTGCCGAGAAACCAACCATCTCTTCGAGTCACTCACCTGAAGTAAAGGGAGGCTGTTTGCTTAAAGAATCTGATGACACGTTTTCATCATTGTCGATTTGCATGCACGGGCAGAGCAAGCTGTGAAGTGGACTTTCTTGCACATTATTTTTGTTTGGATACAAAAAGCAGGAGATTGCATGGCTGACGATGTGTTAAAGCAGAGACGATTTGGCCGAGAAGTTAAGCCGATGGACTGGTAATGGGTTCTGCTTCATCCTTCCTGGTCGTTTAGTCATTCACATTTAACCTCATCGCCATATTCCCCTTTTACTTGCAAGGATGCTGTACTTTGCTCATGTCATGTTTCAAATTGATAATATATTCGTAAAAAGGATAACATTTGTAGGACTATGGAGAGGGGGACAAATTTGATAGTTCTCTGAGGGACAGCACAAGCACGATGGGCCTAATATCTTTTCTCACTACCGTCAGAATCTGAGAGCTGCACTCCTTACTTCGGCGGCTCGTTGGTCTAGGGGTATGATTTTCACTTAGGGATGATCACATTTGATATGTGAGAAGTTCGCCGTCGAGCCCCGCCATTTGTTACTCAAGGTACCATTTCTCACAGCCGGTCGAAATGTGAGAAAACCGATATATTTCACATTAAAACGTGTGATTTTGCGCCGATGTTCCCACAGCGTCCAAATACCAGAGCAAAGATTTCATCCCCTTCCCACTAAATACTGCGGACAGACATGGTCACCTTGGTAACGGAATGGTCATGCTGTCATCACTTTCGAAACAATAGCATACAAGACAATGGGTCATCAATAAATGGTAACTGAATTAAACATTCTGCAATTGCATTGTAAATAATTGGAAATAAAATGCTGGATGATAGCTGGTGCAGGAAGTAGCTTATCTCTCGCAAAGTTTCGGAATGATGTGTTTTGTTTACACACACACACACGCACATAGCAACGACTATGTGTGCATTTTTTTCAGTTGTTCTACTTACCCTGAGGCAATTTATTTCTTAGGACTTTAGGAACCTGCGGGAAGCCATTCGGCGGTGTTTGCTGTGTCAGTATCTCAAGAGGTTGCGCGCCGTTGCTCCTCCCACTGCCCGGGGGAATGGGGCAGCTATTTAAAGGGACAGCGACTCTCTTTTCTCTGCCTATTTATACTTAAAGGATCAGTCCAGTTTATCTCAGAGTGTTGGTGGACTTCACGAACCGAGCTCCCTTCTGTATTGTCCTGTGATTGTAAAGCTGTCTATTCGAGTGACTTGAGCCTTTCTAAAATGGCACATTGTTTTTATAATCCATTTGACTTGCTTGTTTAATTTGGAAAAATTTCAGAATTGTGCAGTGTGACGAAGGTTTTGTTTAAAGGTGGAGTAAAATGTGTTTCAAAATATTCTTTCCAACCCTCCCTCAACCCCCCAAATTTTAGAACACTCTGCAATACTGACTGGGAAGTTCCCAAGTTCGGTCCTTGGTCTGGGCTGTTAGTTGATCTCAGCCAAGGCAGCAGTTCAGGGATTATAATTGTCCTCAGTACCACTGGGCTAAATATGAGTAAAAATTAGCCACAACCCTTGCTCTTGATACTGATCCAGTGACATCAATTTGGAGGTTGGTGGATGTCATTTGGAGGTAGGATTGGATTCGGCTCTGATGACTACCAAGGTGGAAATCCTGCAGACACTCTCTGAGTCGACTGATGGTGAAGCACCAGAGGTTAACAAATTTCTGTGGATTTGCACCCCGCCAGATTCAACACTTCCTGGAGAAAGTAATTCGCAGTTGATTTTAGACCGTAAGGATGGAGGGAGAGTGTCTAGAAAAAGGCTTTTACAACTTTGGAGGGTCAGGAGGGGACACAATGTCCTATATAATCTAGATTTGTTTATTCTGAATTTATATCCTGTACTTAAAGTAACAACTTTTTTAACCTACATTTGCAGGATATTTGAATGGGAGGATCTGCAGCTTGGTAACTCAAACCAAACATCACATCAAGATTTGAGAGATTCACCAGATTCATCAGCATCACCTTATCATCAGCCTTTGGAAAAACACCAATCACAGCGGTGAGAAACAGCACACATGTTCTGTGTGTGGATAGAACTTCAACCATTCGTCAACCTGTGAGACTCGTGTGCCCAGCTGACTGAACACTGTAAATGTGGGGACTGGGGGAATGGATGCAGATGTGCGTTGGGTGGAAACACATCAGGGAGAGGCCGTTTATCAGCTGGGTGTGGAAAGTGATTCAGTCTCTCATCTCACCAACTGACATTCGAGGATTAGATAGCAGAGTTTATCCAGTGAATATAGAGCTGTGTTATTGGGCCATGATGTTTTTACTTATTCATCTAGTTGACTGTAAACCTTTGCCAATTATTTGATGTGATCAGTTTAATTGTAGATATTTAAAAAAATACATTTACTGTGTGGATTCAAATTTAAATTGAAACCAGCTTAGCAGGGGTGATACTCTACTCACACATTCAAGGTGACAGAGATGCTGTGGACACAAGAAAATTCCAGTATGTGCAAGTGATTAACAGACTGGATTTTGTGTTTCGAGATCCCGGGCGTGTTAGCTATCCCGACACTGGACATCAAGGCACTCTGGACGGTATGGAGAACTGGGACTTGTCCTGAGAGTAACCAAAGGTCTGAGAACTGAAACAATCTACAGTTAGAAACGAGAAAAGGCGCAAAATGAAGCAGTCGATAACAAGACACAAATTTGTCTCCTCTTATCATGGAGACATCAAGTATCGACACACTGTGTTATTTGAAATATCAAAATAGTAAACTCCTGCCCAGTTTTATGGGTAGTTAACGTCAGCAGAAACAAATCCCAACTCACAGAATGAACACGATTCAGTCAGGATGTGATTAACAGCAGTCATGACAGTAGAACCCAACCCCTGCAGTGACTTGCGAACTCACAATTCAAATGACTGAGTAAATCCCTTCCCACACCTCCCCAGTTTGAACTCGCTGGAGTTTCAGCAGATCAGATGACTGAGTGAAACCTTGGCCACAAACAGAGCAGGTGAATGGTCTCTCCCCAGTGTGACTGCGATGATGGATTTCTAGATCAGTCGGGGAACTGAATCCCTTTCCCACAGTCTTCACATTTCCATGATTTCTCCGTGGAGCAGATGTCATTGTCTCTCTCCAGGTTGGACGATCAGTTGAAGTTTCGTCCACACACAGAACATGTGTATTTTCTCCCCACTGTGAATGGTGCGATGTTTTTCAGGCTGTGTAACTGGTTGAAGCTCTTTCCACAGTCAGTACTCTGGAACATTCTCACTCGGATAGGATATGTGTGTGTCGCTGCTTTTCCAGTCACATTGATGTTTGAAATATTTTCCCACAGACAGAACTGAAAAATGTTTCTCCTTCCACATTCAAAGGCAGATGGTATTCATCATTTCGAGCTAACATGGTTGGGTAAGTACGCAAAGTGAGAATAAAATAAATGAGCTGCTGATTTTCTCTGCTGATTACTGGGCCTTTTGTCCTGGCCCAATAGGGTCAACCCGGGCTGGCTCAATAGGATGTGCCTGGGTGACCCAATAGGGTGAGCCCGGTCTGGCCCAATAGGATGTGCCTGGGTGACCCAATAGGGTGAGCCCGGTCTGGCGCAATAGTGTGAGCCTGGGCTGACCCAAGGAGATGAGACTGTGTTGGCCCATTAGGGTGAGCCTGGGCTGGCCCAATAGGGTTCGCTTGGGCTGGTCTGACCCAATAGAGTGAGGCGTGCTGGCGCAGGGTCACCGGACAACTATCAGAACAACAAGGCTCCCTTTCAGGGGCCACTGAGCTGGACATAAACATGTGATCAATCAAACTGACAGACATCCTGAAGCCCCGCCCACCCTTTGCCCCTGCACTAAGGACCGTGCATGTGCCGTGAAACCGCCCTGACCAATAAGGCGGCCGCTGAGCACGCTCCCACCACCGGGGGAAAAGGTTTTACTCGTTGGAGTTCAGCAGGATGAGGGGTGATCTTATAGAAACATTTAAAATAATGAAAGGGATAGACAAGATAGAGGCAGAGAGGTTGTTTCCACTGGTCGGGGAGACTAGAACTAGGGGGCATAGCCTCAAAATACGGGGGAGCCAATTTAAAACCGAGTTGAGAAGGAATTTCTTCTCCCAGAGGGTTGTGAATCTGTGGAATTCTCTGCCCAAGGAAGCAGTTGAGGCTAGCTCATTGAATGTATTCAAATTACAGATAGATAGATTTTTAACCAATTAGGGAATTAAGGGTTACGGGGAGCGGGCGTGTAAGTGGAGCTGATTCCACGGCCAGATCAGCCATGATCCTGTTCAATGTTGGAGCAGGCTCGAGGGGCTAGATGTCGTACTCTTGTTCCTAATTCTTATGTTCTTATGTTCTTATTAGTTACTGCCAAGAAAGGCGCCAAGAAAACAGTCACTAAAACGCCACCGAAGAGCGGCAAGAAGCGCAGAAAGTCGAGGAACGAGTGTTACTCCATTTACAGCTACAAAGTGACGAAGCAGGTTACCCTGACACTGGCATCTCTTCAAGGCCATGGGCATCATGAACTCGGTTGTGAACGATATTTTGGAGCGCATCACTGGTGAGGCTTCCCACCTGGCCCATTACAACAAGCGCCGCACCAGCAGCTCCCGGGAGATCCGGACCGCCGTGCGCCTGCTGCTGCCCGGGGAGCTGGCCAAGCACGGCATCTCAGTAGGGACAAAGGCGCTGCCCAAGTACACCAGCTCCAAGTAAAACTGCACGCTGTCCTGTGAGGTCAAATCCAAACACAACGGCTCTTTTAAGAGCCACCCACAACTTCTCTGAAAGAGCTGCACAAACGCATCTCCCTTTAAACTGAAATCACTAATTATTTCCTGAACAAGTGTGTGAACCTTTGGAGTTCCAGCTGTAGATTTAGTTTTGAATTCTCAGATAAGCAGCTTCACTCTCAGAACTGTTCATTTACAACGCCTGCCGAATTAAAAGCATGTTCAGGGGCTGAGACTCAGATTTCAGTCACACATTCTCTCTCGCAAGTACTTATCAAATTTATTTTTCAATTCCTGTTGCGTTAGTCCGTTTATTAACCCGACACTCCCCGCAGTATAACAATCCAGAATGGGAGATCTTACAGAGACCAGAACCGTGGCAGTTTGAACACTCTGTCTAATATGTCCTTACTACAGATTATAAATGCTCACGAGGCCCATACTTGTGAGAAGGTCACTCTGTGACCAGTAACATTTATTAGCCAGCACTGAAGTGATGATAATGGGTGGAGCTTCCCCTTTTATACCTGAAAGTCCAGGTTAGGTGTGTCTCCCACAAGTTCACCCCCTTGTGGTCAATGTTCTCACGGTGTACAACTTAGGTCAGTTTATACATGGGTTACAATGACAGTTGAATACATGACATCACCTCTCCCCAAAGTCTTATTGGGATCATTGGTTAAGTATTTCTGGTGGTTTACGCTCCCTTGTAGAGCGCCTGAGTTGGGGATCCAGTTGTTGGGCGCTGGTCTGAGTTTCTGCTGTTTATGGTGCTTCAGGCCTGTCCGGACTGCCCACAGTGACTGGGCTCTCCTCCGCTTGATTCCGATGTTCGGTCACCTGTGGAGGAGTGAACTCTATATCGTGTTCTTCCTCTGCTTCTTCTATGGGGTTGCTGAACCCCCTTTTTGTTTAATCCACGTGTTTGCGGCAGATTTATCCATTGGTAAGTTTAACTATCAGAATCCTATTCCCCTCTTTAGGCAATCCAAGTGCCTGCGAGTCATATAAGACCTGCAGCGTAGTTGAGGACAAAGTCAGAGTCATTGACATCAATACATCGCACCCTCGCATTCCTGTCATGGTACTCACATCGTGACTGGCGCCTGCTCTCAACAATTTCTTTCATGGTGGGGTGTATAATGGATAACCTGGTTTTGAGCGTCCTTTTCATTAGCAGCTCTGTGGGTGGAACCCCTGTGAGCGAGTGCGGTCGGGATCTATTGGCCAACAGGAGGCGTGATAAGCGGCTTTGTAGGCAACCCCCTTGGATTCTGAGCGTTCCCTGTTTGATTATCTGCAATGCTCGTTCCACCTGACCATTTGAGGCCGGCTTGAACGGTGCCGTTCTGACATGGTTGATACCATTTCCTGCCATGAAGTCCTGAAATTCAATGCTTGTAAAGCACGGGCCATTGTCGCAGACCAAGGCGTCCGGTCGACCATGGGCAGCGAACATTGCACGATGACTTTCTACCTTGGCGGAGGATGTGCTTGAATTGAGAATGTCACACTCGATCCATTTGAAGTAGGCGTCTACTGCAAACAAAAACATTTTTCTCATGAAAGGACCTGCGTAGTCCACATGGATACATGACCATGGTTTGGCGGGCCAGGATCAGGGACTAAGGGGGGACTTCCCTGTGCGCATTGCCCAGCTGGGCACACGTGTTGCATCTGTGAACACAAAATTCCAGGTCTGCATCTATCTCTGGCCAACAAACGTGTGACCTGGCAATTGCCTTCATCGTGACAATGCTCGGGTGCTCATTGTGGATTTCTCTTTTGAACATCTCTCTGCCCATCTGGGGCATGACTACACGGTTTCCCCATAGTAGGCAATCTGCCTGAATCGAGAGTTCATCTTTGCGTCTGTGAAATGATTTGAATTCCTCAGGGAATGCTCCGTATGTGGCTGCCCAGTCCCCATTTAGGACACATTTCTTGACTAATGACAGTAGTGGGTCTATATTTGTCCAGATTTTGATCTTATGGGCTGTCACAGGTGAGCCTTCGCTTTCGAAAACTTTAACAGCCATGACCATCTCAGCAGCATGCTCGGTTGGCCTCTCGGTGGTGGCTAGTGGGAGCCTGCTGAGTGCATCGGTGCAGTTTTCAGTGCCCGGTCTGTGCTGAATTGTATCGTCATAGGCGGCCAACGTGAGTGCCCCCTCTGTATGGGAGTCAATGCATTTGCATTTATGGCCTTGTTGTCGGCCAAAAGGGACGTTCGGGACTTGTGATCTGTCTCCAGCTCAAACCTCCTGCCAAACATGCACTGGTGCATTTTTATACATCATATATCCATGCAATCGCTTACTTTTCTACCATCCCGTAGCCCCGTTCTGCCTGGGACAGACATCTGGAGGCATAAGCTGCCGGCTGTAACTGACCATTGGCATTCACATGCTGCAACACATACCTGACCACATAGGACGACGCATCGCATGTTAAATCAAGTTTCTTACATGGGTCATATAGCGTTAACAGATTGTTGCAGCATAACAAATTTTGTGCTCAATCAGAAGCCCTTTCCTGGCTGTCCCCCCCAAGACCCATTCACGACCTTTGTGCAGCAGCACGTGTAGCGGCTCTAACAGCTTGCTCAATTTGGGAAGAAAGTGATCAAATTAATTCAGGAGCCCCAGGAATGAATGCAACTCCGTCGTGTTACGGGGTCTGGGTGCTCTCTGGATCGCTTCCGTTTTGGACACAGTAGGTCTGATCCCGTCTGCTGCTACCCTCATCGGGGATGTAGAGCCGATCTGGGGCAGGACGCCAGTATTGGTGGCTGTGCTGCCCAAATTATCCGCTGTCCCTGTCCCGGCAGTGGGTCTGTACACACTCTGTGTGTGTAAGCCCTTCCTGGGGTATCACATTTGTCCCAAAAGACTAGGTTACATGGTCAGGTAGCCCGCTGGACCTGCGGATCTCCCACTGGGGTATTCCTCTGGCATAAACATTGTCCCTGTTAAACCCCGTGTCCTTTAACAGTATACTTCTTGTATACATGACACATTGGCTCCATTCATACATAGTCCAATCTACACTGCTTTCTCTCTTTACATTGTCAATTACAGCATTTACATCAATTTATTTTATCTTGGTCTCTCCATACCTGGTTGCATTTGGCATTTTTAAATTTCTCTCATCATCATTAAGCGTTACAAACTTGTTCTCAACATCACTTACACAAGCATTCATTACATTTTCTCATCAGTTACTCCGGCATCACAATTCAACGTTACATTTTCATACCCGCATTTGCTAACTGCATTTTTAACTTTAAAGTCCTTGTCATCTTTACAGTGAAACTGTCCTTTTAAATTTTTTTCAGTTACCAGTCTCCTTTAAGGGGGCCTTCCAATCCGCTTCGCCGCTCGTTGCCACGTGTCGCTCCTCCAACGCTGCCCCTCGTGGTCAGGTCGTGGCCATTTTGAATTTAGGTTCTTCGCCTCGTGGTGCGGCTGCCATCTTCTCGCTCTCCTCTAGTTAGGCTGTGGTGATCTTTCCTTCTCAGGTACAGCCACAGACTCCGGGAATCCATTTTTCTCGACGATTTGCTTCCCTTGGAGTTCTGCCTTGGCCCGGAAGGTGAAGTCTGGACCTTTGGTTCTGGTGATCTCGCCATGGTGTTGTGAAGTTGTCGCCGCGCAGTTGAGCTGGACGGTAGGATTTCTAGGTGCAGCCATGGATCCAAGTTCTGGACTGAATGGGATGTGGATTGCTGGAGCCCGGAGGCCGCCATCACTTCGACTGACTTGGACCTGCTTCATCCAACTTCTTCCCAGCAGTTGTGGACCATCGATGGCAATGATGCACTGGGGGAGTTTGTTCATCACACTGCTCTGGAAGAGGTAGACATCCCCGCTGCCAACGACAGTGGTTTGCCTTTGGTGTCGGTGAGCAGCTTCGCTTGGACCGGAGACAGTTTTGCTCGTTTGGCGGGATTGATCTTAAGTTTTTCAAAGGTTGGCTGGCTCATCAAAGACTGGCTCGCCCCTGTTTCGATCGCCATCGAAACTGGAACTACTATGATATCTACTTCCATCTTCCATGGGGAACTTTCAGTGGAGGACGTATAAATTCCACACTCTTCTTCTAGGGGTTGAGCAGCTTCGTCTTCATCTATGTCGGAGCCCAGGTGATCAGACAGTTCTTCAGCGACGTGGTGAGTAAAGCTTTTTCTGTACATTCTCTGAAGCTACCCTTTCGCTTTGCAGCCTCTGCATCGATAGACTTTGTAGCGGCATTGCTGGGCCTGTGGCTTCCTACACAGCGCCAGCATGGGGCTCGCCGACTTGTCCATGTGGTGGACTCAGGGCTGCGGGACTCGGGGCAGCAATTCTGACTTTAGAAGTAGACATTCAGTTTACTGAATTCGTTAGTTTAGAGTTCTGGGTGTGGGTCATTATTCGCTTGGAGTCGCCGACTGAAATCATGTAGGCCTGGCTCAATTTAATTGCATTCTGCTGGTTGACTGTGATGTCCGCAGAGAGCAGTGTGTGGAGGAGGCCCTTGTGGCCGATTCCACTGAAAAATATGTCCCTCAGTGCTTCGTTAAGGTGGTCGCCAAAATCACGTGGTGATCTGATTAAATCTGCAGCATACTTAGCAATTTGTTGGCCTTCGGGTCGCCGGTGAGTGTAGAACCGGTCCCTGTCTGTGAGGGTCTGTCTTTGGGTTTTAGTTACTCATGTATTAAACTTAAAAGTTCCCCATAGCTCTTGGTTGTTTTCTTCGCTGGGGCTAGCAAGTCCCTGACAAGGCCATGGATAGTGCGCCCACAACTACTAAGCTGGACGGCCCTGCACTTGTGCGGCAATGTAGCCGGTGTGTCCCCATCCAGGTCGTTGATTCTGAAGAAGAGCTTTAAACTTTCCACGAAGGCGTCCATATCTTCCTCATCGATCAATAGTTGACAGTTGCTGACATTCGAAATGTTGTGCGTGTAGTTCGTGACCTCGTCGCCAGTTATTGTGTAGGCAGACATTCTGTTAATGATTCCACGAGACAGGGGTATGACACTTAAACTGTGAAGACTGTAGTCCTTTATTGCAGCACCTAGATTGATGACACCAAGAGGTGAGCTCCCTTTCATACAGCGTTACCTGCAGTGTGCACGTGACACTTAGGTCTCTAGCAGCAGCAGCCTCTGGTGTACAGGTAAGGTATGTACAGGGTGAGGGTACATTCAGTGTTACAGTACATCATAACATTACATCATAATATTGTAGGCGTGCATACATAACAGACTGTTTGCTGGCAAAGATATTTGCGGTAGCTTTCCCGGTGGACTAATGGTGAGGATTTGGTGCTTTTACCGCTGCAGCCTCGGTTTGATTCAGAGTACAGTGTATTTTCGGCTCTTTACAATGGTACTCCTGAACAATTTTACAGTTCACCACACTGCTGCTGCTCCAACCATCAGCAGCGCATTATTTGTTGCAGTTATACAACATACACTTCTGTGCCTGCTGTTTTAAAGTCAGCAGTCAATGATTGGACCTCTCTCAACAACTGACACTAGAATTGCTGATTGACACAGTAAATGTTGCCAGTCATGTCCATCATTAGTCCTCAGTGTACCTTTTTGGCCACATGTCACTTGCTTATCACAGCACGGCTATCAGTCAATGTACTGCCAGTGTGGAAAATTCAACATTGTAAACTTAGCAACGTGTACAAGATTGGAATCAGATAATGCTGGCCGATGGGCACTGATAACTTATCCTGAGCATTAAGATTTTCATTATCATTATATATTACATTAGCACAACCTGAACTCCGAGATCTGTTTGGGAACCATTGCCCCGAAGTGAGGACTCAGTGGGCGGGACAATTCCTCCCGGAGTTAGCTTTTCTTTCAAAAAGCTGTGAGTAGTTTTGCTTCATTTGCTGTCGGGCCGAAAAAGCTCAGTTGGGAGAGCGTTAGACTGATGATTTAAAGGTTCCGGGTTTCGGCAATTGCTGATTATTTTGTGTTCCTTTCATTTTATGGGGATAAGCTGGTTTTATATCTGGATAATGCTTGAGAGATGGGTTGCTCAGCGCTTGCATGATAATAATTTCTATAATGAATTGTTAGATTCATGCGCTGTTTTTCTGTTACTTTTTATTTACACCCTGCCCAGTTTTATATATGAACAGTGAACAATGTTTAAGCGGTGTCATGTGTTCAATATTTTTGCAGCAAATCGGTCACCCAGTGTAAGCCGGAAACACAATCCCCTCAGGCTGGGCTGGCACTGATCTTTAACGCACTTTGTATCTGGTTAGCTCAGTTGGTGCGAATGATGCCGATATCCCCTTACTCAATATTCATGTGTTTCTCATATTATTTTCGATTCTTCCTAACATTTAAAATCCAATCTTTCAAAATAAAACAAATCCACACAGAATCCCAAGGGTTGGGAATTATTTGGAATAACATCCATTTCTTGTTTGCCGCTGGGGCAGAGAGGCAAACCTTCTGTTTATTTGTGTTGCTGGGATGCTGATAAAAGTTGAAGCAGTGGCCTGGTCCCGTAAATGGTCATAAGCAGGAATAGACTGACAGAACAGCTCTGTCCCAGAGACGGGCAAACCAATCAAATGTTCACCGGCTCCAAGAGTGAAAAATCGAGAGAAAAGGACAGAATGAAATAGATTTCAGTGGATGCCTAGCCGCACTTTGGTTGCACCTGAACAAACTTGCAGCTCACCACACTGCTGCTGCCCCTAACTTCAGCAGCGCATTATTCGTTGCAGCGATACAACAGACTTCCCCGAATTTTGCTTTAAGTTCAGCAGTAAACAACTCGACCTCTCTCAACATTGCTGATTGACATTGTAAGTTTTACCAACATTTAACTGCAGTGCGAGTACAATCACAATTATCATTAGTCTTCCATGTACGTTCTGGCGCTGCATCACCCTAGAAAAAACAAGCTCATCACAGCACGACTATCAGTCAATTCATTGACAGTGTGGACACATGCATAATTTTGAACTTAGCAACGTGTACAAGACTGTAATCAAAGTGTGCCTGCGCCATAGGCAGTGATAACTTAACCCGAGCATAGAGATTTTCATTATAATTTTACATTACAGTAACACAAGCTGAGATCCGAGATTTGTTTGGGACCCAATGCCCTGAAGTGAGGATTGAGTGGGTGGGGCAATTCCTCCCGGGGTTAGATTTTCTTTCAGAAATGTGTGAGACAGTTTTCGTATGGCTGCTGTCGGGTGTAATAGGTCAGTTCGAGAGCAGTAGACTGGAGATTTCAAAGTCCATGATTCAATCCTGGGTTTTGGCAATTTCTCGTTATTTTGTGTTCTCTTCATTTTAAAGGGAGAGGCTGGATTTATATCCGAACATTGTTCATCTCTGTTTTAAATGGGTGGCCCCTTACTCGAAGATCATGCCCTCTAGTTCGATTCTCTCCCATCAGTGGAATGATCCTCTCTGCATTCACTTTGTCAAGCTCCCTCATAATCTTATACTTTTCAATAAGATCACCTCTCATTCTTCTGAATTCCAAAGAGTAGAGGCCCAGCCAGCTCAAACTTTCCTGATAAGTCAACCCCCTCATCCCCGGAATACAGCCAGTGAAGTTGCTCTGTACTGCCTCCAAAGAAAGTATATCCTTTTGTTAATATGGAAAACAAAACTGCACGCAGTATTCCTGGAGTGGCCTCACTCATAAATTATATATCTGTAGCAAGACTTCCCTGCTTTTATACTCCATCCCCTTTGCACTAAAGGCCAAGATACCATTGGCCTACCTGATCAATTGCTATTCCTGCATACTATCATTTTGTATTTCATGCAAGTACCCTCAGTTCCCGCTGTACTGCATCACTTTGCAATCTTTCTCCATTTAAATAATAATTTGCACGTGAATTTTCTGCAAAAGTGCATGATCTCACACTTTCAAACATTATAATCTTGCTGCCAAATTTGTGCCCACTCACTGAGCCTACTTTTGTCCTTTTGCAGATATTTTGTGTCCTCCTCACTCATTGCTTTTCCTCCCATCTTTGTATCGTCAGCAAACTTGGCTACGATATGTAAATTGCGTACTTTCAGAGGTGACACTGGCATATCCTCCAAGTCCATGGGCATCATGAACTCGGTTGTGAACGATATTTTGGAGCGCATCACTGGTGAGGCTTCCTGCCTGGCCCATTATAACAATCGCAGCACCATCAGCTCCCGGGAGATCCAGACCGCCATGCACCTGCTGCTGCCCGGGGAGCTGACCAAGCACGCCGTGTCGGAAGGGACAAAGGTGGTGACCAAGTACACCACCTCCTACACGCTGTACTGTGAGGTCAAACCCAAACACAACTGCTCTTAAAGAGCCACACACAACCTCTCTGAAACAGCTGCACAAACGCATCTCCCTTTAAACTTAAATCACTAATTATTTCCTCAACAATTGTGTGCGAACCTTTGGAGTTCCAGCTGTAGATTTAGTTTTGAATTCTCAGATAAGCAGCTTCACTCTCAGACCTGTTCATTTACATCGCCTGCCTAATTAAAAGCATGTTTAGAGGCTGAGACTCAGATTTCAGTCACACATTCTCTCTCGCAAGTATTTATCAAGTTTATTTTTCAATTACTGTTGCGTCAGTCCGTTTATTAACCCGACACTCCCCGCAATGGAACAATCCAGAATGGGAGTTCTTGCAGAGACCAGAACCGGGGAAATTTGATCACTCTGTCTAATATGTCCTTACTATACATTATAAATGCAGACGAGGCCCATACTTAAGAGAAGGTCACTCTGTGACCAGTAACATTTATTAGCCAGCACTGAAGTGATGAAGGTGGGTGGAGCTTCCCCTTTTATACCTGAAAGTCCAGGTTAGGAGTGTCTCCCACAAGTTCACCCCCTTGTGGTCAATGTTCTCACGGTATACAACTTAGGTCTATTTATACATGGGTTACAATGACAGTTGAATACATGACATCACCTCTCCCCAAAGTCTTATTGCGATCACAGGTTAAGTCTCTGGTGGTATCCTCTCCCTTGTAGAACGCCTGAGTTGGGGATCCAGTTGTTGGGCGTTAGCCTGAGTGTCTGCTGTTTGCGGTGTCTCGGCCTCTCCGGACTGCCCACAGTGACTGGGCTCTCCTCCGCTTGATTCTTGTGTTCGGTCACCTGTGGAGTAGTGAACTCTATATTGTGTTCTTCCTCTGCTTCTTCTATGGGGTTGCTGAACCTCTTTTTTATTTGATCCACGTGTTTGCGGCAGATTTGTCCATTGTTAAGTTTAACGATCAGAATCCTATTCCCCTCTTTGGCAATCACAGTGCCTGCGAGACATTTCGGCCCTGCAGCGTAGTTGAGGACAAAGGCAGGGTCATTGACATCACTACATCGCGCCCTGGCATTCCCGTCATGGTAGTCACATTGTGACTGGCGCCTGCCCTCAACAATTTATTTCATGGTGGTGTGCATAAGTGATAACATGGTTTTGAGCGTCCTTTTCATTCGCAGCTCTGCGGGTGGAACCACTGTGAGCGAGTATGCTCGGGATCTATTGGCCAACAGGAGACATGATAAGCGGCTTTGCAGGGAACCCCCTTGGATTCTGAGCATCCACTGTTTGATTATCTGCACTGTTCGTTCCGCCTGACCATTTGAGGCCAGCTGGAACGGAGCCGTTCTGACATGGTTGTTACCATTTCCTGCCATGAAGTCCTGGAATTCAATCCTTGGAAAGCACGGGCCATTGACCAAGACGTCCGGTAGACCATGGGCGGCGAACATTGCACGTCGACTTTCGACCATGGCAGAGGATGTGCTTGAATTGAGAATGTCACACTTGATCCATTTGGAGTCGTGATCTACTACAACGAAAAACATTTTTCTCATGAAAGATCCTACGTCGTCCACATGGATGCGTGACCATGGTTTGGCGGCCCAGGACCAGTGGCTAAGGGGGGGCCTCACTGGGCGCATTGCCCAGCTGGGCACACGTGTTGCATCTGTGAACACAAAGTTCCAGGTCTGCATCTATCCCTGGCCACCAAACGTGTAAGCTGGCAATTGCCTTCATTATGACAACGCCCGGGTGCTTCTTGTGGAGTTCTCTGATGAACATCTCTCTGCGCTATTGGGGCATGACTACACGGTTTCCCCATAGTAGGCAATCGGCCTCACTCGAGAGTTCATCTTTGTGCCTGTGAAATGGTTTGAATTCCTGAGAGAATGCCCCTAACATGGCTGCCCAGTCCCCATTCAGGACACAGGACTGCTAATGTATTGTGCTCTGCACGCATGGGTTCGTAACTCGTCCTCGTTGTGTTACAGCTTTGATTTCCAGAGCCGTGTTGTCAATCACATTTAACCTCTTCACCAAATTCCCTTTTACTGACACAGATGGTGCACTTTGTTCATGTCATGTCTCAAATTAATAATATAATCGTCAAGAGGGTAATATTTGCAGGACTATGGAGAGGGGGGCTAATTAGATAGGTCTCTGAGGGACAGCACAAGCACGATGTGCCGAAGATCTTTGCTCACTACCGTCAGAATCTCAGAGCTACGCTCTTCACCGTCGGCGGCTCGTTGGTCTAGGTGTATGATTATCGCTTAGGAATGATCACATTTGAAATGCGAGAGGTCTCGGGCTGAATCCCGGACGAGACCCGCCATTGTTTACTCAAAGATCCGCTTCTCACAGTCGCTTGACATGTGAGAAAACAGACATTTTTCACGTTAAAACGTGTGATTTTGCGCCGATGATCCCTTAGCGTCCAAATCTCAAAGCAAAGCGAACCCCGCCAAACTGAGTACAGTTAATGTTTCTCAGAGGTACTCGGCTCTGTGACTCGTTGGATAACCTAAACCCTTGTTTGGTTCCGGCCAATACTTGACCGGTATATCTTCCTCTCTGTATGCATAAGCTCACCTCAATTGGCATAAATATACATTCAGCGTCAATCTCCACCTCTGCCCTGAATAGGAGTGCGTCCTGTTTCTCTGGAGCTGAAAAGATGAGAGCAGCTGGCTTTTGAATTAGACCCTTGGCTGCCGAATTCAAAGCGGACAGGATATCAATTAGGGCTGGCAAAGCTGCCTGGTCTGATTAAAAGTTGGTGACACCCTATATTGTAGGCATGTTCTCGTCTTCAGACCTCATCATTAGGTTCAACGTATCGGATCAAAAGCACCGCTCTCATTGTCTGGTAATGGTTCTGCTATTCCCACTTACACCTCCTCTGGACCATCCTTTGTTACGTTATTGCCCGATTAGCACCCACTTTGCCTTTTTCCATTGTGCCATTTATTATTTAATCACTCCTGTGTTCTACTGTATCACAGACGTTCCCATTTGACCTTTCTCGGTGCGTATTTTTTCCAGGCGCTATTTTTGTTGAAAAAATCTGTAATCTTTAACTTTTTCCTAAAATATCGGAATGATTATCCGACAGAACGTGAAACTGGATTCTTCCTCCACAGAATCTGCACGACCTGTCGAGTTTTACATATTTACCTGTTTTTATTCATTCTATTTCCGTGTCCCTTTTAAGGGGATGTGCTATCTGTCCGAGATCATTCTCTGTCTGTTTAAAATGGTGTGATATCAGACCCGCATCATTCTGTGTCTGTTTAAAAATGATGTGCTGCCTGTCCCGTATTTCCAATGTCAAATTTCAAAAACTGCATTTGGAGGGTGCAGGAATTTTAGTTTGTTTGTTTGTTTGTGTAAGCCAGAGTGTGTGCAAACGTGCTGTGCGATCTGACTGTCATGTGAGAAAAATGCATAACATGCAACTTGAAACCGTACTGATTTGATTGAACACTCCTTCGTGGACTGTCTGACGGTAGAAGAATCTGCTGTGGGATTTTGCTATTCCACATCTGATCGAAGGGAAAATACACAAGTAAAAAATATAGCGATTTTAGCCAGGGCCTGCGTGTGGGCTGTGTGATATGACGACATCCTCCATCCTTATTTTCAAATTCAAATCAAATCAAACCAAGACAAGACAAGACAAGACATGACTGACTGACTGACTTTGTTTATACATGTATAAATATGTGTATATTTATATCTAATCCCAAATTTTGATCTTCCAAAAGAAATATGCTTTTTCTGTTCCGCCTGCACCGGGCTCTATTACATTTGATCTTTCACAGCACAAGCAGCTGCTGTCAGATCCAGCAGAAAGACACACGCGACTTTAAAAGATCGCCTTTGTAGCCCACATCTTCCCTCGTGACTTGCCTTCCACCATGGGCTCACTGTGTTTGGGCAATGATTGACTGCACACCTCATTTCCAATGAAATTCTTGCAGTCACACAGCCTTCCTTCAATCAAAAAATATATAGATTATGAATCAATTATTTATTTATTTAAAACTACTCAAATTCAATTCAAAAAAAAATAAATTAAATTCATTTATTTTCTTAAAATGTTAAATATATATATATTTCAATCTGGGCTGGTTTTACGTCCCTCCCTCCTTCCTGCCTGTGGCTTCAATAACCGTCTCTGCCCCGCGTGGTCCTGAGGCCCAATACACAATTGCCTTCAGGGATAATAGAAATCTCATTTTATTCTTTTAAAAGAGAACTGCTGTCAGTCAAGGGTCATTCTGCAACTGGGTAAAAGCGATGTCCTTGCAGTCCCGGATGATTCTGTGTCTGTTTAAACGGGCTGGTTGTCAGTTCCGGTTCATAATCTTTCCCTTTGAAACGGATTTTCTCATAAACCCGGGTCATCCTGTATAGGTTGAGAAGGAGTATGATTTCAGATGCAATGACCGAATTGTTAAACTGTTGTGTTTCAATTTACATTGGGCTTGCCTGCGCCGGTGCGCACCCAGATCGCCGTGCATCTGTTCATTCACTCGAAATATGGTCATCTTTTCCAAAATCCAGTCCTTGATATTGCAGTTGCCCCGAATCTGCTAGCAATATACACAATAACACAATCGATGGTGTTGGCAGCGGGTGCGTGGCCTAATGGATAAGGCATCTTACTTCGATAATAACCGCGAAGTTATCAAAAAATTGCAGTTCGAGTCCTGCAGCGGTCAACTCGGATTGCTGCGTGAAATTTTACTTTTTTTGTTGTGATTCTGCCGAGAAACCAACCGTCTCTTCCAGTCACTCACCTGAAGCAAAGGAAGTCTGTTTGCTTAATGAATCTCATGACACGTTTTCGTCATTGTCGGTTTGCATGCACGGTCAGAGCAAGCTGTGAAGTGGACTTTCTTGCACATTATTTTGGTTTGGATACAAAAAGCAGGTGATTGAATGGCTGACGATGCGCTGCACAAGTGACGAGGTGAATCACAAGTGACGAGGTGGCCGAGAGGTTAAGGCGATGGACTGCTGATCCATTGTGCTCTGCACGCATGGCTTCGAATCCCATCGTCGTCGTCGTTGGCTTATAGCTTTGACCTCGTTTTTTCATTCACATTTAACCTCATCGCCAAATTCCCCTTTTACTGACAAGGATGATGTACTTTCCTCATGTCATGTCTCAAATTAATAATATATTCGTCAAAAGGAGAACAGTTGCAGGACAATGACGAGGGAGACTAATTAGATAGGTTTCTGAGGGACAGCACAAGCACGATTGGCCTAATATCTTTTCTCACTACCGTCAGAATCTGAGAGCTGCGCTTTTCACTGTCGGCGGCTCGTTGTTCTACGGGTATGATTCTCGCTTACGAATGATCAGATTTGAAATGCGAGAGTTCTCGGGCCAAATCACGGACGAGCCCAGCCATGTTTTACTCAAAGTTCCGCTTCTCACAGCCACTCGACATGTGAGAAAACAGACATATTTCACGTTAAAACGTGTGATTTTGCGGCGATGTTCGCTGAGCATCCAAATCCCAGAGCAAAGTGAAACCCGCCAAACTGAGTAAAGTTAAAATATCTCAGAGGTACTCGGCTCTGTGACTCGTTGGATAACCTAAACCCTTGTTTGGTTCAGGCCAATACTTGATCAGTATATCTTGCTGTCTGTACGCATAAGCGCACCTCAATTGGGATAAGCATACATTCAGCATCAATCTCCACCTCTGCCCTGAATATCAGTGCGTCATGTTTCTCTGGAGCTGAAAAGATGTGAGAAGCTGCCTTTTGAATTAGTCTCTTGGCTGCCGAATTCAAAGCGGACAGGGAATCAATCCGGGCTGGCAAAGCTGCCTGGTCTGATTAAAAGGCAGTGACACCCTATATTGCCTGGTCATGGTTCTGCTGTTCCCACTAACACCTCCTCTGGACCATCCTTTGTTACGTTATTACCCGATTACCACCCACTTTGCCTTTTTCCATTGTGCCATTTATTATTTAATCACTCAATGTGTTCCACTGTATCACAGACGTTCCCATTTGACCTTTCTCGCTGCGTATTTTTTCCAGGCGCTATTTTTGTTGAATAAATCTTTAATCTTTAACTTTTTCCTAAAAAATCGGAATGATATCCAACAGAACGTGAAACCGGATTCTTCCTCCACAGACTCTGCACGACCTGTCGAGTTTAACATATTTATCTGTTTTTATTCATTCTATTTCCGTGTCCCTTTTAAGGGGATGTGCTGTCTGTCCGAGATCATTCTCTGTCGGTTTAAAATGGTGTGCTATCAGACCCGCATTATTCTGTGTCTGTTTAAAAGTGATGTGCTGTCTGTCCCGATTTTCCAATTTCAAATTTCAAAAACTGCTTTTGAAGGGTGCAGGAATTTTAGTTTGTTTGTTTGTTTGTGTAAGCCAGAGTGTGTGCAAACGTGCTGTGCGATCTTACTGTCATATGAGAAAAATGCATTACATGCAACTTGAAACCGTACTGATTTCATTGAACACTCCTTCTTGGACTGTCTGAGGGTAGAAGAATCTGCTGTGGGATTTTGCTATTCCACATCTGAACGAAGGGAAAATACACAAGTAAAAAATATAGCGATTTTAGCCATGGCCTGCGTGTGGGCTGTGTGATATGACGACATCCTCCATCCTTATTTTCAAATTTAAATCAAATCAAACCAAGACAAGACATGACTGACTGACTGACTTTGTTTAACATGTATAAATATGTGTATATTTATATGTAATCCCAAATTTTGAACTTCAAAAAGAAATATGCTTTTTCTGTTCCGCCTGCACTGGGCTCTATTACATTTGACCTCTTTCACAGCACAAGTAGCTGCTGTCAGATCCAGCAGAAAGACACATGCGACTTTAAAAGATCGCCTTTGTAGCCCATATCTTCCCTCGTGACTTGTCTTCCACCAGGAGGTGGCCTTGGAAATAGCGGATGCATTGACAGTCATTTTCCAACATTCCATTGACTCTGGATCAGTTCCTATGGAGTGGAGGGTAGCCAATGTAACCCCACTTTTTAAAAAAGGAGGGAGAGAGAAAACAGGGAATTATAGACCGGTCAGCCTGACCTCAGTAGTGGGTAAAGTGATGGAATCAATTATTAAGGATGTTATAGCAGTGCATCTGGAAAATGGTGACATGATAGGTCCAAGTCAGCATGGATTTGTGAAAGGGAAATCATGCTTGACAAATCTTCTGGAATTTTTTGAGGATGTTTCCAGTAAAGTGGACAAGGGAGAACCAGTTGATGTGGTATATTTGGACTTTCATAAGGCTTTCGACAAGGTCCCACACAAGAGATTAATGTGCAAAGTTAAAGCACATGGGATTGGGGGTAGTGTGCTGACGTGGATTGAGAACTGGTTGTCAGACAGGAAGCAAAGAGTAGGAGTAAACGGGTACTTTTCAGAATGGCAGGCAGTGACTAGTGGAGTGCCGCAAGGTTCTGTGCTGGGGCCCCAGCTGTTTGCATTGTACATTAATGATTTAGACGAGGGGATTAAATGCAGTATCTCCAAATTTGCGGATGATACTAAGTTGGGTGGCAGTGTGAGCTGCGAGGAGGATGCTATTAGGCTGCAGAGTGAATTGGATAGGTTAGGTGAGTGGGCAAATGCATGGCAGATGAAGTATAATGTGGATAAATGTGAGGTTATCCACTTTGGTGGTAAAAACAGAGAGACAGACTATTATCTGAATGGTGAAAGATTAGGAAAAGGGAAGGTGCAACGAGACCTGGGTGTCATGGTACATCAGTCATTGAAGGTTGGCATGCAGGTACAGCAGGCGGTTAAGAAAGCAAATGGCATGTTGGCCTTCATAGCGAGGGGATTTGAATACAGGGGCAGGGAGGTGTTGCTACAGTTGTACAGGGCCTTGGTGAGGCCACACCTGGAGTATTGTGTACAGTTTTGGTCTCCTAACTTGAGGAAGGACATTCTTGCTATTGAGGAAGTGCAGCGAAGGTTCACCAGACTGATTCCCGGGATGGCGGGACTGACCTATCAAGAAAGATTAGATCAATTGGGATTGTATTCACTGGAGTTCAGAAGAATGAGAGGGGACCTCATAGAAACGTTTAAAATTCTGACGGGTTTAGACAGGTTAGATGCAGAAAGAATGTTCCCAATGTTGGGGAAGTCCAGAACCAGGGGTCACAGTCTGAGGATAAGGGGTAAGCCATTTAGGACCGAGATGAGGAGAAACTTCTTCACCCAGAGAGTGGTGAACCTGTGGAATTCTCTACCACAGAAAGTAGTTGAGGCCAATTCACTAAATATATTCAAAAGGGAGTTAGATGAAGTCCTTACTACTCGGGGGATCAAGGGTTATGGCGAGAAAGCAGGAAGGGGGTACTGAAGTTTCATGTTCAGCCATGAACTCATTGAATGGCGGTGCAGGCTAGAAGGGCTGAATGGCCTGCTCCTGCACCTATTTTCTATGTTTCTATGTTTCTATGGGCTTACTGTGTTTGGGCAATTATTGATGCACACCTCATTTCCAATGAAATACTTCCAGTCACACAGCCTTCCTTCAATCAAAAAATATATAGATTATGAATCAATTATTTATTTATTTAAAACTACACAAATTCAATTTTTAAAACAATAAAATTTAAATGCATTTATTTTCTTAAAATGTTAATTATATATATATTTCAATCTGGGCTGGTTTTACGTCCCTCCCTCCTTCCTGCCTGTGGCTTCAATAACCGTCTCTGCCCCGCGTGGTCCTTAGGCCCAATACACAATTGCCTTCAGGGATGATAGAAATCTCATTTTATTCTTTTACAAGAGAACTGCTGTCATTCAAGGGTCATGCTGCAACTGGGTAAAAGCGATGTCCTTGCAGTCCCGGATCATTCTGTGTCTGAGTAAACGGGCTGGTTGTCAGTTCCGGTTCATAATCTTTCACTTTGAAACGGATTTCCTCGTAAACCCGGGTCATCCTGTATAGTTTGAGAAGGGGTATGATTTCAGATTCAATGACCGATTTGTTAAACTGTTGTGTTTCAATTTACATTGCGCTTGCCTGCGCCGGTGCGCACCCAGATCGCCGTGAATCTGTTCATTCACTCGAAATATGCTCCTCTTTTACGAAATCCAATCCTTGATATTGCAGTTGCCCCGAATCTGCTAGCAATATACACAATAACACAACGGCTAATGTTGGCAGCGGCCGCGTGGCCTAATGAATAAGGCGTCTGACTTCGATTATAACCACAAAGTTATCAAAAGATTGCAGGTTCTAGTCCTGCCACGGTCAACTTAGCTTGCTGCGTGAAATTTTACTTTTTTTGTTGTGATTCTGCCTAGAAACCAACCATCTCTTCCAGTCAATCACCTGAAGTAAAGGAAGTCTGTTTGCTTAAAGAATCTCATGACACGTTTTCATCATTGTCGATTTGCATGCACGGGCAGAGCAAGCTGTGAAGTGGACTTTCTTGCACGTTATTTTTGTTTGGACATTAATAGCAGGAGATTGAATGGCTGACGATGGGCTGCACAAGTGACGAGGGTGCCGAGAAGTTAAGGCGATGGACTGCTAATCCATTGTGCTCTGCACACATGGGTTCGAATCCCAGCCTCATCGTCGTTGGCTAACAACATTGACCTCGTTTTGTCATTCACATTTAAACTCATCGCCAAATTCCCCTTTTACTTACAGGGATGCTGTACTTTCCTCATGTCATGTCTCAAATTAATAATATATTCGTCAAAAGGTGAACAGTTGCAGCACAATGACGAGGGAGACTAATTAGATAGGTTTCTGAGGGTCAGCACAAGCACGATGGGCCTAATATCTTTTCTCACTACCGTCAGAATCTGAGAGCTGCGCTTTTCACTGTCGGCGGCTCGTTGGTCTACGGGTATGAATCTCGCTTAGGAATGATCAGATTTGAAATGCGGGAGGTCTCGGGCCAAATCCCGGACGAGCCCCGCCATGTTTTACTCAAAGTTCCGCTTCTCACAGCTACTCGACATGTGAGAAAACAGACATATTTCACGTTAAAACTTGTGATTTTGCGCCGATGTTCGCTTAGCATCCAAATCCCAGAGCAAAGTGAAACCCGCCAAACTCAGTAAAGTTGAAATATCTCAGAGGTACTCGGCTCTGTGACTCGTTGGATAACCTAAACCCTTGTTTGGTTCCGGCCAATACTTGATCAGTATATCTTGCTGTCTGTACGCATAAGCTCACCTCAATTGGGATAAGCTGACATGCAGCGTCAATCTCCACCTCTGCCCTGAATATCAGTGCGTCCTGTTTCTCCAGAGCTGAAAAGATGTGAGAAGCTGCCTTTTGAATTAGTCTCTTGGCTGCCGAATTCAAAGCGGACAGGGAATCAATCCGGGCTGGCAAAGCTGCCTGGTCTGATTAAAAGGCTATGACACCCTATATTGCCTGGTCATGGTTCTGCTATTCCCACGAACACCTCCTCTGGACCATCCTTTGTTACGTTATTGGCCGATTACCACCCACTTTGCCTTTTTCCATTGTGCCATTTATTATTTAATCACTCCTGTGTTCCACTGTATCACAGGCGTTCCCATTTGACCTTTCTCGCTGCGTATTTTTTCCAGGCGCTATTTTTGTTGAAAAAATCTGTAATCTGTAACTTTTTCCGAAAATATCGGAATGATTATCCGACAGAACGTGAAACCGGATTCTTCCTCCACAGACTCTGCACGACCTGTCGAGTTTTACATATTTATCTGTTTTTATTCATTCTATTTCCGTGTCCCTTTTAAGCGGATGTGCTGTCTGTCCGAGATCATTCTCTGTCTGTTTAAAATGGTGTGCTATCAGACCCGCATCATTCTGTGTCTGTTTAAAAGTGATCTGCTGTCTGTCACGGATTTCCAATTTAAAGTTTCAAAACCTGCCTTTGGAGGTTGCAAGAATTTTAGTTTGTTTGTGTGTTTGTGTAAGCCAGAGTGTGTGCAAACGTGCTGTGCGATATTACTGTCATGTGAGAAAACTGCATTACATGCAACTTGAAACCGTACTGATTTGATTGAACACTCCTTCGTGGACTGTCTGACGGTAGAAGAATCTGCTGTGGGATTTTGCTATTCCACATCTGAAAGAAGGGAAAATACACAAGTAAGAAATATAGCGATTTTAGCCAGGGCCTGCGTGTGGGCTGTGTGATATGACGACATCCTCCATCCTTATTTTCAAATTCAAATCAAATCAAACCAAGACAAGACAAGACAAGACATGACTGACTGACTGACTTTGTTTATACATCTATAAATATGTGTATATTTATATGTAATCCCAAATTTTGAACTTCCAAAAGAATATGCTTTTTCTGTTCCGCCTGCACCGGGCTCTATTACATTTGACCTCTTTAACAGCACAAGCAGCTGCTGTCATATCTAGCAGAAAGACACACGCGACTTTAAAAGATCGCCTTTGTAGCCCATATATTCCCTCGTGACTTGTCTTCCACTATGGGCTTACTGTGTTTGGGCAATGATTGACTGCACACCTCATTTCCATTGAAATTCTTTCAGTCACACAGCCTTCCTTCAATCAAAAAATATATAGATTATGAATCAATTATTTATTTATTTAAAAATACTCAAATTCAATTTTTTTAAAATAAAATTTAAATGCATTTATTCTCTTAAAATGTTAAATATATATATATTTCAATCTGGGCTGGTTTTACGTCCCTCCCTCCTTCCTGCCTGTGGCTTCAATAACCGTCTCTGCCCCGCGTGGTCCTGAGGCCCAATGCACAATTGCCTTCAGGGATGATAGAAATCTCACTTTATTTTTTTAAAAGAGAACTGCTGGCAGTCAAGGGTCATTCTGCAACTGGGTAAAAGCGAAGTCCTTGCAGTCCCCGATCATTCTGTGTCTGTTTAAACGGGCTGGTTGTCAGTTCCGGTTCATAATCTTTCCCTTTGAAACGGAGTTTCTCATAAACCCAGGTCATCCTGTATAGTTTGAGAAGGAGTATGATTTCAGCTGCAATGACCGAATTGTTAAACTGTTGTATTTCAATTTACATTGGGCTTGCCTGCGCCGGTGCGCACCCAGATCGCCGTGCATCTGTTCATTCACTCGAAATATGCTCATCGTTTCCGAAATCCAGTCCTTGATATTGCAGTGGCCCCGAATTTGCTCGCAATATACACAATAACACAATAGATGGCGTTGGCAGCTGACGCGTGGCCTAATGGATAAGGCCTCTGACTTCGATTCTCACTGCGAAGTAATCAGAAGATTGCAGGTTCGAGTCCAGCCGCGGTCAACTTAGCTTGTTGCATGAAATTTTCCATTTTTTGTTGTGATTCTGCCGAGAAACCAACCATCTCTTCGAGTCACTCACCTGAAGTAAAGGGAGGCTGTTTGCTTAAAGAATCTGATGACACGTTTTCATCATTGTCGATTTGCATGCACGGGCAGAGCAAGCTGTGAAGTGGACTTTCTTGCACATTATTTTTGTTTGGATACAAAAAGCAGGAGATTGCATGGCTGACGATGTGTTAAAGCAGAGACGATTTGGCCGAGAAGTTAAGCCGATGGACTGGTAATGGGTTCTGCTTCATCCTTCCTGGTCGTTTAGTCATTCACATTTAACCTCATCGCCATATTCCCCTTTTACTTGCAAGGATGCTGTACTTTGCTCATGTCATGTTTCAAATTGATAATATATTCGTAAAAAGGATAACATTTGTAGGACTATGGAGAGGGGGACAAATTTGATAGTTCTCTGAGGGACAGCACAAGCACGATGGGCCTAATATCTTTTCTCACTACCGTCAGAATCTGAGAGCTGCACTCCTTACTTCGGCGGCTCGTTGGTCTAGGGGTATGATTTTCACTTAGGGATGATCACATTTGATATGTGAGAAGTTCGCCGTCGAGCCCCGCCATTTGTTACTCAAGGTACCATTTCTCACAGCCGGTCGAAATGTGAGAAAACCGATATATTTCACATTAAAACGTGTGATTTTGCGCCGATGTTCCCACAGCGTCCAAATACCAGAGCAAAGATTTCATCCCCTTCCCACTAAATACTGCGGACAGACATGGTCACCTTGGTAACGGAATGGTCATGCTGTCATCACTTTCGAAACAATAGCATACAAGACAATGGGTCATCAATAAATGGTAACTGAATTAAACATTCTGCAATTGCATTGTAAATAATTGGAAATAAAATGCTGGATGATAGCTGGTGCAGGAAGTAGCTTATCTCTCGCAAAGTTTCGGAATGATGTGTTTTGTTTACACACACACACACGCACATAGCAACGACTATGTGTGCATTTTTTTCAGTTGTTCTACTTACCCTGAGGCAATTTATTTCTTAGGACTTTAGGAACCTGCGGGAAGCCATTCGGCGGTGTTTGCTGTGTCAGTATCTCAAGAGGTTGCGCGCCGTTGCTCCTCCCACTGCCCGGGGGAATGGGGCAGCTATTTAAAGGGACAGCGACTCTCTTTTCTCTGCCTATTTATACTTAAAGGATCAGTCCAGTTTATCTCAGAGTGTTGGTGGACTTCACGAACCGAGCTCCCTTCTGTATTGTCCTGTGATTGTAAAGCTGTCTATTCGAGTGACTTGAGCCTTTCTAAAATGGCACATTGTTTTTATAATCCATTTGACTTGCTTGTTTAATTTGGAAAAATTTCAGAATTGTGCAGTGTGACGAAGGTTTTGTTTAAAGGTGGAGTAAAATGTGTTTCAAAATATTCTTTCCAACCCTCCCTCAACCCCCCAAATTTTAGAACACTCTGCAATACTGACTGGGAAGTTCCCAAGTTCGGTCCTTGGTCTGGGCTGTTAGTTGATCTCAGCCAAGGCAGCAGTTCAGGGATTATAATTGTCCTCAGTACCACTGGCCAAATATGAGTAAAAATTAGCCACAACCCTTGCTCTTGATACTGATCCAGTGACATCAATTTGGAGGTTGGTGGATGTCATTTGGAGGTAGGATTGGATTCGGCTCTGATGACTACCAAGGTGGAAATCCTGCAGACACTCTCTGAGTCGACTGATGGTGAAGCACCAGAGGTTAACAAATTTCTGTGGATTTGCACCCAGCCAGATTCAACACTTCCTGGAGAAAGTAATTCGCAGTTGATTTTAGACCGTAAGGATGGAGGGAGAGTGTCTAGAAAAAGGCTTTTACAACTTTGGAGGGTCAGGAGGGGACACAATGTCCTATATAATCTAGATTTGTTTATTCTGAATTTATATCCTGTACTTAAAGTAACAACTTTTTTAACCTACATTTGCAGGATATTTGAATGGGAGGATCTGCAGCTTGGTAACTCAAACCAAACATCACATCAAGATTTGAGAGATTCACCAGATTCATCAGCATCACCTTATCATCAGCCTTTGGAAAAACACCAATCACAGCGGTGAGAAACAGCACACATGTTCTGTGTGTGGATAGAACTTCAACCATTCGTCAACCTGTGAGACTCGTGTGCCCAGCTGACTGAACACTGTAAATGTGGGGACTGGGGGAATGGATGCAGATGTGCGTTGGGTGGAAACACATCAGGGAGAGGCCGTTTATCAGCTGGGTGTGGAAAGTGATTCAGTCTCTCATCTCACCAACTGACATTCGAGGATTAGATAGCAGAGTTTATCCAGTGAATATAGAGCTGTGTTATTGGGCCATGATGTTTTTACTTATTCATCTAGTTGACTGTAAACCTTTGCCAATTATTTGATGTGATCAGTTTAATTGTAGATATTTAAAAAAATACATTTACTGTGTGGATTCAAATTTAAATTGAAACCAGCTTAGCAGGGGTGATACTCTACTCACACATTCAAGGTGACAGAGATGCTGTGGACACAAGAAAATTCCAGTATGTGCAAGTGATTAACAGACTGGATTTTGTGTTTCGAGATCCCGGGCGTGTTAGCTATCCCGACACTGGACATCAAGGCACTCTGGACGGTATGGAGAACTGGGACTTGTCCTGAGAGTAACCAAAGGTCTGAGAACTGAAACAATCTACAGTTAGAAACGAGAAAAGGCGCAAAATGAAGCAGTCGATAACAAGACACAAATTTGTCTCCTCTTATCATGGAGACATCAAGTATCGACACACTGTGTTATTTGAAATATCAAAATAGTAAACTCCTGCCCAGTTTTATGGGTAGTTAACGTCAGCAGAAACAAATCCCAACTCACAGAATGAACACGATTCAGTCAGGATGTGATTAACAGCAGTCATGACAGTAGAACCCAACCCCTGCAGTGACTTGCGAACTCACAATTCAAATGACTGAGTAAATCCCTTCCCACACCTCCCCAGTTTGAACTCGCTGGAGTTTCAGCAGATCAGATGACTGAGTGAAACCTTGGCCACAAACAGAGCAGGTGAATGGTCTCTCCCCAGTGTGACTGCGATGATGGATTTCTAGATCAGTCGGGGAACTGAATCCCTTTCCCACAGTCTTCACATTTCCATGATTTCTCCGTGGAGCAGATGTCATTGTCTCTCTCCAGGTTGGACGATCAGTTGAAGTTTCGTCCACACACAGAACATGTGTATTTTCTCCCCACTGTGAATGGTGCGATGTTTTTCAGGCTGTGTAACTGGTTGAAGCTCTTTCCACAGTCAGTACTCTGGAACATTCTCACTCGGATAGGATATGTGTGTGTCGCTGCTTTTCCAGTCACATTGATGTTTGAAATATTTTCCCACAGACAGAACTGAAAAATGTTTCTCCTTCCACATTCAAAGGCAGATGGTATTCATCATTTCGAGCTAACATGGTTGGGTAAGTACGCAAAGTGAGAATAAAATAAATGAGCTGCTGATTTTCTCTGCTGATTACTGGGCCTTTTGTCCTGGCCCAATAGGGTCAACCCGGGCTGGCTCAATAGGATGTGCCTGGGTGACCCAATAGGGTGAGCCCGGTCTGGCCCAATCGGATGTGCCTGGGTGACCCAATAGGGTGAGCCCGGTCTGGCGCAATAGTGTGAGCCTGGGCTGACCCAAGGAGATGAGACTGTGTTGGCCCATTAGGGTGAGCCTGGGCTGGCCCAATAGGGTTCGCTTGGGCTGGTCTGACCCAATAGAGTGAGGCGTGCTGGCGCAGGGTCACCGGACAACTATCAGAACAACAAGGCTCCCTTTCAGGGGCCACTGAGCTGGACATAAACATGTGATCAATCAAACTGACAGACATCCTGAAGCCCCGCCCACCCTTTGCCCCTGCACTAAGGACCGTGCATGTGCCGTGAAACCGCCCTGACCAATAAGGCGGCCGCTGAGCACGCTCCCACCACCGGGGGAAAAGGTTTTACTCGTTGGAGTTCAGCAGGATGAGGGGTGATCTTATAGAAACATTTAAAATAATGAAAGGGATAGACAAGATAGAGGCAGAGAGGTTGTTTCCACTGGTCGGGGAGACTAGAACTAGGGGGCATAGCCTCAAAATACGGGGGAGCCAATTTAAAACCGAGTTGAGAAGGAATTTCTTCTCCCAGAGGGTTGTGAATCTGTGGAATTCTCTGCCCAAGGAAGCAGTTGAGGCTAGCTCATTGAATGTATTCAAATTACAGATAGATAGATTTTTAACCAATTAGGGAATTAAGGGTTACGGGGAGCGGGCGTGTAAGTGGAGCTGATTCCACGGCCAGATCAGCCATGATCCTGTTCAATGTTGGAGCAGGCTCGAGGGGCTAGATGTCGTACTCTTGTTCCTAATTCTTATGTTCTTATGTTCTTATTAGTTACTGCCAAGAAAGGCGCCAAGAAAACAGTCACTAAAACGCCACCGAAGAGCGGCAAGAAGCGCAGAAAGTCGAGGAACGAGTGTTACTCCATTTACAGCTACAAAGTGACGAAGCAGGTTACCCTGACACTGGCATCTCTTCAAGGCCATGGGCATCATGAACTCGGTTGTGAACGATATTTTGGAGCGCATCACTGGTGAGGCTTCCCACCTGGCCCATTACAACAAGCGCCGCACCAGCAGCTCCCGGGAGATCCGGACCGCCGTGCGCCTGCTGCTGCCCGGGGAGCTGGCCAAGCACGGCATCTCAGTAGGGACAAAGGCGCTGCCCAAGTACACCAGCTCCAAGTAAAACTGCACGCTGTCCTGTGAGGTCAAATCCAAACACAACGGCTCTTTTAAGAGCCACCCACAACTTCTCTGAAAGAGCTGCACAAACGCATCTCCCTTTAAACTGAAATCACTAATTATTTCCTGAACAAGTGTGTGAACCTTTGGAGTTCCAGCTGTAGATTTAGTTTTGAATTCTCAGATAAGCAGCTTCACTCTCAGAACTGTTCATTTACAACGCCTGCCGAATTAAAAGCATGTTCAGGGGCTGAGACTCAGATTTCAGTCACACATTCTCTCTCGCAAGTACTTATCAAATTTATTTTTCAATTCCTGTTGCGTTAGTCCGTTTATTAACCCGACACTCCCCGCAGTATAACAATCCAGAATGGGAGATCTTACAGAGACCAGAACCGTGGCAGTTTGAACACTCTGTCTAATATGTCCTTACTACAGATTATAAATGCTCACGAGGCCCATACTTGTGAGAAGGTCACTCTGTGACCAGTAACATTTATTAGCCAGCACTGAAGTGATGATAATGGGTGGAGCTTCCCCTTTTATACCTGAAAGTCCAGGTTAGGTGTGTCTCCCACAAGTTCACCCCCTTGTGGTCAATGTTCTCACGGTGTACAACTTAGGTCAGTTTATACATGGGTTACAATGACAGTTGAATACATGACATCACCTCTCCCCAAAGTCTTATTGGGATCATTGGTTAAGTATTTCTGGTGGTTTACGCTCCCTTGTAGAGCGCCTGAGTTGGGGATCCAGTTGTTGGGCGCTGGTCTGAGTTTCTGCTGTTTATGGTGCTTCAGGCCTGTCCGGACTGCCCACAGTGACTGGGCTCTCCTCCGCTTGATTCCGATGTTCGGTCACCTGTGGAGGAGTGAACTCTATATCGTGTTCTTCCTCTGCTTCTTCTATGGGGTTGCTGAACCCCCTTTTTGTTTAATCCACGTGTTTGCGGCAGATTTATCCATTGGTAAGTTTAACTATCAGAATCCTATTCCCCTCTTTAGGCAATCCAAGTGCCTGCGAGTCATATAAGACCTGCAGCGTAGTTGAGGACAAAGACAGAGTCATTGACATCAATACATCGCACCCTCGCATTCCTGTCATGGTACTCACATCGTGACTGGCGCCTGCTCTCAACAATTTCTTTCATGGTGGGGTGTATAATGGATAACCTGGTTTTGAGCGTCCTTTTCATTAGCAGCTCTGTGGGTGGAACCCCTGTGAGCGAGTGCGGTCGGGATCTATTGGCCAACAGGAGGCGTGATAAGCGGCTTTGTAGGCAACCCCCTTGGATTCTGAGCGTTCCCTGTTTGATTATCTGCACTGCTCGTTCCACCTGACCATTTGAGGCCGGCTTGAACGGTGCCGTTCTGACATGGTTGATACCATTTCCTGCCATGAAGTCCTGAAATTCAATGCTTGTAAAGCACGGGCCATTGTCGCAGACCAAGGCGTCCGGTCGACCATGGGCAGCGAACATTGCACGATGACTTTCTACCTTGGCGGAGGATGTGCTTGAATTGAGAATGTCACACTCGATCCATTTGAAGTAGGCGTCTACTGCAAACAAAAACATTTTTCTCATGAAAGGACCTGCGTAGTCCACATGGATACATGACCATGGTTTGGCGGGCCAGGATCAGGGACTAAGGGGGGACTTCCCTGTGCGCATTGCCCAGCTGGGCACACGTGTTGCATCTGTGAACACAAAATTCCAGGTCTGCATCTATCTCTGGCCAACAAACGTGTGACCTGGCAATTGCCTTCATCGTGACAATGCTCGGGTGCTCATTGTGGATTTCTCTTTTGAACATCTCTCTGCCCATCTGGGGCATGACTACACGGTTTCCCCATAGTAGGCAATCTGCCTGAATCGAGAGTTCATCTTTGCGTCTGTGAAATGATTTGAATTCCTCAGGGAATGCTCCGTATGTGGCTGCCCAGTCCCCATTTAGGACACATTTCTTGACTAATGACAGTAGTGGGTCTATATTTGTCCAGATTTTGATCTTATGGGCTGTCACAGGTGAGCCTTCGCTTTCGAAAACTTTAACAGCCATGACCATCTCAGCAGCATGCTCGGTTGGCCTCTCGGTGGTGGCTAGTGGGAGCCTGCTGAGTGCATCGGTGCAGTTTTCAGTGCCCGGTCTGTGCTGAATTGTATCGTCATAGGCGGCCAACGTGAGTGCCCCCTCTGTATGGGAGTCAATGCATTTGCATTTATGGCCTTGTTGTCGGCCAAAAGGGACGTTCGGGACTTGTGATCTGTCTCCAGCTCAAACCTCCTGCCAAACAGGCACTGGTGCATTTTTATACATCATATATCCATGCAATCGCTTACTTTTCTACCATCCCGTAGCCCCGTTCTGCCTGGGACAGACATCTGGAGGCATAAGCTGCCGGCTGTAACTGACCATTGGCATTCACATGCTGCAACACACACCTGACCACATAGGACGACGCATCGCATGTTAAATCAAGTTTCTTACATGGGTCATATAGCGTTAACAGATTGTTGCAGCATAACAAATTTTGTGCTCAATCAGAAGCCCTTTCCTGGCTGTCCCCCCCAAGACCCATTCACGACCTTTGTGCAGCAGCACGTGTAGCGGCTCTAACAGCTTGCTCAATTTGGGAAGAAAGTGATCAAATTAATTCAGGAGCCCCAGGAATGAATGCAACTCCGTCGTGTTACGGGGTCTGGGTGCTCTCTGGATCGCTTCCGTTTTGGACACAGTAGGTCTGATCCCGTCTGCTGCTACCCTCATCGGGGATGTAGAGCCGATCTGGGGCAGGACGCCAGTATTGGTGGCTGTGCTGCCCAAATTATCCGCTGTCCCTGTCCCGGCAGTGGGTCTGTACACACTCTGTGTGTGTAAGCCCTTCCTGGGGTATCACATTTGTCCCAAAAGACTAGGTTACATGGTCAGGTAGCCCGCTGGACCTGCGGATCTCCCACTGGGGTATTCCTCTGGCATAAACATTGTCCCTGTTAAACCCCGTGTCCTTTAACAGTATACTTCTTGTATACATGACACATTGGCTCCATTCATACATAGTCCAATCTACACTGCTTTCTCTCTTTACATTGTCAATTACAGCATTTACATCAATTTATTTTATCTTGGTCTCTCCATACCTGGTTGCATTTGGCATTTTTAAATTTCTCTCATCATCATTAAGCGTTACAAACTTGTTCTCAACATCACTTACACAAGCATTCATTACATTTTCTCATCAGTTACTCCGGCATCACAATTCAACGTTACATTTTCATACCCGCATTTGCTAACTGCATTTTTAACTTTAAAGTCCTTGTCATCTTTACAGTGAAACTGTCCTTTTAAATTTTTTTCAGTTACCAGTCTCCTTTAAGGGGGCCTTCCAATCCGCTTCGCCGCTCGTTGCCACGTGTCGCTCCTCCAACGCTGCCCCTCGTGGTCAGGTCGTGGCCATTTTGAATTTAGGTTCTTCGCCTCGTGGTGCGGCTGCCATCTTCTCGCTCTCCTCTAGTTAGGCTGTGGTGATCTTTCCTTCTCAGGTACAGCCACAGACTCCGGGAATCCATTTTTCTCGACGATTTGCTTCCCTTGGAGTTCTGCCTTGGCCCGGAAGGTGAAGTCTGGACCTTTGGTTCTGGTGATCTCGCCATGGTGTTGTGAAGTTGTCGCCGCGCAGTTGAGCTGGACGGTAGGATTTCTAGGTGCAGCCATGGATCCAAGTTCTGGACTGAATGGGATGTGGATTGCTGGAGCCCGGAGGCCGCCATCACTTCGACTGACTTGGACCTGCTTCATCCAACTTCTTCCCAGCAGTTGTGGACCATCGATGGCAATGATGCACTGGGGGAGTTTGTTCATCACACTGCTCTGGAAGAGGTAGACATCCCCGCTGCCAACGACAGTGGTTTGCCTTTGGTGTCGGTGAGCAGCTTCGCTTGGACCGGAGACAGTTTTGCTCGTTTGGCGGGATTGATCTTAAGTTTTTCAAAGGTTGGCTGGCTCATCAAAGACTGGCTCGCCCCTGTTTCGATCGCCATCGAAACTGGAACTACTATGATATCTACTTCCATCTTCCATGGGGAACTTTCAGTGGAGGACGTATAAATTCCACACTCTTCTTCTAGGGGTTGAGCAGCTTCGTCTTCATCTATGTCGGAGCCCAGGTGATCAGACAGTTCTTCAGCGACGTGGTGAGTAAAGCTTTTTCTGTACATTCTCTGAAGCTACCCTTTCGCTTTGCAGCCTCTGCATCGATAGACTTTGTAGCGGCATTGCTGGGCCTGTGGCTTCCTACACAGCGCCAGCATGGGGCTCGCCGACTTGTCCATGTGGTGGACTCAGGGCTGCGGGACTCGGGGCAGCAATTCTGACTTTAGAAGTAGACATTCAGTTTACTGAATTCGTTAGTTTAGAGTTCTGGGTGTGGGTCATTATTCGCTTGGAGTCGCCGACTGAAATCATGTAGGCCTGGCTCAATTTAATTGCATTCTGCTGGTTGACTGTGATGTCCGCAGAGAGCAGTGTGTGGAGGAGGCCCTTGTGGCCGATTCCACTGAAAAATATGTCCCTCAGTGCTTCGTTAAGGTGGTCGCCAAAATCACGTGGTGATCTGATTAAATCTGCAGCATACTTAGCAATTTGTTGGCCTTCGGGTCGCCGGTGAGTGTAGAACCGGTCCCTGTCTGTGAGGGTCTGTCTTTGGGTTTTAGTTACTCATGTATTAAACTTAAAAGTTCCCCATAGCTCTTGGTTGTTTTCTTCGCTGGGGCTAGCAAGTCCCTGACAAGGCCATGGATAGTGCGCCCACAACTACTAAGCTGGACGGCCCTGCACTTGTGCGGCAATGTAGCCGGTGTGTCCCCATCCAGGTCGTTGATTCTGAAGAAGAGCTTTAAACTTTCCACGAAGGCGTCCATATCTTCCTCATCGATCAATAGTTGACAGTTGCTGACATTCGAAATGTTGTGCGTGTAGTTCGTGACCTCGTCGCCAGTTATTGTGTAGGCAGACATTCTGTTAATGATTCCACGAGACAGGGGTATGACACTTAAACTGTGAAGACTGTAGTCCTTTATTGCAGCACCTAGATTGATGACACCAAGAGGTGAGCTCCCTTTCATACAGCGTTACCTGCAGTGTGCACGTGACACTTAGGTCTCTAGCAGCAGCAGCCTCTGGTGTACAGGTAAGGTATGTACAGGGTGAGGGTACATTCAGTGTTACAGTACATCATAACATTACATCATAATATTGTAGGCGTGCATACATAACAGACTGTTTGCTGGCAAAGATATTTGCGGTAGCTTTCCCGGTGGACTAATGGTGAGGATTTGGTGCTTTTACCGCTGCAGCCTCGGTTTGATTCAGAGTACAGTGTATTTTCGGCTCTTTACAATGGTACTCCTGAACAATTTTACAGTTCACCACACTGCTGCTGCTCCAACCATCAGCAGCGCATTATTTGTTGCAGTTATACAACATACACTTCTGTGCCTGCTGTTTTAAAGTCAGCAGTCAATGATTGGACCTCTCTCAACAACTGACACTAGAATTGCTGATTGACACAGTAAATGTTGCCAGTCATGTCCATCATTAGTCCTCAGTGTACCTTTTTGGCCACATGTCACTTGCTTATCACAGCACGGCTATCAGTCAATGTACTGCCAGTGTGGAAAATTCAACATTGTAAACTTAGCAACGTGTACAAGATTGGAATCAGATAATGCTGGCCGATGGGCACTGATAACTTATCCTGAGCATTAAGATTTTCATTATCATTATATATTACATTAGCACAACCTGAACTCCGAGATCTGTTTGGGAACCATTGCCCCGAAGTGAGGACTCAGTGGGCGGGACAATTCCTCCCGGAGTTAGCTTTTCTTTCAAAAAGCTGTGAGTAGTTTTGCTTCATTTGCTGTCGGGCCGAAAAAGCTCAGTTGGGAGAGCGTTAGACTGATGATTTAAAGGTTCCGGGTTTCGGCAATTGCTGATTATTTTGTGTTCCTTTCATTTTATGGGGATAAGCTGGTTTTATATCTGGATAATGCTTGAGAGATGGGTTGCTCAGCGCTTGCATGATAATAATTTCTATAATGAATTGTTAGATTCATGCGCTGTTTTTCTGTTACTTTTTATTTACACCCTGCCCAGTTTTATATATGAACAGTGAACAATGTTTAAGCGGTGTCATGTGTTCAATATTTTTGCAGCAAATCGGTCACCCAGTGTAAGCCGGAAACACAATCCCCTCAGGCTGGGCTGGCACTGATCTTTAACGCACTTTGTATCTGGTTAGCTCAGTTGGTGCGAATGATGCCGATATCCCCTTACTCAATATTCATGTGTTTCTCATATTATTTTCGATTCTTCCTAACATTTAAAATCCAATCTTTCAAAATAAAACAAATCCACACAGAATCCCAAGGGTTGGGAATTATTTGGAATAACATCCATTTCTTGTTTGCCGCTGGGGCAGAGAGGCAAACCTTCTGTTTATTTGTGTTGCTGGGATGCTGATAAAAGTTGAAGCAGTGGCCTGGTCCCGTAAATGGTCATAAGCAGGAATAGACTGACAGAACAGCTCTGTCCCAGAGACGGGCAAACCAATCAAATGTTCACCGGCTCCAAGAGTGAAAAATCGAGAGAAAAGGACAGAATGAAATAGATTTCAGTGGATGCCTAGCCGCACTTTGGTTGCACCTGAACAAACTTGCAGCTCACCAAACTGCTGCTGCCCCTAACTTCAGCAGCGCATTATTCGTTGCAGCGATACAACAGACTTCCCCGATTTTTGCTTTAAGTTCAGCAGTAAACAACTCGACCTCTCTCAACATTGCTGATTGACATTGTAAGTTTTACCAACATTTAACTGCAGTGCGAGTACAATCACAATTATCATTAGTCTTCCATGTACGTTCTGGCGCTGCATCACCCTAGAAAAAACAAGCTCATCACAGCACGACTATCAGTCAATTCATTGACAGTGTGGACACATGCATAATTTTGAACTTAGCAACGTGTACAAGACTGTAATCAAAGTGTGCCTGCGCCATAGGCAGTGATAACTTAACCCGAGCATAGAGATTTTCATTATAATTTTACATTACAGTAACACAAGCTGAGATCCGAGATTTGTTTGGGACCCAATGCCCTGAAGTGAGGATTGAGTGGGTGGGGCAATTCCTCCCGGGGTTAGATTTTCTTTCAGAAATGTGTGAGACAGTTTTCGTATGGCTGCTGTCGGGTGTAATAGGTCAGTTCGAGAGCAGTAGACTGGAGATTTCAAAGTCCATGATTCAATCCTGGGTTTTGGCAATTTCTCGTTATTTTGTGTTCTCTTCATTTTAAAGGGAGAGGCTGGATTTATATCCGAACATTGTTCATCTCTGTTTTAAATGGGTGGCCCCTTACTCGAAGATCATGCCCTCTAGTTCGATTCTCTCCCATCAGTGGAATGATCCTCTCTGCATTCACTTTGTCAAGCTCCCTCATAATCTTATACTTTTCAATAAGATCACCTCTCATTCTTCTGAATTCCAAAGAGTAGAGGCCCAGCCAGCTCAAACTTTCCTGATAAGTCAACACCCTCATCCCCGGAATACAGCCAGTGAAGTTGCTCTGTACTGCCTCCAAAGAAAGTATATCCTTTTGTTAATATGGAAAACAAAACTGCACGCAGTATTCCTGGAGTGGCCTCACTCATAAATTATATATCTGTAGCAAGACTTCCCTGCTTTTATACTCCATCCCCTTTGCACTAAAGGCCAAGATACCATTGGCCTACCTGATCAATTGCTATTCCTGCATACTATCATTTTGTATTTCATGCAAGTACCCTCAGTTCCCGCTGTACTGCATCACTTTGCAATCTTTCTCCATTTAAATAATAATTTGCACGTGAATTTTCTGCAAAAGTGCATGATCTCACACTTTCAAACATTATAATCTTGCTGCCAAATTTGTGCCCACTCACTGAGCCTACTTTTGTCCTTTTGCAGATATTTTGTGTCCTCCTCACTCATTGCTTTTCCTCCCATCTTTGTATCGTCAGCAAACTTGGCTACGATATGTAAATTGCGTACTTTCAGAGGTGCAATAAAAAATCCCACAGCACATTCTTCTCCTGTCAGGCAGTCCTCGAATGCGTGTTCAATCAAATCAGTATGGCTTCAAGTTGCACGTGATGCCTTTTTTCTCACATGATATGAAACGCAAAGTAAGATCGCGCAACACGTTTGCACGCACTCTCTCACTTACACAAACACACAAACAGACTAAAATTCCTGCACCCTCCAAATTTGAAATTGGAAATCCTGGACAGACAGCACATCCTTTTTAAACAGACACAGAACTATCCGGGACTGATAGCACACAATTTTCGAGACACAGAAAAAGACCCCGGTCATCAACACATCACCTTAAAAGAGATACGGAAACAGATTGAACAAAAACAGAGATTTCTTTAAAGTTAACAGGTCGTGCAGATTCTGTGGATGACGATCCCAGGTTCACGTTCAGTTAGATGATCATTCCGATATTTTAGGAAAAATATAATGTTTACACATTTGTTTTACAAAAATAGCGCCTGGAAACAAATAGGCAGCGCGGAAGGACAAAAGGGAATGTCTGTAATACAGTGGAGCTCAGGATTTATTGAATAATAAATGGCACAATGCGAAAAGTCAAAGTGGGTTGTAAGCGGGCAATAAAGTAACAAAGAATGCTCCAGAGGAGTTGTTAGTGGGAACAGCAGAACCATTGCCAGACAATGGGAGCGGTGCTTATGATCCAATTATGATACGTTGAAGCTAATGTTGAGGAGAGAAGACTAAAACATGCCTGAAATATAGGATGTGAACGCCTTTTAATCAGACCAGGCAGCTTGGCCACCACGGAATGATTTCCTGTACGGTTTGAATTCGGCAGCCAAGGGACTAATTCAAAAGCCAGCTTCTTAGTTATTTTTGGCACGAGAGAAACAGGACGCACACATATTCAGGGCATAGTATGTTTGACGTTGAAGTGGAGACGAACGCTGAATATACGCTGATACCAATGGAGGAGAGCTCATGCATGCAGAAATGAAGATCTACTGATCAAGTATTGGCCGGAACCAAACACGGGTTTAGGTTGTCCAATGAGACACAGAGCCTAGTACATCTGAGATACTTTAACTTTACTCAGTTAGGTGATTTTCACTTTGCTCCTGGGAAACTCCAGGATTTGGACGATGTGGGAACAACGGAGCGAAATCACACGTTTTAATTTGAAATATATCCATTTTCTCACATGTCGACTGGCTCAGGAGCGGTTCTTTGACTAAAAGTTGGCAGAGCTCGTCAGGGATCTCTCGCATTTCAATTATGAAAATCCCTTGGCGAGAATCATACCCCTAGACAAACGAGCCACCGACAATGAGGTGCGTAGCTCTCAGATACTGACGGTAGTTTACCATTCGGCCCATCGTGCCTGTGCTGACTCGCAGAGACCTATCCAATGAGTCCCCCCTCCATAGTCCTGCTAATGTTTTCCCTTTGATGAATATATTATTAATTTAAGACATTACATTATCAAAGAGCTGCATCCTTGTCAGTAAAAAGTGAATTTGGCAATGAGGTTAAATGTGATTGACAAAAAAACCTGAGGGGTCAAATGTTTAACACAATAACGACGAGGGTGGGAGCACACTGGGTTAGCAATCCATCGCCTGAACCTCTCGGCCACCTCGTCCCCTATTTACAGCAACATCAGACATCCATCCCCCTTGCATCAAAACTGAAATCACGTGCAAAAAAGTCAACTTCTCCGCCTCTTCTGCCCGTGGAACCAAATTGGCAGAGATGAAAATGTGCCATTAGCTTCTTAAAGCAAACAGCATTCCTTTACATCAGGGGAGTGGCTGTCCGAGATGGTTGGTTTTGAGGCAGAATCAAAACAAAAAATATAAAATTTCACATGGCACGTTAGTTGACCAAGGGGAGACTCGAACCTGCAATCTTCTGATAACTTCGTGATTACAATCGAAGTCTGACACCTTATCCATTAGGCCATGCTGCTGCTGCCATTGGCAGAAAATTTGTTGTTTTTTTACCTTGAGAGCAAATTTGGGACAAAGGTTAATTCAAGGAATGGATGTCGGAAAACATGACCATATTTCGAGTAATGAATAGATGCGCTGCGATATGGATGCGCACGGGCACAGGCAACGTCAATGTAGCTTGAAACACAACAGTTTCACAATTCGGTCATCGCAGCTGAAATCACACTCCTTTTAAAACTATACAGAATGATCCGGATTATGAGAAAATACTTCAAAAAGGGGCAAATTATGAACCGGAACTGAGAACCATCCCATTGAAGCAGACGCCAAATGAACCTGAACAGCAAGCACATCCCTATTACACAGCTGTAGAATGGCCCTTGAAATCCAGCAGTCCCTTTCGAAAAAATAAATTGGGATTTCTATCTTTCTTGTAGGCAATGGTGCTGTGCGTGAGTGAGCGTGGGGCTCAGGACCAGTCGGGGCTGGTACTGTTGTTGAAGCCACAGGTGAGAGGCAGGCAGGAAGGAGGGAGGGAAGTAAAAGCAACTCAGACAAAAAGACAATTTAAAATTTCTAAATATATTTATCATGATAAGAAAATAAATTGCAAAAAATTGAAATTGATTTGATTTAAATAAATAAATAATTGTTCCATAATCTATACATTTTTGGTTGAACGAAGGCTGTGTGACTGGATGAATTTCACTGGAAATCAGGGGGTGCAGTCAGTAAATACCCAAACACAGTGAGCCCATTGAGGAAGACAAGCCACGATGGAAGATGTGGGCAACAAAGGCCATCTTTTAAAGTCGCGACTGCCTTTCTGCTGGATCAGACAGCAGCTGCGTCTGCTGCGAAAGAGGTCAGATGTAATAGAGCCCAGTGCAGGCAGAACAGAAAAAGCACATTTATTTTGAAAGTTAAAAAGTAGGGAATGTATAAAAATATACATATATATAAATATCTATATATATATATGTATATATATATAGATATATATAAACAAAGTCAGTCAGTCAGTCATGTATTGTCTTGTCTTGATTTGATTTGTATTTGAAAATAAGGGGGAAGGAGTTCATCATGTCACACAGCCCATCCACAAGCTCGCGCTAAAAGTGCTATGTTTCTAACTTATATAATGTGCCTACTTTCAAGTGTGGAATAGCAAAATCCCAGAGCAGATTCTTCTCCTGTCAGGCAGTCCTCGAATGTGCGTTGAATCAAATCAGTGTGACTTCAAGTTGCATGTAATGCATTTTTTCTCCCATGACATGAAATGCACAGCAAGATCGTGCCAAATGTTTGCACGCACTCTCTCGCTTACACAAACACACCAACAAACTAAAATTCCTGCACTCTCCAAAGGCAGTTTTTGAAATTTGAAATTGAAATCCGGGACAGACAGAACTTCCCTTTTAAACAGACACATAATGATCTGGGACTGATAGCACAAGATTTTAGAGAGACAGAGAATGACCCCGGCAATCAGCACATCACCTTAAAAGGTATACGGAAACAGAATGAACAAAAACAGAGAATTCTGTTAAACTCAGCAGGTCCTGCAGATTCTGTGGATGAAGATCCCGGGTTCACGTTCAGTGAGATGATCATTCGGATATTTTAGGAAAAATGTAAAATTTACAGATTTTTTCAACAAAAATAGCGCTTGGAATAAAATAGTCATCGAGGAAGGACAAAAGGGAATGTCTGTGATACAGTGGAGCGTAGGAGTGATTGAATAATAAATGGCACAATGCGAAAAGGCAAACTGGGTGTTAATCGGGCAATAAAGTAACAAATGATGGTCCAGAGGAGGAGTTAATGAGAACAGCAGAAACATTACCAGACAATGGGAGTGGTGCTTATGATCCGATACTCTGAACCTAATGTTGAGGACAGAAGCCTATAACATGCCTGCAATATAGGGTGTGAACGCCTTTTATTCAGACCAGGCAGCTTGGCCACCCCAGATTGATTTCCTGTATGGTTTGAATTCGGCAGCCAAGGAACTAATTCAAAAGCCAGCTTCTCACATCTTTTCGGCGCGAAAGAAACAGGACGCACTCATATTCAGGGCAGAGTATATTTCACGTTGAAGTGGAGATTGACGCCGAAAGTTTGCATATCCCAATGGAGGTGAGCTCATACATGGAGAAATGAAGATCTACTGATCAAGTATTGGCCGGAACCAAACACGGGTTTCGGTTGTCCAACGAGACACAGAGCCGAGTACATCTGAGATACTTTAATTTTACTCAGTTCGGTGAGTTTCACTTTGCTCCTGGGAAACTTCAGGATTTGGACGATGTGGGAACAACAGAGCGAAATCACACGTTATAATTTGAAATATTTCTGTTTTCTCACATGTCGACCGGATCAGATGCGGTTCTTTCACTAAAACTTGGCAGGGCTCGTCCAGGATTTGAACCCGCGGTCTCTCGCATTTCAATTATGAAGATCTTTAACTGAGAATCATATCCCTAGACCAACGAGCCACCGATAACGAGGAGCGAAGCTCTCAGATTACGCCCAGTGCCTGTGCTGACTCTCAGAGACCGATCTCTTGAATCCCCCTCTCCATAATCCTGCTCATGTTTTCCCTTTGATGAATATATTATTAATTTGTGACATTACATTACCAAAGAGCTGCATCCTTGTCAGTAAATGGTGAAATTGGCAATGAGGTTAAATGCGATTGACAAAAAAAACAGAGGAGTAAAATGTTTAACACAATAACGAAGAGGGTGGGAGCACATTGGATTAGCAGTCCAGCGCCTGAAACGCTGGGCCACCTCGTCTCCTATTCACAGCAACGTGAGACATCCATCCCCTTTGCATCCAACAAAAATAACGTGCCAAAAAGTCGACTTCACCGCCTGTTCTGCCCGTGCAACCAGATCGGCAGTGATGAAAATGTGCCATTTGCTTCTTACAGCAAGCAGCCTTCCTTTACTTCAGCTGAGGGACTGCACGAGATGGTTGGTTTTGAGGCAGAATCAAAATAAAAAATATAAAATTTCACGGGGCGAGTTAGTTGACCACGGCAAGACTCGTACCTGCAATCTTCTGATAACATTGCGGTTTATAATCGAAGTATGACCCCTGATCCATGAGGGAAAGGGGCCGCTGCCGTTGACGCAACATTTGTTGTTTTTTATATTGAGAGTATATGTGGAACAAGGGTTATATTACGGAGTTTAAGCAGACACCGTTTATGCAGATACCGAATTATCCTGAACAGGAAGCAGATCTCTATTACACAGATGTAGATGACCCTTGACTGACAGCAGTTCGCTTTGAAAAGAATAATGTGAGATTTCTACCTTTCCTGAAGGCAATTGTGCTGTGCGTGAGTGAGGGTGGGGCTCAGGACCACGCGGGGCTGGGACGGTTGTTGAAGCTACAGGTCATAGACAGGCAGGAAGGAGGGAGGGAAGTAAAACCAACCCAGACAAAAAGCCAATTTGAAATATATATATATTTATCATAAAAGGAAAATAAATACATTTACAATATTATTTCAAAAAATTGAATTTGATTTGATTTAAATAAATGAATAATTGTTTCATAATCTATATTTTTTTGATTAAACGAAGGCTGTGTGACTGAATGAATTCCACTGGAAATCAGGTGGTGCAGTTAGTAAATACCCACACACTGTAAGCCCATGGGGGAAGACAAGCCACGATGGAAGATGTGGGCAACAAAGGCGATCTTTTAAAGTCGCGAGTGCCTTTCTGCAGGATCTGACAGCAGCTGTGTGTGCTGTGAAAGAGGTCAAATGTAACAGAGCCCAGTGCAGGCAGAACAGAAAAAGCACATTTATTGTGAAAGTTAAAAAGTAGGGAATGTATAAAAATATACATATATAGAAATATTTATATATATATATACATATATAGAAATATATAAACAAAATCAGTAAGTCAGTCATGTCTTGTCTTGTCTTGATTTGATTTGTATTTGAAAATAAGGGGTAAGGAGGTCATCATGTCACACAGCCCATACACAAGCTCTCGCTAAAATCGCTATGTTTCTCACTTATGTCATTTGCTTTCTTTCAGATGTGGAATAGCAAAATCCCACAGCAGATTCTTCTCCTCTCAGGTAGTCCTCGAATGCGTGTTCAACCAATCAGTGTGGTTTCAAGTTGCAAACAATGCCTTTTTTTCTCATATGTTATGAAATGCACAGTAAGATCGCGCAGCACGTTTGCACGCACTCTCTCTCGCTGACACAAACACAAACAAACTAAAATTCCTGCACCTTCCAAAGGCAGTTTTTGAAACTTTAAATTTGAAATCCGGGACAGAAAGCACATCCCTTTTAAAGAGACACAGAATGATCCGATACTGATAGCACACCATTTTCAAGAGAGAGAGAATGACCCCGGACAGGCAGCACATCACCTTAAAAGGGATACAGAAACAGAATATACAAAAACAGAGAATTCTGTAAAACTCAGCAGATCGTGCAGATTCTGTGGATGAAGATCCCGGGTTCACATTCAGTCAGATGATCATTCCGATATTTTAGGAAAAACGTAAAGTTTACAGATTTTTTCAACATAAATAGCGCCTGGAATAAAATAGACAGCGAGGAAGGACAAAAGGGAATATCAGTGATACAGTGGAGCTTAGGAGTGATTTAATAATAAATGGCACAATGCGAAAAGGAAAAGTGGGTGGTAAGCTGGAAATAAAGTAACAAAGAATGGTATCGATGAGGTGTTAGTGGGAAAAGCAGAACCATTACATGCTAATGGGATCGGTGCTTATGATCCGATACGCTGAACCTAATCTTGAGGCCAGAAGACAATAACATGCCTGGAGTATAAGGTGTGAATGCCTTTTAATCAGACCAGGCAGCTTGGCCACCCCGGATTGATTTCCTGTATGGTTTGAATTCAGCAGCCAAGGGACTAATTCAAAAGCCAGCTTCTCACATCTTTTCGACGCGAGAGAAACAGGACGCACTCAAATTCAGGGCAGAGTATGTTTCACGTTGAAGTGGAGATTGACGCCGAATGTATGCATATCCCAATGGAGGTGAGCTTATGCATGGAGAAATGAAGATATGCTGATCAAGTATTGGCCGGAACCAAACACGGGTTTAGGTTGTCCAATGAGACACAGAGCTGAGTGCATCTGAGATACTTTAACTTTGCTCAATTAGGTGAGTTTCATTTTGCTCCTGGGAATCTAAAAGATTTGGACGATGTGGGAACAACGGAGCGAAATCACACGTTTCAATTTGTCATATTTCTTTTTTCTCATATGTCGACCGGCTCAGAAGCCGTTCTTTGAGTAAAAGTTGGCAGGGCTCGTCAGGGATTTGAACCCAAGACTTCTAGCACTTCCAATTATGAAAATCCCAAAGCGAGAATCATATCCCTAGACCAACGAGCCGCCAACAGCGAAGAGCGCAGCTCTCAGATTCTGACGATACTTTACTATTCGGCACATCGTGCCTGTGCTGACTCTCAGAGACCTATCTGATGAGTCCCTCTCTGAGAGTCGCCTGAAACTCTCGGACACCGTGTCTCATATTTACAGCAACGTCAGACATCCATTCCCTTTGCAACCAAACAGAAATAACGTGCAAAAAATTCTACTTCACCGCTTGTTCTGCCCGTGGAACCAGATCGACAGTGATGAAAATGTGCCATTACCTTCTTAGAGCAAACAGTCTTCCTATATTTCATGTGAGTGACTGTCCGAGATGGTTGGTGTTGAGGCAAAATGAAAGCAAAGAATTAAAATTTCACGTGGCAGTTAGTTGACTGCGGCAGAACTCGTCCTGCAATCTTCTGATAACATCGTGGTTACAATCGAAGGCAGACGCCTTATGCATTCGACCGCGCGGCCGCTGCCATCGGCACAAAAAATGCTGTTTTCTTATTATGAGAGCAAATTTGGGACAGGGGTTTATTTCAATGAATGGATGTGGGAAAACATGAGCATATTTCAAATAATAAATAGATGCGCTGCGATATGGATGCGCACGGGCACAGGCAACGTCAATGTACCTTGAAACACAACAATTTTACAATTCGGACATCTCAGCTGAAATCACACTCCATTTAAAACTATACAGGATGATCCGGCAGTCTGAGCAAATACGTCTTAAAAGGGCAAAACATAAACCGGAACTGATAACCACCCCGTTTAAACAGACACTGAATGATCCGGGACTGCAAGTGCATCCATCTTACAAATGCAGAATGACCCATGATTGACAGCATTTACGTTTCTAAAGAATAAAGTGGGATTTCTATCATTCCTGAAGGCAACTGTGCTGTGCGTGAGTGAGCGTGGGGCACAGGACCACGCGGGGCTGGGACGGTTATTGAAGCCACAGGTGATCGACAGGCAGAAAGGAGGGAGGGAAGTCAAACCAACCCAGACAAAAAGCCAATTTGAAATATATATATATTTATCATAATAAGAAAATAAATACATTTACAATTTTATTTCAAAAAATTGAATTTTATTTTATTTAAATAAATAAATAAACAATTGTTTCATAATCTATATAATTTTGATTAAACGAAGGCCGAGTGACTGGATGAATTCCAATGGAAATCAGGTGGTGCAGTTAGTAAATACACATACTCAGTAAGCCCATGGTAGAAGACAAGCCACGAGGGAAGATGTGGTCATCAAATGCGATCTTTTAAATTCGCGAGCGCCTTTCTGCTGGTTCTGACAGCAGCTGCTTGTTCTGTGAAAGAGGTCAAATGTAATAGAGCCCATTGCAGGTAGAACAGAAAAAGCACATTTATTGTGAATGTTAGCAAGTAGGGAATGTATGTAAATATACATATATATATATATATATATATATCTAAACAAATTCAGTCAGTCAATCATGTCTTGTCTTGATTTGATTTGTATTTGAAAATAAGGGGGAAGGAGGTCAGCATTCCAAACAGCCCATACGCTAGCTCTCGCTAAAATCGCTATGTTTCCAACATATGTCATTTGCCTTATTTCAGATGTGGAATATCAAAATCCCACAGCAGATTCTTCTCCTGTCAGGCAGTCCTCGAATGCGTGTTCAATCAAATCAGTGTGGCTTCAAGTTACATGTAATGCCTTTTTTCTCAAATGACATGAAATGCACAGTAAGATCGCGCAGCACGTTTGCACGCACTCTCTCGCTTACACAGACACACAAACAAACTAAAATTCCTGTACCCTCCAAAGGCAGTTTTTGAAATTTTAAATTTCAAATCCGGGTAGACAGCACATCCCTTTTAAACAGACACAGAACGAACCGGGAATGATAGCACAACATTTTAGAGAGACAGAGAATGTCCCCGGACAGATAACATGTTACCTGAAAAGGGATACTGAAACAGAATGAACAAAAACAAAGAATTCTGTAAAACTCAGCAGGTCGTGCAGATTCTGTGGATGAAGATACCGGGTTCACGTTCAGTCAGGTGATCATTCCGATATTTTAGGAAAAATGTAAAGTTTACAGATTTGTTCAACAAAAATAGCGCCTGGAAAATACAGGCAGAGAGGAAGGACAAAAGAGAATGTCTGTGATACAGTGGAGCGTAGAAGTGATTGAATAATAAATGGCACAATGCGAAAAAGCAAAGTGGGTGGTAAGCGGGCAATAAAGTAACAAAGAATGTTCCAGAGGAGATGTTAGTGGGAACAGCAGAACCATTACCAGACAATGGGATCGGTGGATATGATCCGAAATGCTGAACCTAATGTTGATGCCAGAAGACTATAACATGCCTGCAATTTAGGGTGTGAACGCCTTTTAATCAGAGCAGGTAGCTTGGCCACCCCGGATTGATTTCCTGTACGGTTTGAATTGGGCAGCCAAGGGACTAATTCAAAAGTCAGCTTCTCATATCTTTTCGGCGCGAGAGAAACAGGACGCACTCATATTCAGGGCAGAGCCTGTTTCACGTTGAAGTGGAGATTGACGCCGAATGTATGCTTATCCCAATGGAGGTGAGCTCATGCATGTAGAAATGAAGATATGCTGATCAAGTATTGGCCGGAACCAAACCCGGGTTTAGGTTCTCCAATGAGACACAGAGCCGAGTACATCTGAGATATTTAACTTTACTCAGTTAGGTGAGATTCACTTTGCTCCTGGGAATCTAAAGATTTGGACGATGTGGGAACAACGGAGCGAAATCACACGTTTTAATTTGTAATATATCTTTTTTCTCACATGTCGACCGGCTCAGAAGCGGTTCTTTGACTAAATGTTGGCAGGGCTCTTCCGGCATTTGAACCCGAGACCTCTCGCATTTCCAGTTATTAAAATCCCAAAGCGAGAATCATACCCCAAAACGAACGAGCCGCCGACAACGAAAAGCGTAGCTATCAGATTTTGACGGCAGTTTACTATTCGGCCCATCGTGCCTGTGCTGACTCTCAGAGACCTGTCCAATGAGTCCCCCTCTCCATTGTCCTGCTAATGGTTTCCCTCTGATGAATATATTATTAATTTGAGACATTACATTCCCAAAGAGTTGCGTCCTTGTCAGTAAAAAGTGAATTTGGCAATGAGGTTAAATGTGATTGACAAAAAAATCCAGAGGGGTCAAAGGTTTAACACAATAACGACGAGGGTGGAAGCACACTGGATTAGCAGTCGATCGCCAGAAACTCTCGGACACCTCGTCTCATATTTACAGCAACGTCAGACATCCATCCCGTTTGCCACCAAACAGAAATAACGTGCAAAAAGTCTACTTCACCGCCTGTTCTGCCCGTGGAACCAGATCGACTGTGATGAAAATGTGCCATTACCTTCTTAAAGCAAACAGCCTTCCTTTATTTAAGGTGAGTGACTGTCCGAGATGGTTGGTTTTGAGGCAAAATCAAAGCAGAGAATTAAAATTTCACGCGGCGAGTTAGTTGACCGCGGCAGAACTCGATCCTGCAACCTTCTGATAACATCGTGATTGCAATCGAAGTCAGATGCCTTATGCATTAGGCCACGCGGCCGCTGCCACCGGCGTAAAATTTGTTATTTTTTTACCTTGAGAGCAAATTTGGGACAGGAATGGATGTGGGAAAACATGAGCATATTTCGAGTAATGAATAGATGCGCTGCGATATGGATGCGCACGGGCACAGGCAACGTCAATGTAGTTTGAAACACAAAAGTTGAACAATTCGGTCATCGCAGCTGAAATCACACTCCATTTTAATCTATACAGGATGATCCGTCATTCTGAGCAAATACGTCTTAAAAGGGCAACACATAAACCGGAACTGACAAACACCCCGTTTTAACAGACACTGAATGATCCGGGACTGCAAGAACATCCCTCTTTCAGATGTAGAATGACCCATGATTGAAAGCAGTTCCGTTTCAAAAGAATAAAGTGGGATTTCTATAATTCCTGAAAGCAACTGTGCTGTGCGTGAGTGACCGTGGGGCTCAGGACCACGCGGGGCTGGGACGGTTGTTGAAGCCACAGGCAGAAAGGAGGGAGGGAAGTAAAACCAACCCAGACAAAAAGCCAATTTGAAATATATATCTATTTATCATAATAAGAAAATAAATAAATTTACAATTTTATTTCAAAAAATTTAATTTGATTTGATTTAAATATGTAAATAATTGTTTCATAATCTATATATTTTTGATTGAACGGAGGCTGTGTGACTGGATGAATTCCACTTGAAATCAGTGGGTGCAGTCAGTAAAAACCCAAACACAGTAAGCACATGGTGGAAGACAAGCCACGAGGGAAGATGTGGGCAACAAATGCGATTTTTAAAGTCGCGAGTGCCTTTCTACTGGATCTGACAGCAGCTGCTTGTGCTGTGAAAGAGGTCAAATGTAATAGAGCCCAGTGCAGGCAGAACAGAAAAAGCATATTTATTGTGAATGTTAGCAACTAGGGAATGTATATAAATATACATATATATATAGCTAAACAAAGTCAGTCAGTTAGTCATGTCTTGTCTTGTCTGGATTTGATTTGTATTTAAAAATAAGGGGGAAGGAGGTCATCATGTCACACAGCCCATACGCAAGCTCTCAATAAAATCGCTATGTTTCTAACTTATGTCATTTGCCTTATTTCAGATGTGGAATAGCAAAATCCCACAGCAGATTCTTCTCCTGTCAGGCAGTCCTCGAATGCGTGTTCAATCAAATCAGTGTGGTTTCAAGTTGCAAATAATGCCTTTTTTCTCATATGACATGAAATACACAGTAAGATCGCGCAGCACGTTTGCACGCACTCTCTCGCTTGCACAAACAAACAAACAAATTAAAATTCCTGCACCCTCCAAAGGCAGTTTTCGAAATTTGAAATTTAAAATCCAGGACAGACAGCACATCCCTTTTAAACAGACACAGAATGAACCTGGACTGATAGCACACCATTTTAGAGAGACAGAGAATGACCCCGACCATCAGCACATCACCTTAAAAGGGATACGGAGACAGATTGAACAAAAACAGAGAATTCTGTAAAACTCAGCAGGTCTTGCTGAATCTGTGAAAGAAGATACCCGGTTCATGTTCAGTCAGATGATCATTCCGATATTTTAGGAAAAATGTAAAGTTTACAGATTTTTTCAAAAAAATAGCGCCTGGACAAAAATAGTCAGCGAGGAAGGACAAAAGGGAATATCTGTGATACAGTGGAGCGTAGGAGTGATTAAATAATAAATGGCACAATGCGAAAAGGAAAAGGGGGTGGTAAGCGGGCAATAAAGTAACAAAGAATGGTATAGAGGAGTTGTTCGTGGGAACAGCAGAACCATTACCAGACAATGGGATCGGTGCTTATGATCCGATACGCTGAATCTAATGTTGAGGCCAGAATATTATAACATGCCTGCAATATCGGGTGTGACCGCCTTTTAATCAGAGCAGTCAGACTGGACACCCGGATTGATTTCCTGCACGGTTTGAATTCGGCAGCCAAGTGACTAATTCAAAAGCCAGCTTCTCACATCTTTTCGGCGCAAGAGAAACAGGACGCAATCATATTCATGGCAGAGTATGTTTCCCGTTGAAGTGGAGATTGACGCCGAATGTACGCTTATCCCAATGGAGGTGAGCTCATGCATGGAGAAATGAAGATATGCTGATCAAGTATTGGCCTGAACCAAACACGGGTTTAGGTTCTCCAATGAGGCACAGAGCCGAGTACATCTGAGATACTTTAATTTTACTCAGTTTGGTGAGATTCACTTTGCTCCTGGGCATCTGAAAGATTTGGACGATGTGGGAACAACGGAGCGAAATCACACGTTTTAAGTTGTAATATGTCTTTTTCTCATTTGTCGACCGGCTCAGAAGCGGTTCTTTGACTAAATGTTGGCAGGGCTCGTCAGGATTTGAACCCTGGACCTCTCGCATTCCCAATTATAAAAAGCCCAAAGCGAGAATCATAGCCCTGGACCAACGAGCCGCCGACAACGAAGAGTGCAGCTCTCAGATTCTGACGGTAGTTTACTATTCGGCCAATCGTGCCTGTGCTGACTCTCAAAGACTTGTCTGATGAGTCCCCCTCTCCATTGTCCAGCTAATGTTTTCCCATTGATGAATATGTTATTAATTTGAGACATTACATTACCAAAGAGTTGCATCCTTGTCAGTAAAAAGGGAATTTGGCAATGATGTTAAATGTGATTGACAAAAAAATCCAGAATAACGACGAGGGTGGGAGCACACTGAATTAGCAGTCCATCGCCTTAAACTCTCGGCCACCTCTTCCCTTATTTGCAGCAACTTCAGACATCCATCCCCATTGCAACCAAAGAGAAATAACATGCAAAAAAGTATACTTCACCGCCCATTCTGCACGTGGAACCAGATCGACAGTGATGAAAATGTGCCATTACCTTCTTAAAGCAAACAGCCTTCCATTATTTCAGGTGAGTGACTGTTCGAGATGGTTGGTTTTTCGGCAGATTCAAAGCAACGAATTGAAATTTCAAGCGGCGAGTTAGTTCACCGGTAGACCTCGATATTGCAATCTTCTGATAACATCATGGTTACAATCGAAGTCAGACGCCTTAAGCATTAGACCACGCGGCCACTGTCATCGGCACAAAATTTGTTGTTTTTTTATCTTGAGAACAAATTTGGGACAGCAATGGATGTGGGAAAACATGAGCATATTTCGAGTAATGAATAGATGCGCTGTGATATGGATGCGCACTGGCACAGGCAACGTCAATGTAGCTTGAAACACAATAGTTTAACAATTCGGTCATCGCAGCTGAAATCACACTCCTTTTAAAACTATGCAAGATGATCCGGCATTTTGAGCAAATACGTCTTAAAAGGGCAAAACATAAACCGGAACTGACAAACACCCTGTTTAAACAGACACTGAATGATCCGAGACTGCAAGTACATCCCTCTTACAGATGTAAATTACACATGATTGACAGCAGTTCCGTTTCAAAGGAATAAAGTGGGATTTCTATCATTCCTGAAGGCAACTGTGCTGTGCGTGAGTGAGCGCGGGTCTCAGGACCACGCGGGGCTGGGACGGTTGTTGAAGCCACAGGCAGAAAGGAGGGAGGGAAGTAAAACCAACCCAGACAAAAAGCCAATTTGATATATATATATATATATTTATCATAATAAAAAATAAATACATTTACAATTTTATTTCAAAAGATTGAATTTGATTGGATTTAAATAAATAATGAATTGTTTCATATTCTATATATTTTTGATTGAACGAAGGCTGTGTGACTGGATGAATTCCACTGGAAATCAGGGGGTGCAGTCAGTAAATACACAAAGTCAGTAAGCCCATGGGGGAAGACAAGCCACGAGGGAAGATGTGTGCAACAAATGCGATCTTTTAAAGTCGCGAGTGCTTTTCTGCTGGTTCTGACAGCAGCTGCTTGCGTTGTGAAAGTGATCAAATGTAATAGAGCCCAGTGCAGGCAGAACAGAAAAAGCACATTGATTGTGAATGTTAGCAAGTAGGGAAAGTATTTGTTGTGGAAAAATATTTCCGAGAATGTATAATATATAAAGAGATGTTTATTAAATCGGAGACAATGCTTTGGGAGAAGTGTTAAAGACCCCTGTGTTTGAACCATCTTCTCAAATTGGTATCTGCAGTGAAGTCGTTTTATCTTACAAATTACGTCACTTAACAACACATGCTTTCGCACTACAAAGCTGTTACTATCGAAGGCTAATCTTTTGATATAACCCACCCTGCAATGTGACAGGGCAGTATAAACAAGTGCTGGCTTTTGACACCGGTATAAAAAAACATACCTAACACTTAACTCTCCAGTGTTCATTATCTCACTTTCCAATCTCCATTAACTCAAGTCCATTATACCTTGAAGTTTAAATGTTTAAAGCATAATGCATCAGTATTATGCCTTACAAAATTCATTTAAAGGGGAAAATAAAACACATGTTTGGTCCCGTATACAATCAAATATATGTCCAAAAATCCGCTCCAACAATATTCCCCCTTTTGGTCCAGGAGGATGTTTACGAAATCCAGATGACCACAATGATAGTAGCATATATTCGTCCTTTGGGGTATGTTACCCTGATGTTCCGTATGTCCACCTTGCCTGTAGCTCGAGGCTACCCTTCAAAGATAGTGGTCGGTGTCATCGTCGACTGTTTCTTCATCCATGGTGTCTTCAGGTATTTCCATCAGTTGTGCTTCTTCTTCGGAGATTACACTGTCTACTAGCATCAGTCGAGCCACCATAACTTTACAGCATATATTAAAACACCTGATAATCAGACAGCAAGTAATTATTATTAAAACCAGAATAATTACTCCATGCATAAGATAGCACCCCAAGGATTCCCCCTAACCGCCAGTCAAACCAGCCAGATCCTACTGCTGTCGCGGATACATTCTTTACCTCCCTTCTTATGTGATCGGCGAGGTTGTTTATGTTTTCTGAATTATCGGGAATGTAAGTGCAACATTAAGCTCCAATTAAGGCACATTGTGCGTATGGCTACCATTTCAGCTGTTATGCCCTCTATTGCTTCAGCAGTGTCGTTCACTATCTGTTCCAGTACCCTCTCTAGGTTACGTAATTCATCCATGGTGTGTCCTATCCCGAATGGGAGCATCATGACCCCAAATAGCCTCTCTACCGGGTTAAGATCTCGTCTTAGTCGATCTGGTGTCTGTACTTCTGATAAAGTACGTACCGGTCTGACAAAAGAGGCCACATATCCCAAATAACAGGACCCCCTCTAGTTCTGAGGCAACCAGGGGTAGGCCTTATGCCCACACACAAAATAAGTGCCATTATATGCTGTTAGATTCGATCCCAATCTCTCTCTCAGCCCCCGTCGCCACCTAATCTTAGGGTCCCAGTCCTGGCTACTTGTCTGATTCTTCCAACCTTCTACTTCAAAGAACCCCTGGTTTGTTCTTTCGCTGGCTATTATGTTCCACCTGGTGAGGTTAAGGTATCCTGCTACAAAACCTGTTTCCTCACCAGTCAGGTTTCTATTGAAACAAATGTCAGCGGTGGGCCTTCCAACTCCGGAGGTGTTGGTCAAAACCAGGAACGGGGGTCGTACCGACCTATTGTTTTCCGGCTGGTACCATCCGTCAAATGCATCCAAAAGGTGACCCCCCGATCGCCACGTTTCTTTATTACCCACTCTGGTTCCGGGTATCATTTACTTCCCCTGTACCGTTTTGTCGCATTACCCACTCTGCTACTTCCGAAATGTTAAGGGAGATTGACCTCAAAGGGATGCCTCCTGTGCTATGTATGGGGATGTGCGAACATACCCAGAAACTCGAAAAGTTCTCATTTTGCGCATAAACAGAAGACATGTACAAAAAGGTATTCACATGTAACTCTCGATTCTGTCTAGCAAGCAGGCCGGACCGAAAACTAACTATGATAACCGTACCGATCGCAATGTAGAGTTTCATCTTATTACTCTATAATTAACAAATAGTCAAAGGCAAAATGGCCGTATGGCTTGCTTGAAGAATCTCTCGCTGTCAATCTGTAAATAGACTAACAACAACAAATAGTACGTGTGCTAAACGGCTGGTTCAAAAACCTTAAGCTGGGTCCAATTCTTCCATTGTCCATTCCCTTTAACTTCGATGCAGGCACAAGTGTCCCTGCTGATTATAACCTCATACGCTCCGATCAATTAGTTCATACTTCTGTCCACGTTTTTGCTGACATTTGCATGGCCTTTGCCAGGGCATTCTTAAGGGTACGGTTCAATTCCTCTACGATCCCAGAACTCTGCGGGTGGCAGGTGATGTGGAATTTTTATTTTATGCCCATCAACTGGCATATTGTTTTTACAATTTTTCCAATGAAGTGGGTGCCTTGGTCGGATTCTATTTGAAGAGGCACTCCCCATAGGGGAATCACCTGCTCGGTCAATATCCTTGCCACTGTTGAGGCAGTGCAATCACGTCTGGTGAAAGCTTCCACCCACCGGGTAAATTGATGTATAATCACTAGGCAATATCTTTTTCCATGGGATGGGGGAAAAGGACCTGTGAAATCAATTTGTACATGTTCCATGGCCTCCGTGGACGGGGCTGGTGTCCCATTTTAATTTTAATGTGCCTGGCTGGATTATATTGTGCGCACGTGGCAATATTTGGCGATATCTCTCCCCATCCCTTTCCACCACCAATCTCTCTCAAGACTCCCGGTCATGGCCTCTCATCCTGAATGAGACAGGCCATGATGCAACTCCAATAAGGTATTCTGTATGCATTCAGGCGCCATTACCTTGTCGTTTCGTCTCCAAACGTTAGCCTTCCCTTGCGTTGCGCCCTGCTTTTTCCACATACCTATTTCCTCCTCAGAAGTGTCCTGGTGTAATTTCTCAATACTTATCTGTTCGTCTCGGGCCCCAGCGGCACTGACTTAATTTGAATAATTTAAAATCATTATCAATGCAGAGTGTTTTTTTTACCTCTTCAATTTCTTTTGTTTTCAATTAAAGCAATATCTTTTTCACAGCTGATATCAACTGGTATTTAGTAAGTTATGTCTTTATCCATCGCAATCACCCCTTCTCGCCCATGCTGTCATATAATCGTGTACTACTCCGAATGCATATCTACTGTCCGTATAGATATTAACAATCATTCCAGTGTCCGGGTGAGGGCTACCAGTTCTGCCACTTGAGCTGATGACCTCCCATTAATTCGCCCTGATTTAACTGTCTCCAGATCCTGGTTAACTACGGCCCATCCGGTACGAGGTAGTCCCTCTATGTATTTCCGGGAGCCGTCCACAAACAAGGTTTGTTATGCGGTTTGAAGGGGGGCGTCATTTATTCTATCCTCTTCCATATCCTCACATACCTCTTCGCAAAAGTGGTGTTCCCCTTCACCCATCATACCTTCTGCGGATCGTTTCCTACATCCCTAATTATGGTTACCGCTTTGATGGGTGTTAAGAGGACTGCTTCCCACTTTGCCCGGCTCATGTTAGATACTGTTCTCAGATTTCCTGTGTTTACCATTTCTACCAATGTGTGTTTAATGTGGAGAATGATGTTTCCAGTCATCACCACAGGCTCGCTTAATTTTACTGCCAAGGCTGCGCAATCTAGCGCGGCTATACATCTGGATAACCCAGTCACCACCGAGCTTCCAGTGGTAGAGTAATAGGCTGTAGGTCTTCTTTTATCAGGGATAAAGTTTTGGCTGTAATTAAATAGGCCCAGTACCTTCCACACCCCCCTTACCGTTACTGGTCTAGGCATGTCCTTGACAGCATTTTTCCTATCCGAGGGCATTTCTTTCAGCCCCGTGAGAGGCAGTACTCTTGGTACAGGACCTGGGATTTCCCTACCTGGGCCTTTTTGGGGAGTTAGTGGTGCTAACTGTTTCTTTTAAGATACCTTTTCCACTAGCCATCTTACTATTTCTACAACCGCTATTCTAGCTTCAGGTCCTATCGGGTATTATGGCAAGTGCCCCTTTTCTGCCCTCCTCCTGTTCCCGTGGCAGAGACCATTTCCTGCTTTATCTTTATCTTTTCTAAACTGCTAAAGCTTACTATTTTTGCCTTTTTATAAAGTCCCTTTTACACCTTCACAGATAGCTCACCACTCGCCCACGAATTTGACCTGATCCCTGAAGTATTTCTAAATTTAAAACTCTTTTTTTTTCACTGAGCTCGAAGCTTTCGTGTCAAAGTGTTATATAAAGGAAAATGGGAGCGTTTTAAAAGGCATTCTTTATCTCATTCCTCGACTAAATTTATGTCTTTCAACCCAATTGCATGTTTTCTTTCGACAAGTAAGTGAGCGTGTCAATTTTTTTTTTTTACGACCGGGACCATGGATTTTTATCTTTTACTCAACAAACCTATCCTTTGTGCATTTCCTAGCTCCGTAACTTATCATCCGAATATATCCACACCTTCGTTTCTAACTTAAAATGTAATACCATAAGGTTCACAGTTTCTTACACTTCCCACATACAGGACAACACTACGAAGGGTTAAAACAGCATTTCACTTTGTTTGGAAAGAGTGGGTGGAGCTAAAACTCCACACCTTCCCAAGCAGGCTTTCATTCATTCCACAGTCAAAATCACTCGAGTGTTCTCTTCATTCAAAATAGACACTCACAAATGTCTCTCTTCATTCAACAAAGCTTATGTCTGGATCCATATGTCACGTAAGATAGTCACTATGAGCTTTTGTTATGGCATTACGTAATTACGCAAGTTACAATTAATGATAGGAATTAATTAATGACCCGGGCAGCACGCGTTTTACATTCCCTTCCTTACCTTCCATGTATGCCAGTCTCAGACGTTTCCCTTTGTTTCTGTAATAGTCACGGCCACGAGGACTCTGTGGAGACCCTTTGTCTTCGCAACAAAGCTAGCGTATTTCCTTACCACCGGAGTTTTCGGCTCGAAGTTGGATCGATCAGTTCCCTTCCGCACTGACCTTATTTACTAAAGGGACAACTCAAACTGGTTAGTCAGCCTCTTCCAGCTGCCGGTTTACACGTATCTTATACACTATCCAGTCGTGCCCGTACACCTTTCTTTTCAGTCTCTAACACCAGATTCCAGATACTGTCTTAAGTGATCACGTCTGATCAGGCAGTATCCTGTCGTGACGCCATTTTGTTGTGGAAAAATATTTCCGAGACTTTATAATATATAAAGAGAGGTTTTTAAATCGGAGACAAAGCTTTGGGATAAGTGTTAAAGACCCCTGTCTTTGAACCATCTTCTAAAATTGGTGTCTGCAGTGAAGTCCTTTTATCTTACAAATTACGTCACTTTACAACACATGCTTTAGCACTACAAAGCTGTTACTATCGAAGGCTCAGCTTTTGATATAAACCACCCTGCATTGTGACAGGGCAGTATAAACAAGTGCAGGCTGATGACACCGGTATTAACAAACATACCTAGCACTTAACTCTCCAGTGTTCATTATCTCACTTTTCAATCTCCATTAACTCAAGGCCATTATACCTTGAAGGTTAACTGTTTAAAGCATAATGCATCAGTATTATCCCTTATAAAATTCATTTCAAGGGGAAAATAAAACAAATGTTTGGTCCCGTATACAACCAAATATATGTCCAAAAATCCGCTCCAACAGTATATAAATATAGATATATATAAATATTGAAATATATATAAATATGAATATATCTAAACAAATTCAGTCAGTCAGTCATGTCTTGTCTTGTCTTGATTTGATTTGTATTTGAAAATAAGGGGGAAGGAGGTCATCATGTCACACAGCCCATACGCAAGCACTCAATAAAATCACTATGGTTCTAACTTATGTAATTTGCCTTATTTCAGATGTGGAATAGCAAAATCCCACAGCAGATTCTTCTCCTCTCAGGCAGCCCTCGAATGTGTGTTCAATCAAATCAGTGTGGCTTCAAGTTGCAAATAATGCCTTTTTTCTCACATGACATGAAATGCACAGCAAGATCGCGCAGCACGTTTGCACGCACTCTCTCGCTTACACAAACACACAAACAAATTAAAATTCCTGCACCCTCCAAAGGCAGTTTTTGAAATTTGAAATTTAAAATCCGGGACAAACTGCACATCCCTTTTAAACAGACACAGAACGAACCGGGACTGATAGTACACCATTTTAGAGAGACAGAGAATTACACCGACCATCAGCACATCACCTTAAAAGGGATACGGAAACAGATTGAACAAAAACAGAGAATTCTGTAAATCTCAGCAGGTCGTGCTGATTCTATGGATGAAGATCCCGGGTTCACATTCGGTCAGATGATCATTCCGATATTTTAGGAAAAATGTAAAGTTTACAGATTTTTTCAACAAAAATAGCACCTGAAAAAATAGGCAGCGAGGAAGGACAAAAGGGAAGTCTGTGATACAGTGGAGCATAGGAGAGATTGAATAATAAATAACACGATGCGAAGAGGCAAAGTGGTTGGTAAGCGGGCAATAACGTAACAAAGAATGGTGTAGAGGAGGTGTTAGTGGGAACAGCAGAACCATTACCAGACAATGGGAGCGGTGCTTATGATCCGATACGCTGAACCTAATGTTGAGTGCAGAAGACTATAACATGCCTGAAATATAGGGTGTGAACGCCTTTTCATCAGACAAGGCAGCTTGGCCACCCCGGATTGATTTCCTGTACGGTTTAAATTCGGCAGCCAAGGGACTAATTCACAAGCCAGCTTGTCACATCTTTTCGGCACTCGAGAAACAGGATGCACTCAGATTCAGAGCAGAGTATGTTTCAAGTTGAAGTGGAGATTGACGCCGAATGTATGCTTATCCCAATAGAGGTGAGCTCATGCATGGAGAAATGAAGATATGCTGATCAAGTATTGGCCGGAACCAAACACGGGTTTAGTTTGTCCAATAAGACACAGAGCCGAGTACATCTGAGATACTTTAATTTTACTCAGTTCGGTGAGATTCACTTTGCTCCTGGGGATCTAAAAGATTTGGACGATATGGGAACAACGGAACGAAATCACACGTTTTAATTTGTAATATATCTTTTTTCTCATATGTCGACCGGCTCAGAAGCGGTTCTTTGACTAAAAGTAGTCAGTGCTCGGAACCCAGGACTTCTCGCATTTCCAATTTGAAAATCCCAAAGCGGGAATCATACCCAGAGACCAACGAGCCACCGACAACGTGGAGCGTAGCTCTCAGATTTTGACGGTAGTTTACTATTCGGCCCATCGTGCCTGTGCTGACTCTCAGAGATCTATCTCATGACTCCCCCTCTCCATTGTCCTGCTAATGATTTCTCTTTGATGAATATATTATTAATTTGAGACATTACTTTACCAAAGAGTTGCATCCTTTTGAGTAAAAAGTGAATCTGGCAATGAGGTTAAATGTGATTGACAAAAAAATCCAGAGGGTTCAAAGGTTTAACACAATAACGACGAGCGTGGCAGCACACTTGATGAGCAGTCCATCGTCTGAAACTCTCAGCCACCTCGTCTTCTATTTGCAGCAACCTCAGACATCCATCCCCTTTGCAACCAAACAGAAATAACGCTCAAAAAATTCTACTTTACCGCCTGTTCTGCACGTGGAACCAGATCAACAGTGATGAAAATGTGCCATTACCTTCTTACAGCAAATAGCCTTCATTTATTTTAGGTGAGTGATCCTCCGAGATGGTTGGTTTTGAGCTAGAATCAAAGCAACGAATTAAAATTTCAATCGGTGACTTAGTTGACCGCGGCAGAACTCGATCCTGCAATCTTCTGATAACATGGTGGTTACAATCGAAGTCAGACGCCTTATGCATTAGGCCAGGTGGCCGCTGCCATTGGCTCAAAATTTGTTGTTTTTTAAATGGAGAGCATATTTGGGACAAGGGTTATTGCAAGGAATGGATGTCGTAAAACATGAGCATATTCGAGTAATGAATCGATGCCCTGCGATATGGATGCGCACGGGCACAGGCAACGTCAATGTAGCTTGAAACACAACAGTTTAACTATTCGGTCATCGCAGCTGAAATCACACTTCTTTTAAAACTATACAGGATGATCCGGATAACGAGAAAATACGTCATAAAGGGGCAAATTATGAACCAGAACTGACAACCATCCCGTTTAAGCAGACACCTAATGATCCTGAACAGCAAGCACATCCCTATTACAAAGATGTAGAAAGAACCTTGACTGCCACAGTTCGCTTATAAAAGAAAAAACTGGGATTTCTATCATTCTTGAAGGCAATTGTGCTGTGCGTGAGTGAGCGTGGGGTTCAGGACCACGCGGGGCTGGGACTGTTTTTGATGCCACAGGTGATGGACAGGGAGGGAAGTAAAACCAACCCAGACAAAAAGACAATTAAATAGATATATCTATTTCTCATAATAAGAAAATAATTAATTTCACAATTTTATTGCAAAAAAGTGAATTTGATTTGATCTAAATAAATAATTAATTGTTTCATAATCTATATATTTTTGAATGAACGAAGGCTGTGTGACTGGATGAATTCCACTGGAAATCTGGGGATGCAGTCAGCAAATACCCAAACACAGTAATCCCATGGTGGAAGACAAGCCCCGATGGAAGATGTGGAAACAAAGTCGATCTTTTAAAGTCGCGAGTACCTTTCTGCAGGATCTGACAGAAGCTGCGTGTGCTGTGAAAGAACTCAAATGTAATAGAGCCCAGTGCAGGCAGAACAGAAAAAGTACATTTATTGTGAAAGTTAAAAAGTAGGGAATGTTTATAAATATACGTATATATAAATATATACATATATATATATATATATGACTGCGATCAGCACATCTCCTTAAAAGGGATACGGAAACAGAATGAACAAAAACAGATAATTCTGTAAAACTCACCAGTGCGTGCGGATTCTGTGCATGAAGATCCCAGGTTCAGGTTCAGTCAGATGATCATTCCGATATATTCGGAAAAATGTAAATTTTACAGATTTTTTCAACAAAAATAGCGCCTGGAAAAAAATAGGCAGCGAGGAAGGACAAAAGGGACTGTCTGATATACAGTAGAGCGTAGGAGTGATTAAATAATAAATGGTACAATGCGAAAAGGGAAAGTGGGTGTTAAGCGTGCAATAAAGTAACAAAGGATGATCCAGAAGGAGGTTTTAGGGGGAACAGCAGAACCATTACCAGACAACGGGAGCAGTGCTTATGATCCGACACGTTGAACTTAATGTTGAGGCCAAAAGACTATAACATGCCTGAAATATTGGGTGTGAACGCCTTTTCATCAGACAAGGCAGCTTGGCCACCCCGGATTGATTTCCTGTACGGTTTGAATTCAGCAGCCAAGGGACTAATTCACAAGCCAGCTTATCAAATCTTTTCGGCACTCGAGAAACAGGACGCACTCATATTCAGGGCAGAGTATGTTTCACGTTGAACAGGAGATTGACGCCGAATGTATGCTTATCCCAATGGAGGTGAGCTCATGCATGCAGAAAGGAAGATATACTGATCAAGTATTGGCCGGAACCAAACACGGGTTTAGGTTGTCCAATGAGTCACAGAGCCGAGTACATCTGAGATACTTTAACTTTCGGTGAGTTTCACTTTGCTCCTGCGAAACTCCATGATTTGGACGCTGTGGGAACAACGGTGCGAAATCACACGTTTTAGTTTGAAATATGCCCGTTATCTCACATGTCGACCGGCTCAGAAGCGGTTCTTTTACAAAATGTTGGCAGGGCTCGTCTAGGTTTTGAACCCGGGAACTATTGCACATCAATTTTAAAAATCCCAAAGCCAGAATCATCACCCGAGACCCACGAGCCGCCGACTACGAGGAACATTGCTCACAGATACTGACGGTAGTTTACTATTCGGCCCATCGCGCCTGTGCTGACACTCAGAGACCGATCTGATGAGACCCCCTCTCCTTTGTCCCGCTAATGTTTTCCCTTTGATGAATATATTATTAATTTGAGACGTTACATTACCAAAGAGCTACATCCTAGTCAGTAAAAGGTGAATTTGGCAATGAGGTTAAATGTGATTGACAAAAAAAAAGATAACATTTTTAACACAATAACGACGTGGGTGGGAGCACGCTGGATCAGCAATCCATCGCCTGAAACTTTCGAACAGCTCGTCTCCTATTCACAGCAACGTCAGACATCCATCCACTACTTTTCGCATCCAAACAGAAAGAATGTGCAAGGAAGTCTACTTCACCGCCTGTTCTGCCCGTGCAACCAGATCGACAGTGATGAAAATGTGCCATTAGCTACTTAAAGCAAACAGCCTTCCTTAACATCAGGTGAGTGACTGTCCGAAATGGTTGATTTTGAGGCAGAATCAAAACAAAGAATATAAAATTTTACACTGCAGGTTAGTTGACTGCGGTGGGACTCGAACCTGTAATATTCTGATAACATCGTTGTTACAATCGAAGTCAGACGCCTTGTCCATTGGGCCACGCGGCCGCTGCCATTTGCTCAAAATTTGTTGTTTTTTATATTGAGATCAAATTTGGGATAAGGTTTATTGCAAGGAATGGATGCAGGAAAACATGAGCATATTTCGAGTAATGAATAGATGCGCTGCGATATGGATGCGCACGGGCACAGGCAACGTCAATGTAACTTGAAACACGACAGATTAACAATTCCGTCATCGCAGCTGAAATCACACTCCTTTTAAAACAATACAGAATGATCCGGATTATGAAAAAATACGTCATAAAAGGGCAAATTATGAACCGGAACTAACAACCATCCCGTTTCAGCAGACACTGAATGATCCTGACCAGCAAGCACATACCTATTAGAAAGATGTAGAATGACCCTTGACTGACAGCAGTTCACTTTTAAAAGAATGAAGTGGGATTTCTATCATTCTTGAAGGCAATTGTGCTGTGCGTGAATGAGCGTGGGACTCAGGACCACGTGGGGCTGGGACGGTTGTTGATGTGACAGGTGATAGACAGGCAGGAAGGAGGGAGGGAAGTAAAACCAATCCAGACAAAAAGCTAGTTTAATATCTATATATATTTATCATAATAAGAAAATAAATAATTTTAAAATTTTATTGCAAAAAAGTGTAATTGATTTGATTTAAATAAATAAATAATTGTTTCATATTCTATATATTTTTGATTGAAGGGAAGGCTGTGTGACGATGAATTCCACTGGAAATCAGGGGGTGCAGTCAGTAAATACCCAAACACAGTCTGCCCATGGTGGAAGACAAGCCTCGATGGAAGATGTGGGCAACAAAGTCGATATTTTAAAGTCGCGAGTGCCTTTCTGCTGGATCTGACAGTAGCTGCGTGTGCTGTGAAACAGGTCAAATGTAATAGAGCCCAGTGCAGGCACAACAGAATAAGTACATTTATTGCAAAAGTTACCAAGTAGGGAATGTTTATAAATGTACGTATATATAAATATATACATATATATATAAATATAAACAAAGTCAGTCAGTCAGTCATGTCGTGTTTTTGTCTTGATTTGATTTGTAATTGCAAATAACGGGGAAGGAGGTGATCATGTCACACAGCCCATACGCAAGCTCTCGCTAAAATCGCTATGTTTCGAAATTATGTCATTTGCCTTCTTTGAGATGTGGAATAGCAAAATCCGACAGCAGTTTCCTCTCCTGTCAGGCAGTGATCGAATGCGTGTTCAATCAAATCAGTATGGCTTCAAATTGCATGTAATGCCTTTATTCTCACATTAAATGAAATGCACAGTAAGATCGCGCAGCATGTTTGCGCACACTCACTGGCTTACAAAAATACAAACAAACTAAAATTCATGCACCCTCCAAAGGCAGTTTTTGAAATTGTTAAATTGAAATCCGGGACAGACAGCACATCTTTGTTAAACAGAAATAGAATGATCCGGGTCTGATAGCACATCATTTTAGAGAGACAGAGAATGACCCCGGACAGACAGCACAAAACCTTAAAAGGGATACGGAAACAGAATGAACAAAAGCTGTAAAACTCAGGTGCAGATTCTGTGGATGAAGATCCCGGGTTCACGTTCAGTCAGATGATTATTCCGATATTTTAGGAAAAATGGAAAGTTTACAGATTTTTTCAACAAAAATAGCTCCTGGATAAAAATAGGCAGTGAGGTAGGACAAAAGGGAATGTCTGTGATACAGTGGAGCGTAGGAGTGATTAAATAATAAATGGCACAATGCGAAAAGGCAAAGTGGGTGGTAAGCGTGCAATAAAGTAACAAAGGATGATCCAGAGGAGGTGTTAGCGGGAACAGCAGAACCATTACCAGACAACGGGAGCGGTGCTTATGATCCGACACGTTGAACTTAATGTTGTGGCCAGAAGACTATAACATGCCTGAAATATAGGGTGTGAACGCTTTTTCATCAGACAAGGCAGCTTGGCCACCCCGGATTGATTTCCTGTACGGTTTGAATTCAGCAGCCAAGGGACTAATTCACAAGCCAGCTTCTCACATCTTTTCGGCAATCGATAAACAGGACGCACTCAGATTCAAGGCAGAGTATGTTTGACGTTGAAGTGGAGATTGACGCAAAATGTATGCTTATCCCAAAGGAGGTGAGTTCATGCATGCAGAAATGAAGATATACTGATCAAGTATTGGCCGGAACCAAACACGCGTTTAGTTCGTCCAATGAGACACAGAGCCGAGTACATCTGAGATACTTTAACTTTACTCAGATCGGTGAGTTTCACTTTGCTCCTGCAAAACTCCAGGATTTGGACGCTGTGGGAACAACTCAGCGAAATCACACGTTTTAATTTGAAATATGTCTGTTTTCTCACATGTCGACCGGCTCAGAAGCGGTTCTTTGACTAAAGGTTGGCAGGGCTCGTCCGGGATCTCTCGCATTTCAATTATGAAAATCCCAAAGTGAGAATCATACCCCCAGACCAACGAGCCGCCGAGAGTGTGAAACGTAGCTCTGATTCTAACGGTAGTATGCTATTCGGCCGTTCGTGCCTATGCTGACTCTCAAAGACATATCAAATGAGTCCACCTCTCCATCGTCTTGCTTATGTTTTCCCTTTGATGAATATATTGTTAATTTGAGACATTACATTACCAAAGAGTTCCATCCTTGTCAGTAAAAGCTGAATTTGTCAATGAGGTTAAATGTGGTTGAGAAACAAACAGAGGGTTCAAATGTTTAACACAACAATGACGAGGGTGGGAGCTCACTGGATTAGCAGTCCATCGCCTGAACCTCTCGGCCACCTCGTCTGCTATTAACAGCATCGTCAGCCATCCATCCCCTTCTTCCTGTATCTGAACAGAAATAATGTGCAAGGAAGTCTACTTCACCGCCTATTCTGCCCGTGCAACCAGATCGACAGTCATGAAAATGTGCCATTAGCTTCTTAAAGCAAACAGCCTTCCTTTACTTCAGGTGAGTGACTGTACGAGATGGTTGGTTTTGAGGCAGAATCAAAACAAAGAATATAAAAATTCACTCGGCGAGTCAGTTGACCGCGACAGGACTCGAACCTGCAATCTTCTGATAACATCGCGGTTGCAACCGAAGTCAGACGCCTTATCCATTAGGCCACGAGGCTGCTGCTGTCGGCAGAAAATTTGCTATTTTTTATATTGAGATCAAATTTGGGAAAAGAGTTATATCAAGGAATGGATGTCGGAAAACATGAGCATATTTCGAATAATGAACAGATGCGCTACGATATGGACGTGCACCGGCATGGTCAACGTGAATGTAGCTTGAAACATAACAGTTTAACAATTAGGTCATCGCAGCTAAAATCACACATCTTTTAAAACTATACAGGATGATCCGGATAGTGAGAAAATACGTCATTCATGGGCAAATTATGAACCGGAACTGACAACCATCCCGTTTAAGCAGACACCGAATAATTCAGAACAGCAAGCACATCCCTATTACAAAGAGGTAGAATGAGCCTTGACCTCAACAGTTCCATTTTAAAAGAGTAACGTGGGATTTCTATCATTCTTGAAGGCAATTATGCTGTGTGTGATTGAGCGTGGGGCTCTGGACCACGCGGGGCTGCGACGGTTGTTGCAACCACAGGTGATAGACAGGCAGGAAGGAAGGAGGGAATTAAAACCAACCCAGACCAAAAGCCAATTTAAAATATATATATATATTTATCATAATAAGAAAATAAATAATTGTACAATTTTATTGCAAAAAATTTTATTTGATTTGATTTATATAAATAAATAATTGTTTCATAATCTATATACTTTTGGTTGAACGAAGGCTGTGCGAATGCATGAAATCCACTGGAAATCAGTGGGTGCAGTCAACAAATACACAAACACAGTAAGCCCATGATGGAGGGCATGCCACGAGGGAGGATGTGGGCAACAAGGCCATCTTTTAACGTCGCGAGTGCCTTTGTGCTGGATCTGACAGCAGCTGCGTGTGCTGTGAAAGAGGCCAAATGTAATAGAGCCCAGTGCAGGCAGAACAGAATAGGTACAATTATTGTGAAAGTTAAAAAGTAGGGAATGTATGTAAATATACGTAAATATAAATATTTATATATAAATATATAGATATATACAAAGTCAGTCAGTCAATCATGTCTTGTCTTATCTTGATTTGATTTTTAATTGAAAATAAGGGGGAAGGAGGTCATCATGTCACACAGCCCATACGCAAGCTCTCGCAAAAATCGCTATGTTTCTAACTTTTGAAATTTGCCTTCTTTCAGATGTGGAATAGCAAAATCCCACAGCAGTCTCTTCTCCTGTCAGGCGGTCCTCGAATGTGTATTTCAATCAAATCAGTGTGGCTTCAAGTTGCATACAATGCCTTTTTTCTCACATGAAATGAAATGCACAGTAAGATCGCCCAGCACGTTTGCACGCAATCTCTCGCTTACACAAACACACAAACAAACAAAAATTTCTTCACCCTCCAAAGGCAGTTTTTGAAATTTGGACGCTGTGGGAACAACGGAGCGAAATTACACGTTTTAATTTGAAATATGTCTGTTTTCTCACATGTCGACCGGATCAGAACCGGTTCTTTGACTAAAAGTTGGCAGCGCTCGTCCAGGATCTCTCGCATTTCAAATATGAACATCCCTGAACAAGAATCATACCCCTACACCAAGGAGCCGCCGACAACGAGGAGCGTAGCTGTCAGATTCTGACGGTAGTTTACTATTTGGCCCATCCTGCCTGTGCTTACTCTCAGAGACCGATCTGATGAGTCCCCCACTTCATAATCCTGCTTAGGTTTTCCCTTTGATGAATGTATTATTACATAGCATAAACAAACTGCAGTATCCTTGTCAGTAAATGTTGAATTTTGCCATGAGATTAATAAAAAAAACAGAAGGGTCAAATATTTAACACAATAACGACGAGGGTGGGAGCACACTGGATCAGCAGTCCATCGCCTGAACCTATCGGCCACCTCGTCTGCTATTGACAACGACGTCAGATATCCATCCCTTACTTTTTGCATCCAAACAGAAATAATGTGCATGAAAGTCTACTTCACCGCTTGTTTTGCTCGTGCAACCAGATCGACAGTGATGAAAATGTGCCATTAGCTTCTGAAAGCATGCAGCCTTTCTTAACTTCAGGTGAATGACTGTACGAGATGGTTGGTTTTGAGGCAGATAATACAAAGAATATGAAATTCGACAAGGCGACTTAGTTGACCACAGTAGGACTCGAGCCTGCAATCTTTTGACAACATCGCGATTACAATTGAAATCAGACACTTATCCATTAGGCCACGCGGCCGCTGCTGGATGCAGAAAATGTGTTGTTGGTTATATAGAGAGCAAATTTGGGATAAGGGTGAAATCAAGTTGTGGATTTCGGAAAACATGAGCATATTTCGAGTAATAAATAGATGCGCTGCGATATGGATGCGCACGGGCACAGGCAACGTCAATGTAGCTTGACACAAGTAACAGTTGAACATTTCGGTAATCGCAGCTGAAATCAACTCCTTTTAAAACTATACAGGATGATCCAGATTATGAGGAAATATGTCTTAAAGGGGCAAATTATGAATGGGAACTCTCAACCTTCGCGTTTAAACAGACATCGAATGATCCGAGACTGCAAGCACATCCCTCTTAAACAGATGCAGAATGACCCTTGACGGACAGCAGTTCCATTTTCAAAGAATAAAATGGGATTTCTATCATTCCTGAAGGCTGTGTGTGAGTGAGTGTGGTGCTCAGGACCAGTCGGGGCTGGGACGGTTGTTGAAGCCACAGGTGATAGACAGGCAGGAAGGAGGGAGGGAAGTAAAACCAAACCAGACAAAAAGTCAATTTAAACTATATATGTATTTATCATAATAAAAAAGTAAATAAATTTACAATTTTATTGCAAAAAATTGAATTTGATTTTATTTAAATAAATAAATAATTATTTCATAATCTGTATATTTTTGCTTGGACGAAGGCTGGGTGACTGGATGAATTCCATTGGAAATCAGGGGTGCAGTCAGCAAATACCCAAACTCAGTATGCCCATGGTGGAAGACAAACCACGAGGGAAGATGTGGGCAAAAAAGGCGATCTTTTTAAGTCGCGAGTGCCTTTCTGCTGGATCTGACAGCCGCTGCGAGTGCTGTGAAAGATGTCAAATGTAATAGAGCCCAGTGCAGGCAGAACAGAAAAAGCACATTTGTAGTAAAAGTTAAAAAGTAGGGAATATTTACATATGAATATACATAAACAAATTCAGTCAGTCAGTCATGTCTTGTCTTGTCTTGATTTGATTTGTATTTGAAAATAAAGGGGAAGGAGTTCAACATGTCACACACCCCGCACGCAAGCTCTCGCTAAAATTGCTATGTTTTATCCAGCTTTTACCACTAGGCTGGAAAATTCAGCTCATGATTTGCGGCGGTGCAAAAGCTGACCGGCCCGCCTTCCAGTTTCACTGAAATTATGATGTCAATCGTCATGCAGTGCTCTCCCAGCACCCAGGATGGAAAATTAGCCCCTAACATCTCATTATACGCCCTCCCCAGGAAACGCTTGAAAAATCAGACATTCGCAGGATGCAGCAGGCAGTATTTGTGGCGTATTTAAATAGAGTGATGAGGATCCTACATCGCAGGTCACATTGACTGTAACAGTTGCGCCCAGCACACTGGCTGAAGTTCCGACTTGAAAGCGGCAGTTTTATTTGCCATTACAGTGTGCTAACAACGTAAGTGGTCCAGGTAAAGATCTCATGATCTCAGTAACGAGAAGTCTGACTTTTTCGATGTGTAGTTAAAATCAATAGAGTTTAGTGGGAATTCCATCGCATGAGGTGTTGTGACGTTAAAAAGCTGTCTAGCAGCCAATGACAATGCAGAATTCTCACAGCCAGCGAACCATTCAGATGGAGAGTGACACAGTTAATTCAGAAACTAGGGTCCTAAATTAAGGAAAGGTAACTTCCATGGTTTGAGGCGTGAACTGGCTAGAATAGACTGGCAAATGATACTTAAAGGGCTGACGTTGGAAAGGCAATGGCAAACATATAAACATCACATGGGTGAACTTCAGCAATTGTACATCCCTACCTGGAGTAAAAATAAAATGAGGAAGGTGGCTCAACCGTGACGAACAAGGGAAATTAAGGATAGTATTAAATCCAAGGACTAGGCATATAAATTAGCCAGAAAAATCAGCAAACCTGAGGACTCGCAGAAATTTAGAATTTAGCAGAGGAGGCAAAAGGGTTTAATTAAGAGTGGGAAAATAGAGTACGAGAGGAACCTTGCCGGGAACATAAAAACTGACTGCAAAACTTCGATATATATGTGAAGAGTAAAAGATTTGTGAAGACAAATGTTGGTCCCTTGCAGTCGGATTCAGGTCAATTCGTGATGGGGAACAAAGGAATGGCAGACCAATTGAACAAAAGCTTTTGTTCAGTCTTAATGAAGAAAGACACAAATAACCTTCCGGAAGTACTCGGGGACCGAGGATCTAGTGAGAAGGAGGAACTGAAGGATATCCTCATGAGGCGGGAAATTGTGTTAGGGAAATTGATGGGATTAAAAGCCGATAAATCCCCGGGGCCTGATAGTCTGCATCCCAGAGTACTTAAGGGAGTGGCCCTAGAAATAATGGATGCATTGTTGATCATTTTCCAACAGTCTATCGACTCTGGATCAGTTTCGATGGACTGGAGGGTAGCTAATGTAACGCCATTTTTTAAAAAGGGAGGGAGAGAGAAAACGTGCAATTATAGACCGGTTAGCCTGACATCAGTCGTGGGGAAAATGTTGGAATAAATTATTAAGGATGAAATAGGAGCACATTTGGACAGCAGTGACAGGGTCGTTCCAAGTCAGCATGGATTTATGAAAGAGAACCATGCCTGACCAATCTTCTGGAATTTTTTGGGGATGTAACTAGTAGAGTGGACAAGGGAGAGCCTGTGGATGTGGTGTAATTGGACTTTCAAAAGGCTTTGGACAAGGTCCCACACAAGAGATTTGTCGGCAAACTCAAAGCACATGGTATTCGGGGTAACGTACTGACGTGGATAGAGAATTGCTTGGCAGACAGGAACCAGAGAGTCGGGATAAACTGGTCCTTTTCAGAATGGCAGGCAGTGACTATTGGAGCGTTGCAGGGCTCAGTGCTGGGACCCCAGCTCTTTACTACAAAAATTAATCATTAAGATGAAAGAATTGAGTGTAGTATTTCCAAGTTTACAGATGAAACTAAACTGGCTGGCGGTGTGAGCTGTGAGGAGGACGCGAAGTGGCTGAGGGTGACTTGGATAGGTGAGGTGACTGGGCAAATGCATGGCGGATGCAGTATAATGTGGATAAATGCGATGTTATCCACTTTGGTGACAAAAACATGAAGGCAGAATAGTATCTGAATGGCGGCAGATTAGGAAAAGGGGAGGTGCAATGAGACCTGGGTGTCATGATATATCAGTCATTGATATTTGGCATGAAGATACAGCAGGCAGTGAAGAAGGCAAATGGTATGTTGGCCTTCATAGCCAGGGGATTTGAGAAGAGGAGCAAGGAGATCTTACTGCAGTTGTACAGGGCCTTGGTGAGGCCTCACCTTGAATATTTTGTTCAGTTTTGGTCTGCCAATCTGAGGAAGGACGTTCTTGCTATTGAAGAAGTGCTTCGAAGGTTCACCAGACTGATTCCCGAGATGGATAGACTGACATATGAGGAGAGACTGGATCAACTGGGCCTTCATACAGTGGAGTTTAGAAGGATGAGAGGTGATCTCATAGAAAGATATAAGATTCTGAGGGGACTGCACAGGTTAGATGCGGGAAGAATGTTCCCGATGTTGGGGAAGTCCAGAACCAGGGGACACAGTCTTAGGATAAGGGGTAGGCAATTTAGGACTGAGATGAGGAGAAACTTCTTCACTCAGAGAGTTGTTAACCTATGGAATTCCCTGCCGCAGAGAGTTGTTGATGCCAGTTATTGGATATATTCAAGGGAGAGTTAGATATGGCCCTTATGGCTAAAGGGATCAAGGGGTATGGAGAGAAAGCAGGAAAGGGATACTGAGAGAATGATCAGCCTTGATATTGAATGGTGGTGCAGGCTCGAATGGCCTATTCCTGCACCTATTTTCAATGTTTCTATGTTTGTAACTTATGTAATTTGCCTTCTTTCAGATGTGGAATAGCAAAATCCCACAGCAGATTTTTCTCCTGTCAGACAGTCCTCGAATGCGCGTTCAATCAAATCAATATGGCTTCAAATTGCATGTAATGCCTTTTTTCTCACATGACATGAAATGCACAGTAAGATTGGTTAGCACGTTTGCACGCACTCTCTCGCTTACACAAACACACAAATAAACTAAAATTCCTGCACACTCGAAAGGCAGTTTTTGAAATTTGAAATCCGGGACAGACAGCACGTCCCTTTAACCAGACACAGATTGATCCGGGACTGATAGCACAGCATTTTAGTGACACAGAGAATAGACAGCACATCACCTTAAAAGGGATACGGAAACAGAATGAACAAAAACAGAGAATTCTGTAAAACTCAGCAGGTCGTGCAGATTCTGTGGATGAAGAACCCGTGTCCACGTTCAGTCGGATGATCATTCCGATATTTTCGGAAAAATGTAAAAATTACTGATTTTTTTTCAACAAAAGTAGCGCCTGGAAGAAATAGGCAGCGAGGAAGGACAAAAGGGAATGTCTGTGATAAAGTGGAGCGTAAGAGTGATTATATAATAAATGGCACAATGCGAAAAGGCAAAGTGGGTGGTAATCGGACAATAACAAACAATGGTCCAGAGGAGGTGATAGTGGGAACAGCTGAACCATTAGCAGACAATGGGAGCGGTGCTAATCATCCTATACGTTGAACCTAATGTTGAGGCAAGAAGACTATAACATGCCTGAAATATAGGGTGTGAATGCCTTTTAATCAGACTAGGCAGCTTTGCCACCCCGGAATGATTTCCTGTACGGTTTAAATTCAGCAGCCAAGGGACTAATTCAAAAGCCAGCTTCTCAAATCTTTTCAGCGCTAGAGAAACAGGACACACTCATATTCAGGGCAGAGTATGTTTCACGTTGAAGTGGAGATAGACGCTGAATGTCTGTTTATCCCAATGGAGGTGATTTCATTTGTGCAGAAAGGAAGGTATACTGATCAAGTATTGGCCGGAACCAAACACGGGTTTAGGTTTTCCAATGAACACAGAGCCGAGTACATCTGAGATACTTTAACTTTTCTCAGTGCGGTAAGTTTCACTTTGCTCCTCTGAAACTCGATGATTTGGCCGCTATGGGAAAAACGGAGCAAAATCACACGTTTTAATTTGAAATATGTCTGTTTTCTCATTTGTCGATTGGCTGAGAAGCGCTACTTTGACTAAAAGTTGGCAGGGCTCATCCCGGATTTGAACCCATGTCCTCTCGCATTTAATTATGAATATCGCGAAGTGAGAATCATATTTAGAGAAAAGCGAGACGCCGACAGTGAGGAGCGTAGCTCTCAGATTCTGACAGTAGTTTATTATCTAGTATTGACCGTAATTAAACACGGTTTTAGGTTGTCCAATGAGACACCGATCCGAGAATTTCTGAGAGAGTTTAATTTTACTCAGTTATTAAATTTCACTTTTCCTGTGAAATTCTGCGATTTTAACGCAGTGGGAACAACTGCGTGAAATCACACGTTTTCTTTCTTAATGTTTCTCACATGTCGACCGGCAGTGAGAAGCGAATCTTTGACTAAAAGATGGCGGAGCTCGTTCGTGCTTTGAACCCGGGATCTCTCGCATTTCAATTATGAAAATCCCGAAACAATCCTACCCCAAGACCAACAAGCCGCGGACAGTGAGAAGCATCGGTCTCAGATTCTGACGGTAGTTCACTATTCGGCCCATCCTGCATGAGCTGTCTCTCAGAGACTTATGTAATTATTCTCCATGACCATAGCCCGACTAATGTTTTCCCTTTGATCAATATATTATTAATTTGAAACATTACATGACCAAATTGCAGCATCCTTGACATGAAATGTTGAATTTGGCCATGACATTAAATATGATTGAAAAAGTAAGCGAAGGAGTCAATTGTTTAACCTGTACAGCACACTGGATTCGACGTCCATCGCCTGTCCATCTCAGCCACCTCGTCTCCTATTAACAGCTACGTCAGCAATTGAATTTGCTGCTTTTTATATTCAAACAGAAATAATGATGAAGAAAGTCTACTTCACCACTTGTTCTGCCCGTGCAACAGGATCGATATTGAAAATGTGCCATTACCTTCTTAAAGCAAACAGCCTTCCTTTCCTTCAGGTCAGTGACTGTACGAGATGGCTGGTTTTGTGGCAGAATGACAACAAAGAATACAACATTTCGTGCAGCGAGTTAATTTACCGCGGCACGATTCGAATCTGCAAATTTCCGATAACATCGGGGCTACAATCGAAGTCAGATGCCTTATCCATTATGCCACGCGGCTGCTGCCATGAGGAAAAACATTGTTGCTTTTTATATTAGGAGCAAATTCGGGGCAATAGCTGTACAAAGGAGTGGGTTTTGGAAAAGATGAGCATATTTCAAGTAAATGAACAGAAGCGCTGCGATCTGGGTGCGCACTTTAACTGGGCTTCAAACTTGGAACACAACAGCTTAACAATTCGGTCATCAGAGCTGAAATCAGGCTCCTTTTCTGTCTTGAAGAGAAAGATTGTGAACCGAAACTTACAACCATCCCGTTTAAACAGACACAGAATGATCAGGCACTGCAAGCACATTCCTTTTACACAGGTGTAGAATGACCCTTCACTGATAGCAGTTCTCTTTTAAAAGAATAAAGTGGGATTACTATCATCCCTGAACGCAATTGTGCAGTGCGTGAGTGAACGTGGGGCTCCGGAACACGAGGGACTGGGAAGGTGATTGAAGTCCCAGGTGATAGAAAGGCAGGAAGGACGGAGGGAAGTAAAACCCTCCAGAAAAAAAACTAATTTAAGAACATTTATCGACTTAATTTTTTAAGAAATGTATTGATAAGAATTTTAGTTAACAAAAATTTTAATTGATTTGATTTCAATAAATATATCATTAATTAAAAATGTATTTCTTTTTTGATCTAATGCAGGCTGTGTTTGTCTGGATGTTTTCCATTGGAGATAAGGGTGTGCACGCAGTAAATACCAACAGGCACAGTCAGCCCATGGTGGAAGACAAGCCACGAGGGAAGATGTGGGAGGCAACGGTGATCTTTTAAAGTGGTGTGTGACTGCCTGCTGTTTTTCAGATGTTCAAGGTCAGGATCCGACAGCAGCTGCTTGTGCTGTGAAAGTGGACAAAAGCAATACAGTCCAGAGCAGGCAGATCAGAAAAAGCACATTTATTGTGAAATTTAAAAAACGGGGAGGTATACATTGTATATAAGTATACACTTACACACACACACACTTATATACAAATAAATATATATATATAAACAAAGTCAGTCAGTCAGTCATGTGTTCTTGTCCAGTTTTGATTTGATGTGAATTTGAAAATAAGGTGGTTAAACTCATCATGTCACAAACCCACATGCAAGCCCTGGCTGAAATCCGTATGTTTCTAACTTGTGTTTTTTGCATTTTTTCAGATGTGGAATGGCAAGATCCCACAGCAGATTCTTCTCCTGTAAGATATTCCGCGAAGGAGTGTTCAAGCAAATCGGCATGGCTTTAAATTCCATGTAATGCCTTTTTTCATACATGATATGAAATGCCAAGGACGATCGCACAACACGTTTGCACTCTCTCCCTCTCTCTCTTACACAAACTCACAAACAAACTTAACTACAGTCTCCAAAGGCAGTTTTTGAAATTTGAAATTTGAATCTGGAATAGGCAGCACATCCCTTTTAAACAGGCACATAATGATCCGGTACTGATAGCATATCCCTTTTAAACAGACACAGAAATTTTCGGGACTGAAAGCAAATCCCTGTGAAGCAGATATAGAATGTTCTCGGACTGAGAGTTCTTTAATTTTAAACCGGCCCAGAATGACCCGTGACTGAGAGCAAATCACTTTGAAAACAGACACAGATTGATGCTGGACTGACGGCAAATCGGTTTGGACAGACACAAACTGATCGGTGACTTCTCGCATTTCCACTGTGAAAATCACAAAGAGAGATTCATAGCACTCGACCAAGGAGCAGCCGACATTAAAGTACGTAACCCTTTCTATATTAAAACGGCATATTCTGACGGTAGTGAAGAAGGCTATTCGGCCCAACGTGGCTATGCTGTGTCTCTGATAGAGCGATCAAATTAGTCCCCCTCTCCATAGTCCTGCGAATAACAACATAAGAACGTAAATTTTACCTTTGATGAATATATTGGGCCTGAAGTCATTGTGCTAGGCTTCCCCCAGGCGCTCGGCTGCAAATAGTGATAACGTTCCACACCTACCTTTTGCTCCTGCGCCCTCCGCAACTGAGGCCTTCTCTTCCCGCGCTTCGCAGCGCATTCACGTCTTGGAGCTGCGGAGGGAGAAGCTCGATTCACGTGGCTCTGGATAGCCAATGAAGGTGCAGTAATAATAGCATCTCCGGAAGTCGGGATTCTCAGTATTACGAATGAAAACGCCCCCATCACGCAAACACACATAAAAAGTAAAAAAAAAACACCTCACGTATTTAATATTAATTTAAAGTAAAGTTAACAAATGTGTTAGAAAAATATATATTATTCGGATTTTTTTTTAAGTTTGATATTTAAGGTTTAAAATAAACCTTCCTTAGTGGACAGCGTTTTCAAACATAAAAATGTTCTTACATTTTATTTCTATATATTTTTATATTTTTTACATGTTTTAAAACTCTTACGCTGATAAAAGTAGGCTATGCACCTGCTTTTCCCTGGCACAAGCAATTTATGGACATTCGCTGGGCAATTGATGGGCGAATAGTACATACTCACGCGAATGTCCTTCTCCTGAAGAAGCGTTGGGTCTGACAAGCAAGAATTTGACATTGTAAAAACTGGTTTTCACTGCATGCGCCTCGCACGCCAAACAAGGGCTTTTGTGGGTCCTTGTCGGTTGCGTATGTACTCCGTGCAGACCTAGTGAGGGCGGAATTACAGGCCCTATTTTAATTTGAGACATGACATGACGAAAGTACAGCATCCTTGACAGTAAAAGGCAAATTTGGCCATGAGGTTTTATGTGACTGACATAACAACAGGAGGCTTCAAACGTTTTGCACAATAAGGACGAGTATGGGATTCGGAGCCACGCATGCAGATCACAATGGATTTGCAGTTATTCGCATTAAACTCTGCGCCACCTCCTCTCGCGTTTGAAGCAACGCCAAACATTCAATTTCCTGCTTTTTGCATCCAAACAGAAATATTCTGCAAGATTGTCCACTTCACCGCTTGTCCTGCCTATGCAAGCAGATCGACAAAGTTGAAAATGTGCCATCATCTTCTGAAAGCAAACGGCTTTCATTACTTCAGGTTGTGTACACACGTGGAATTAAATGCACCAGATACAGCAGAAGTAGGAGCTGCTGAAACAGCGGAGTTAGGATATTCATAAAAAGAATGCATTGAGATGGGGCAGCAGAAAAGGAGAACTAGGAGCTCCGGAAACAGGGGAATTCGGAGTTCTGGAAACAAGGAAATTAGGAGATCCAGAAACATCAGCATTGGTTGATCTCCAGAAACAACGGAATGAGAGTGTCCTCGAATGACGGGAAATAGGATCAAGAAACAGTTGTATTAGGATCTCCAGAAACACGGAGAATTAGGATCAACAGAAACAGGGGAATTAGGACCTCCATGTACGGGGGAATTAGGAGACCGTAACGCAAACCTGAAAATTAGTAGAGAGCTCAATAAACAGGGAAATCACGAGACAGCTACAGTTACAATGGAATTCTTAGCTCCAAATACTGGGAAGTTAGGATAGGGCATCATAATCAGGGAAAGTAGGAGCGCCAGAAATAGGGTAATTAGGATGAGGAAAATTAAGAGCTCCAGCACTTTACGTTATAAAGCAGGGGAATTAGGAGCAGCAGAAAAGGAGAGTTAGCAGTTGAAGAAAGAGGTGAACTAGTATCACGTGATACAGGGGAATTATGAGCTCCAGTGACAGGGGCATTATTTACTCCAAAACATGGGACAAAGATGCTCCTGAAACATTAGAAGTAGGAGCTGCACAAACAGTGTAATTGGAGCGCCAGAAAGAGGGTAATCTGGAGTTCCTGACAAAGGGAAATGAGGAGCACCTGAAACTGGAGAATTGGAAGCTGCTGAAATAGAGAAATGAGGAATGCAAGAAAATGGAGAATTCGGAGCTCCAGAAACAGAGGGATAAGGAGTTCCTGAAACAGAGGAATAACGAGCTGCAGAAACAGCTGCATTAGGAGCTCCAGAAACAGTGGGATCAGGAGCTCCTGAAACAGGGGAATTAGGAGTTCCTGAAACAGAGGGATAAGGAGCTCCGGAAACAGAGGAATTAGGAGCTCCTGCAACAGAGGGATAAGGATCTCCTGAAACAGAGGAATGAGGAGCTCTTGAAACATGGGGAAGTCAGAGCTCCAGGTACATGGAAATTAGGAGTTTCAGAAATAGTGGCATTTGGTGTTCAGAAACAGGGGAATTATGACCACCAAAAACAGGGGGATTAGAAAAGATTTCAGAACTTGCACCCCTAAATATCATTGTCAGGTGCAGTTTCTCAGTATAATATACTCTGATCCATCTTTCTTAGGTTCAATATGAAATAATTTACACTTCGTCACTGGGATCGATATCTGCATAGTAATTTTCACAAACACATAAAAATCGTCTCTTTGCAACTTTATGTTCCAAGACACTATTTACAGTGCCAATTACATTTTTATTTACTAAAATTGGACGAGAGAGTGGTACTGGAAAGTGCCTCTCCGTTTGTTTTTCGTTCTCTGTCTCCTCACGTCTGTCTTTCTTTCTGTTTCCCCATCTGTTTCCAACACTCCCTTGCCCAACCTATCACTCCGCGTCTTTCTCGCCACTTGTGTAAGCCCGTCTGTCTTTCTCTGTGCCCCTCCCGCCTGTCTCTCAGTCTCACTCCCAATGTATTTTGCTTTCCTCTGCTGATATCTCTATTTCTATCTCCCCGTCTGTGCCCATCAGTCTCTCCCCCTCCATCCCTCTGCTGTCAGTCTCTCGAGTCTGTCCCTTGCAATTCTCGGTCCGCCTGGACCCGCATTCTATCAACCTATCTCTCTCACTGTCTGTCTCTGTCGTTACCTCCCTGTCTCCCTCCTGTTCAACTCCCCCGTTTGTCAGTCTCACTGTCTCCCCAGTCTGGTTCTCTCTCTCCCTAACTTTCCTGTGTCTGTCTGATCCACCTGTTCTATTTCTGTCTTCCCCGTTTGCCTCTTCCGTTTCTCTTTCCCCTTCTACATCCTCCCGCCTGTCTACAACCATCAGTCTCGCCCACTCTGTCTCCGTCTTTTACATTTCCAATCGGTTATCTCCACCACAAGGTCTGTCGCTCTCTCTCTGTCACCTCCTGTAGGTCTCTCTCTCTCTGCCCCGCCCCCCACCCCCCGGCCCCTCTCTATCACCTTCCTATTTCTCGCCTGTCTTTCTCTCGCTCTCTCTGCTGCCCCTCTGGCTCACCAGTTTTCCTGTTCCCATCGAGCACGTCTCAGCCTTTGTCTTTGTAACGTGTCATATATCTACCGCAGCCTGTCGCAATGCACAATTCTTCCAGTCAATCTCTATCCCAACACACCCAATTTGTTGCTTTCTCTTTCTGTCTCTCGCGCCCCCAGCTCTTTTTCTTTGACTACTACGTCGTTTTCTCCCTGTCTTTTCTGTGTTCTGCCCATTTCTCTCCCGCGTCTGACGCACTCTAACCTTCCACACGTGTACACACTTCTCCATCAAACCCGTCTGTCCCTGTCTACCCACAGCTGTCTCCAAACCTCTCATTCTCTCTGTCACCGCCAAATGTTTATCTCTCTTTACCTCGCCGATCTGTCTATCTGACTCTGCCTCCTGGTACTCTCCCTCTTTCTCCCCACGTCTGTCTCCCTACTTTCTCTTCATCTCTCTTACTTTGTTTCACCCATCGATTAACCCGCCATCTGCCTCTGACTCTATATATCTCTCTGCCGGCCTCTTTCCCTGTCTCCAAAGCTTTTTAAAAATTAATTCAGAAATATGGCGTCGCTACAAAGGCCTTCTTCCTTTATTGCCCTTCTGAAACTGCCCCGGAGAAGGTTGTGGTGAGCCGACTATTTGCAACCGCTACAGTCTGTGTGGTGAAGAGACTCCCGCAGTGCCGAGTTTGTCGCTGCAGTTTGATTCAACTGAGTGTCTCGCTGGGCCATTGTAGAGGCCATTGAAGTGTCAACCACATTGCTCTGCTTCTGGAATCACGTATAGCCCAGACCAGGAAAGGACGGCATATTTCATCCCCTGAAGGACATTAGTGAACCAGATGGATTATTATGACAATCCAGTATTAACATGGTCATTTCTGATACGAGCTCTTTCAATCCAGATTCATGTAATTAACTAAATTTAAATTCTTCAGCTGCCGTGGCAGGATTTGAACTTACATCTCGGCGATCTTTCGACCAGGCTTCTGGATTAGTAGTTCAGGAACATTCCCACTCTGCTACCGTGTGGTTTCTCTCGCTCTCTCTCTCTCTCGGTGTTTTCCCGGTCTGTCTCCCCCTTCTTTCTCCCCCACCTGTCTCTCTCTGTCTTGCCATCTGTATTTTTCCACCGCCTGTCTCCATCACTCTGTGTTCTCTCCCCACCCTCCTTCCCGTGTCTGTCTCTTGCTCTGATCCGCCGTATGTCCCTCTCATGCTGCCTCTTCGTATGTCTTTCTGGTCCTGTCTCTCCTATATGCCTCTCTCTCTGTCTCTGTCTCCTCACCTGTCTGCCGATGCTCTCTGCCCCATCTGTATCTCTCGCCGTCTCGCCCTGTTTGCCCCGATTTTTTCACCAAACTCTCTATTTATCTGTCTCATCCCCTCTCTCTCACTCTCACTGCCTCACCCCACCGTCTGTCTCTCTCTCTTTATCTCTAACTCAGCCCAGTGTGTTATCTTTCTGGCTAAAGCCCGTCTGTCTAGCCTGTCTGTCAATTACTGTCCCCTTCCACCATTCAACCCCGTCTGCCTGTGTCTGTCGCTTTCTATCTGCATCCTCAGTCTTCCATTTCTGCCTCACTGTCTTTCACGCACTTCCCCCTTCCATCATTCTTCGCCGTCTGCCTCCTCCCTTCTGCCTTGCACGTCTATCTCTTTTTTTGTCACCCATCATATGTCCAATTCACCCAGTTTGACTCCATCCGTTTCTCACCCTGTCGGTCGGTCTTGCCGCCCCCTCCCCTCAGTATTGTCGCTCCCTATATCCCCCACCGTAATTACCTCACTCTGTCATCACCCCGTGGCATGAAACAGGAAATTAAGGGTGCATGCAATAAGGTGCAGCAGTTAGAATGTGTGACGTTAATATGCATATTGATTGGGTTAACCAAACTGGAAGCAATACGGTGGAGGAGGATTTCCTGGAGTGCATATGGGATGGTTTTCTAGACCAATATGTCGAGGAATCAACTAGGGGGGAGGCCATCTTAGACTGGGTGTTGTGTAATGAGAGAGGATTAATTAGCAATCTCGTTGTGCCAGGCCCCTTGGGGAAGAGTGACCGTAATATGGTGGATTTCTGCATTAGGATGGAGAATGAAACAGTTAATTCAGAGATCATGTTCCACAACTTAAAGAAGGGTAACTTTGAAGGTATGAGGCGTGAATTGACTAGGATAGATTGGCGAATGATACTTCAGGGGTTGACTGTGGTTTGGCAATGGCGGACATTTAGAGACCGCATGGATGAACTACAACAATTCTACATTCCTGTCTGGCGTAAAAATAAAAAAGGGAAGGTGGCTCAACCGTGGCTATCAAGGGAAATCAGGGATAGTATTAAAGACAAGGACGTGGCATACAAATTGGCCAGAAATAGCAGCGAACCCGGAGACTGGGAGAATTTTGGAACTCAGCAGAGGAGGACAAAGGATTTGATTAGGGCAGGGAAAATGGAGTATGAGAAGAAACTTGCAGGGAACATTAAGACGGATTGCAAAAGTTTCTATAGATATGTAAAGAGAAAAACGTTAATAAAGACAAACGTAGGTCCCCTGTAGTCAGAATCAGGGGAAGTCATAACGGGGAACAAAGAAAAGGCGGACCAATTGAAAAAGTACAATGGTTCGGTATTCACTAAGGAGGACACAAAAACCTTTCGGATATAAAAGGGGTCAGATGCTCTAGTAAGGGGGAGGAACTGAGGGAAATCATTATTAGTCGGGATATTGTGTTGGGAAATTGATGGGATTGAAGGCCGATAAATCCCCAGGGCCTGATGGACTGCATCCCAGAGTACTTAAGGAGGTGGCCTTGGAAATAGCGGATGCATTGACAATAATCTTCCAACATTCCATTGACTCTGGATCAGCTCCTATCGTGTGGAGGGTAGCCAATGTAACCCCACTTTTAAAATAGGAGGGAGAGAGAAAAGAGGGAATTATAGACATCGGTAGAGGGTAAAATGATGGAAACAATTATTAAGGATGTCATAGCAGCACATTTGGAAAGAGGTGACATGATAGGTCCAAGTCAGCATGGATTTGTGAAAGGGAAATCATGCTTGTCAAATCTTCTGGAATTTTTTGAGGATGTTTCCAGTCGAGTGGACAAGGGAGAACCAGTTGATGTGGTATATTTCGACTTTCAGAAGGCTTTCGACAAGGTCCCACACAAGAGATTAATGTGCAAAGTTAAAGCACTTGGGATTGGGGGTAGTGTGCTGACATGGATTGAGAACTGATTGTCAGACAGGAAGCAACGAGTAGGAGTAAATGGGTACTTTTCAGAATGGCAGGCAGTTACTAGTGGTGTAGCACAAGGTTCTGTGCTGGGGCCCCAGCTGTTTACATTGTGCATTAATGATTTGGATGAGGGGATTAAATGTAGTATCTCCAAATTTGCGGATGACACTAAGTTTGGTGGCAGTGTGAGCTGTGAGGAGGATGCTATGAGGCTGCAGAGCGACTTGATTAAGTTAGGTGAGTGGGTAAATGCATGGCTGATGAAGTATAATATGGATAAATGTGAGGTTATTCACTTTGGTGGTAAAAACAGAGTGAGACAGACTATTATATGAATGGTGACAGATTAGTAAAAGGGGAGGTGCTACGAGACGTGGGTGTCATGGTACTTCAGTCATTGAAGTTTGGCATGCAGGTACAGCAGGCGGTTAGGAAAGCAAATGGCATGTTGGCCTTCATTGCGAGGGGATTTGAGTACAGGGGCAGGGAGGTGTTGCTGCAGTTGTACAGGACCTTGGTGAGGCTACACCTGGAGTATTGTGTACAGTTCCGGTCTCCTAACCTGAGGAAGGACATTCTTGCTATTGAGGGAGTGCAGCGAAGTTTCACCAGACTGATTCCCGGGATGGCGGGACTGACCTATCAAGAAAGACTGGATCAACTGGGCTTGTATTCACTGGAGTTCAGATGAATGAGAGGGGACCTCATAGAAACGTTAAAAGTCTGACAGTTTCAGATAGGTTCGATGCAGGAAGAATGTTCCCAATGTTGGGGAAGTCCAGAACCAGGGGTCACAGTCTAAGGATAACGGGTAAGCCATTTAGGACCGAGTGAGGAGAAGCTTCTTCACCCAGTGAGTGGTGAACCTGTGGAATTCTCTGCCACAGAAAGTTGTTGAGGCCAATTCACTAAATATATTCAAAAATGAGTTAGATGTAGTCCTTACTACTCGGGGGATCAATGGGTATGGCGAGAAAGCAAGAATGGGCTACTGAAGTTGCATGTTCAGCCATGAACTCATTGAATGGCGGTGCAGGCTAGAAGGGCCGAATGGCCTACTCCTGCACCTATTTTCTATGTTTCTATGTTTCTATGTCTCCCCTTCCACTCGTCTGTCGCTCTCTCTCTCTTTCTCTTTCAAAAGGTCTCCCTCTCGCTTTCTGTCTCTCCGGACTGTCTACTCCGCATCAAAACGACCTGTCTGTCTCTCTCTTTCTGTGACATGCACATAACTGTCTCCCCCTGCCTATCTATCTCTCTGTCACGTTTACCTGGTGTAAGATTTTGAAGGAGATCTTCCAGGCAAGAGTTGGGAAAATATCACAAATCTCCGACCTCAAGCACCATTCTCTCGGGGATGCGTTGGATCTGTCAAAAGCCATTTTGACTGTCCGTGCCGGTTTTCGGCGCACGCACATCGCGCTCTGAGAAGCGCACTTGAGGGGCCTCGACGGGTGCATGCTGACATCGTACGTGCCCTTCGGGACCTCAATTGTTGGAAGTTTGGCAGGCTCTCTGTTGCCAAGTATTTCCATCAGTCTGAAACAGAACGTGAGAAGTTGTCAATGGCGATTGCAATCATTATAAATCTTTCACAGAATGTTATGAAATTAATTCATTAAGCTTCATTTTAATTTAATAAATCCAGGAATGGGCATCGAACATGTGCCGACAAGTAGAGAGCGCTACATCTGAACCATTAGGTGGTGGTCACAGGGGTGAGTAAACGTTGATGTCGAGACCTCGTGAAGAGGTCAGGCGGCCTCTGTGAGAATGTTTAAATGGGAATGTTCAAAGTAAACTCGTCGCAACAGCAATGAACTGCAATGAAAAATAACAGCCAAAACCTGTGTTTTTCCCCTGCAGACATGGCTGAAATTAAAGGGTGGAAGTTAACCGTTTTGAAGATTGAATGTCTTTTGGAACTGGCTCGTTTTATTAATTGTAAAACATATCATTTATCTTAAAGACTTGGATATTTCATTGCAGTCCTCTGCTGTTGCGACTTTACCAGAACAACAACAACAATTTTGCTCCCAGATTAATGCGTGGTATCCGCATTGGTTTCAATACAACAAACTGGTGCTTTGGGATTACAAAATCGGACTGTATCTGGATTTCATTATTGACGTTTCACGTCAATCAAATTTAATCACAACCCCGGCATCAGAAATATTTCCAGAGATGCTGCCTGACTGGCTGAGTATATCCAACATTTTATGATTTCATTTCAGATTTACATGATTCGCAGTATTTGCTTTTGAAACTAAAAAGTAACATAAGTTGACGTCATTGGTGATTTCTGCAACGGCAAACGTGAGTCATGCGTGGTGTGTATCCACCCTTCTGCCAGGTAATGAACATGACTGAGTGGGTGCAGAAAATTTTGAGGGGTGAAGGTGGGCAGCAGAAGCCGTGATCTATGTGCTAACCAATGACATAAGGAAACAAGGGGATGAGTTCCTTTAGTCAGATTTTCTGGTGCAATTGAGGAAATTAATGAACAGTACCACAAAGGTATTCTATGGATTATTCCCAGTGCCCCGCGCTATTGAGTTTAGAAATAGCAACGTATGTCTGGATAAACGGTGCACGAGGTTGGGCTACAGAATCCTGGGGCATTGGGACTAGTTCTGGCGCAGGAGGGACCTGGTACAGTAGGTCGGGTTGTACATCAATAGAGCTTGGACCAATGTCCTCGCGGGAAGTTTAACAACTGGGGCGGGTGAGGGGTTGAACTAATTTGGCAGTGGATTTGTGTACCAGGATGAAACATCTGTAGAAATTGTAATTATGCCTTTATACACAAGTCCAGATGATTATTATATTTCAACTATAGCAGTGAACGTGGCCTCAGACAGCGAATTTCAGCCCATCCTTGGGAAACGATATACCCCGGTTCGGTAAACCTTCCCTTACACCGAGCATAAGCAGAGGAAACACAAGCACAGCAGAATTTGCTGAGGACCGTAGGGAGTAAAATGTTATTTGATCAGAGACAGCTCGAAATATATTTTGGTGTCTCTGTATTAAGTTGCAATTTGTTCGGTGGGATATAAATATATTTTGTATATCTGTGTTAGCGTTTATGTATTTGAATGCAGCAAAGTTGTTTATAATAGTATTGTGAAGCATCTGTGTTTGTTATAAATGTATTTTCTGTGTATATCTTTGTATCTATGTTACCTGTAAACACCTCGCAAATAAACGTAAATACAATTATAGCACGGAGATACTTAGAGATAAATTCATAAAGCAAACAGACATTAAAACAAATTCATTTCGAATAACACATATATGAACACAAATAATTTGATTATCAATGTTCCACACAATTTACTTTAAAACTCACAGATAGATGCACAAATATATTTAGAAATTTCCCGCACGGACATCCAAATTCATTACAAATAACAAAACATTACACAAAAAAGAAAACACGTCTATGGCGAAAATCTCTCGAGTCTCAATAACTGAAGGATTCTTGCAGAGAGTCGGCACAGACATGGTGGGATGAAAAGCTTCCTTCTGAGTTGAATGATTCGATAATTCTTTGTCTTCTTCCTTGTAAGACAGGTGGAACAGGCAGCTGTATGATGGGAGCACTAAGACCACCAGATGTGCAGCTCTTGTGGCGCAATAGGTTAGTGCGTGGTACGTAATATGACAGTACATGCCTGGGAAATGCCGATGGTGTGAGTTCGAGCCTCACCTGCAGCAACCGATGCTTTTGCATGTGATGTTTGTACTATTGAGAGTTTGAAGCCGTTTTCTTTTTAACCATCTCTCTTGTGTCTTCCGCCATGTACCACGGTGCTGTCTGTCTCTCTTGCTGCGGTTATCTCAGTGTCAATCTGTGGGTTATTTCTGAATGAATACCCGTGCCAGTTCCCCACAGGAAATAAATGAGGGTGATCAAACAATTCCTCATCTGGCACAAGGGAGCGAATGAACCAACATTTATAAGAAGATCTAGTTTATTGTAAATATAACATTCCCTCTTGATTGATATAGGTTCAATTATGTACAAAACCAAATTATGATCACAACGTGTTTCCAAAAAGCCGCCTTTTAATATATTGTCGCAAGCGCTAACATTGTAGCTCAAGGAATTTCATAATTAATAAACATAGAAATCCAGCAATGAAACGGTAGAGATGGTTCTGAGACTGTGGAATGCCTTCACCCAGAGCAACATTTAAAACAAGGTTTAAAAACTGGCAGCGTGCAGGAGGAAGGGAAGAGAGGAAAGAGAGCCACAGAAAAGCCACGGGAGTTTTGGAAGCTTAGGGATTTTTTGTCTGACCACAGCATAGTTGCGCACAGCACGTATATTGTTGCTGTTAAATATGAATAAAATGCTACGTTTGTTTGCAGCTGTTTCTGTTCATGTCCCTTTTAACTAATTCTTAATTCCATTTGCCTGCGATGATTCCATAAATCTTCGTATCCTTGCCTAACAAAAATCGATCAATGGGAAACTGGAAAATGATTTTTAGGGGAGGAATTATAAGACAGGTGGAATAGACAGGTGTATGATGGGAGCACAGATACCACAGCATTCGCATCCAATTCCAGCGACGGAATCGGATATCGCGCAGTACTTATATGAAAGTATAAGCACCTGGAAAGGCCGAGGTTGTGAGCTCGAGCCTCACCGAGTACAGCTGATCGCTTTGCTTGTGACATTTCGACAGTAATCGAAAGTGCAATTGATGTATCTCCAAATGTTACCTACATATTCACTGTGTTATTCAAGCACACAATATTGCAACGGAGGATGAAAATTGTACATATTTGTAGGATGGAGTGGAGGCGTTTTGACATTTAATCAATAACTCTGATGTAAATAATAATGTGCCGGAAACACACTCGATTTCAAAGAGAAGATATGTAAACGCATTGGTTATCTCCACATAATTCCTGCACCACATTCAAAAGAAACAAAGATTTTCCTGAACATTTCACTAAAAATGTTGTGCTCCATGTTGCAATACCTCGTGCATTGGAATTCTCGCTGATTCAGCTCTATAGAAACATTCAAAATTATCGATTCGAGTCCCATTAAAGTCCAATTGTAAATTAATAGAATGGTTACCGCACAGCAGGAGGCCATTCGTCCCATTGAGAGCGTGCCAGCTCTCAGCTAGTCCCACTCACCTGTCCATTCCCCATAGCCCTGCAGGAAAGTTTTGGCTGGTTCCGAGGCTGGAAAGTAATTGTTTGCAGCAAACCACAACTGTCTGCGATAGCCGGAAAGTTTAATGTTTTGGGCCTGAAATCCACTCAGGTTTACCTGCTCGCTGCTACACTGTTTGAAGCTCTGTTCAGTGCTTGAATAACTAAGAGCTGTAGCTGCCGGTCTGCATTTCCCTCTCGCAGAGCCTGAGAGATCCGCCAGAGCGGGAGGCACCTTTAAACTGTCGCCCAATTATCCTTAACGCTTTTGCAACATTTCAAGTGAGCAAAAGGATTCCCCTCAAGCTGCAATGATCTTCTCTGTTATTTTCTTCGCATGCTTCTTTCTATCTCTCCCTGTGTCTGCCTCTTATATTTCTCTGCTTTTCGCTGATTGAGTTCTCAGGTTTAAATGGACTGCCTGGGCTGATCTAACCTGCAACAAGGGTTGCAATGGGTAAAGGAAGACGTGGACTATAGGATAGGAATGGTGTAAATTAAGGGCAAATATCTTCACAGATATGTCCCTTCGCGTTCGCAGAGAAATAAAGCAGCACCGAATATAGTTGTCTTAAGGTAGTGTGTACCTTAAGTGGATTCCGACACAGACGACAATATAAAGCTATTAATGCTTCAAAATCTTATTTGATAATACAGGTCACGTATTCAAAACTAGTTTTGTAAAGACATTCCAATGTTGTTGTATTGGAATAGTCAGCAATGCTCGCACGGCAGTTGGATGCCTGTGTCCAGTTGGAAAGCTGGCTGAAAGAACACACAGAACATAGACTTTCTGCTGAGCAGACCATTAGCCTCCTTTTTGAAAATGGTTCTTCATTGCCGCTAAGAGGGGATTAAGCATTATGGGAGTTGGATGGAAATGTGCCCACGTGTATAGCAGGAAGTGTGAGGGGATTTTTCCCTTCCTTAAAGACCAGTAATGACTCAGTTGCAGAATTTGCTCGCACCACTCGCAATTCGGCCCAAGGATGAGCCGAGCCGATCACGTGGAGTTAATACAATTCCTTCAGTCAGTAAATTCAGTTGGCATATCATGAAAAACGTAAGGAATCACCGTGACTTAGTCAGTGAGCACGCAAAATAATGGACAAGCTGTTTATTTATGGTATCTACCATAATGGTACCAGGAAATTACATTTTTGATGAGATTTGGATTCAAAGCCTAATTTATGTAATATTCAGTCAAATGCTTGGAAGGTTTATCAGCAACAAACGCTTAACAAAATAAATTGACACAATCGATTTGCACTCCATCGCCTTAACCTCTCGTCTGCCATCTAGCACAACTCAGCTATTCCATTTCAGGCTTTTTGCATCCATACAGAAATACGCTGCAACAAGTCCCCATCACGACGTGTCCTGCCCGTGTACCCAGATCGACAATGTTGAAAATATACAATCAGCTTCTGTAAGCAAACGGCCTTCAGTTACTACATGATTCCTGTGAACTGTCTCCTGAAAAGATGAGGTGCGGGCCCCTTTTAAATAGACCAGGCAGCCTGACCAATCCGGTTTCAAAACCGACCAATATAGAACTCTCTACAGTTAGACCAAATTAGGCGTACTTTGTGCAATTCTGGTCGCTTTCTTATGCAATAACCTAGCGAGGCACTGGATAGTGTGCAGATAAGATGGTATACTATCAGGCAAGAATCGACAAGCTCAATTTATTGTGTAGCGAAACGAGAAGTCTGAGGGGTGAACTAATAGAGCCCTTTAATAGCTTGAAAGGTTTTGATAGAATAGATACAGAGTGTTTCCACTTGTGGGGAAAGTATGACACGAAGATTAATGGGAAAGCGGGTTGCGTAGATGGCACAGAGACACTGCAACGAGATTTAGATATGTTAAGCGAATGGGCTATGGTTTGGCAGATGGAATACAATGTCAGAAAATGTGCGGTCATCCACCTTGGAAAAAAAAAACAGTAAAAGGGAATATTTCTTGAATGGGGAGAAATTACAACATGCTGCGGTGCAGAGGGACCTGGGGGTCCTTGTGCATGAATCCCAAAAAGTTAGTTTGCAGTTGCAGCAGAAAATCAGGAATGTGAATGGAATGTTGGCCTTCATTGCGAGAGGGATGGAGTACAAAAGCAGGGAAGTCCTGCTGCATATGTACAGGGTACTGGTGAGGCCTCACCTGGAGTACTGCGAGCAGCTGTGGTCAGCTTACTTAAGGAAGGATATACTAGCTTTGGAGAGGGTACAGAGCCGATTCACTAGGCTGATTCCGGAGAGGAGGGGGTTATCTTATGATGATAGATTGAGTAGACTGGGTATTTACTCATTGGAGTTCAGTAGGATGAGTGGTGATCTTATAGAAACATTTAAAATCATGAAAGGGGTAGACAAGATAGAGGCAGAGAGGTTGTTTCCACTGATCGGGGAGACTAGAACTAGGGAGCACAGCCTCACAATATGGGGGAGCCAATTTAAAACCGAGTTGAAAAGCAATTTCTTCTCCCAGAGGGTTGTGAATCTGTGTAATTCTCTGCAGGGAAGCAGTTGAGCCTAGCTGATTGAATGTATTCAAATCACAGAGAGATAGATTTTTAACCACTAAGGGAATTAAGGGTTATTGGGAGCGGGCGGGTAAGTGGAGCTGAGTCCACGGCCAGATCAGCCATGATCTTGTTGAGTGGCGGAGCAGGCTCGATGTGCTAGATGATCTACTCCTGTTCCTAATTTTTATGTTCTATGTTCTTATTACTAGAGACCATCAATATAAGAAAAATCAGCAACAAATCAAATTGGGAATTAAGAAGAATCTTCTTTAGCCAGAGAGTGGTAAGGATGTAGAACTCGGTACCACCAGAGTAGTTGAAGCAAATATTATAGATGCATGTAAGTAGCGGTTAGATAAATATATGAGGGAGTACTGAATGGAGGGCTATGCTGATAGTGCTGGATGTGGAAAGAGGGGAGGATGCTCCAGTGGACCACAAACGTCGATATTGACAGGTTGGGCTGAATAGCCTGTTTTTGCATTGAATATCCTATGAAATCGTATGAAATCGACACCCATAGGTCGAATTCAAAAGTCGACTTCTCACAACTTTCAGACCTGGAGTACATAACACTGATTTATATTCCTGGCCTCGGGTGTTTCAAAGATATGTCGCAATTGATGCTCCTTAAAAACAAGCTTTGGGGCATCTGCCGTAATTGCTCTTTTATGTGGCTCCGTGTCAGCGTTATTTCATTTGTCTGAAGCTTTTGTGGAGCGCCGTGTGACGTCTTACTCTGTTAAAGGCGCTACATAAATGCAAGCTGTTGTTGTTGTAGTATTTACCCTGTTTCAGGTTGCAAAGAAAACGTGCTGGTTGAGAAGGCATGCTGCATACTTACCTTTATTAGCCGAGGGATATTGTACAAGAGCAGTGAAGTTATGCTTGAGCTATATAAAACATTACTTGGGCTACAGCTAGAGTACTGCTTTCACATCATTACAGAAAGACGTAATTGCAGTAGAGAGGGTGAAATAGAGATTTACGAGGATGTACCTGGAGTGGAGAATTTTAGCTATGAGTAATGATTCGATAGGCTGGGTTTGCTTTCATTGGAACATAGGAAGCTGAGGGGAAACATAATTGATGTGTTCAAAATTATGATGGGTATAGAGAGTGGACAGGAAGGACCTATTTTTCTGAGCAGAAGTCAACAAACAGGGGACGTAGATTTAAAGTCATTTGTAGCAAGTTTAGAGGTGATTTGACCTGAAATTTCTTCACCCAGAGCAAGTTGGGAGTCTGGGACTCAGTGCCTGAAATTGAGGCAGAAACCCTCACCACATTTAAAACGCGCTTGGATATGCACTTGAAGTGCAATAACCTACAGGGCTACGGACCAAAAGCTGGAACATGGGATTGCGCTGGATAGCTCTTTGTTGGCCGGCGTTGACCGAATGGGGCGAAATCTTTTCCTTCTTCCGTGCTGTAAATAACTATTATTCTATGATTCAGTTCTAACCGAGGGTCTAACTGCAGATAAGCCGGACGTGGAGACTTTACGGGTAAAATTAAGTGATAGGAAAGGATTTAAGACAACAGTGGGAGTTGTGCATAGGCCCGCTAGGATCAGCTGTGAAGTACTACAATATATAAATGTAGAGATTCGACAAGCGTGTAGTCAAGACAGTGTGCTTTTAATAGGGGATTTACATCTTCCTATATATTGGGATAATCGGACTAGAAACTGTCAGAAAGATTTTTCTCCTTCGAATAGAAAACGGTTAGAGGCGATTTATGGCATAAGTTCAAAAGTATGAAGTGTTTTGATGGTTAAAAGGGAAAAAGCTTTAAAATGTAACATTTAATGTGTTAATGTCTCGATAGGCACACATGGGGGTCAAGCCCATTATATTTGGTTTACGAGACCGACACCTTACCACTTGGCCACTGCACCCCTTGAAAACCTTTTGCTTCTGTGCTATAAATTTCTATGGTTGTATGGTTCAGTCACTGAGTTGATGTTACTACCAATGTGCTGTTATAGAAGGAGTTCCAAGATTTTCACCACACCACAGAATGGAAAGGCGATATATTTCCTTTTCATTATCTGCGGAGTTGATTATGACGAAGGGCAGGTCATTGATGAAGCAGGTGAAGATGAACTCCTGCAGCGATATCCTGGGCTGACATGATTGGCGTCGAACAACCACAACCATCTTCTTTTAGGCTAGGTATGTCTCCAGCAGTGGAGATTAACACCGCCATGACTTTAACGTTAGAAGCCTCCTTGATGAAACATTCGATCAAATGCTGCTTTGATGTCAAGGACAATCACTCTCGCCTCATTTTAGAATTAATCACTTTTCGCCAAATTTGGACCAAGGCTGTAATGATGTCTGGAGGCTGGCGGTCCTGTCGGAACTCAAACTGAGCAACGGCGAGCAGTTGGGTCAAGCTATGTTCGTGAAAGATGCTACGTGAATACAAGCTCGTGCCTTTACTGTTTGAAAACAGCGCACACTTGCGTGACGTGTATTTGTAGGATCCAATGGGTCATCGAGCTGAAATCTTACTCCTAACTTACTCTTCGCACAGACCCTATCAGGGCTTCAAAGCTTTGCACATTTTAAAATATCAGTGTTAAGAAAATTGTTTCATTCTATATTTGTTAAAGATTAAGAAGGCACAACAGGCAGCCATATATCCCAGTTTGCCGATGATGCAAATATTGGTGATATAGTAATTAGTGCAGATGTTAGCGTATACTTATATATATATACTGATAGATTAAATGAATGGACGATTCAGTGGCAGATTGATTCCAAACAGGTAATTGTGTGGTCACCCATTTTAGATCACAAAGTTTAGTACTAATTAAATGGAGCACAGCTCGGAGGGATGGAGTTCCAAATTAGTATGCTGTTCAAGTGTGCATACCGCTAAAATGCAGTAGCAAGTTACGAATATATTCGAAACAACTAATGGCATGTTAAGCTGTATAACTAGGGGTTGGACTACAAATCAACTGAAGTTTTTCTTCAACTGCACAGAGATGTAGTTAGATTATATCTGGAGTATTCTAAGTTATACAATATTAGAGATTCATAGAGGTTTACAGCACGGAAGGAGGCAATTTCGGCCCATGCTTTCTGCGCCACGGTTATCCAGCCTAATCACACTTTCCACCTTCAGCTCCATAACCCTGCACGTTACGGCACTTCAGGTGCACATCCAAATAAATTTTAAATGTGCTAAAGGTTTCTGCCTCTACCCTCTTTAGGCAGTGCGTTTTACAAAACCACATCTATCTACGTGTGGACATTTCCCATCACATCTTCTGTAAACCTTCTCCAATTACTATAAATGTATGCCCACTGTTTGATGAGCCCTCTGTTAAGGGAAATAAGCCGTTTCTATCCGTTATATCTAGTCCCCTTATCGGTACGGCCCCTTAGAAATGATAGGCTGGATTGGAATGTGTACAGTTTTTACTCACCCGAATGTTACCAGAGTGCACAGGTTAAATTATGAGCAGAGATTACATAAACTAGGCCTGTACTCCCTGAAATATAGAAGGTTACGTGGTGATTTGATTGAAATTTTTAAGGTTTTGAAACGAATTGATAAGACAGATAGAGTTAACCGTCCGTGGCGGAGTTTACGACAAGAGGACATAATTTTAAAATCAGAGGCAGGCCATTCGGCAGAGAAGTTAGGAAAATCTTCTTCACTCAAAGGGTGATGGATTTATCTTATACAAAAAGCAGGATTGACTAGCTCAATTAAAAATGTTAATTTTAGATTAATAGTTTTTGCTAGTCATTGGTTAAAATTATGTGAAGCCAATGCAGATGGATGGAGTTGCGATAGAGCTCAGCCAAGAATTAACAGAATGGCGAATAGGCACGAGGGGCGAAATAGCCTAATCCTGTTCCTATGTTCAGTCAATTGGCAGAACACCTATTGTAAATAAAGAAACGTTGTCTTGAAGGGAGAATTACAAATATATCATTTGCAGAGATTATGGACTGCTTCCACGCTTTAATAACAAACACGCATTAAGTCTAATTGTCAATGCAGTTGATTGAACATTTACTTGGAGTGGGTTGGAACTCACGCAGACATACATCAGTTGGATTTTAATTCCAACGCCTTAACAACTCAGCCATCCTTGTCATGGGCACGCTGCAGTGCAGTGCTTGAAAATTCTGCAAATCGCTTGGAGACTCAAAATTTAGTTTTCAGCCCAGAGCAAACTACACGTCTGCATACTCTACAAACCTGGGAGGATATATATCTTGTAAAAACTGTGGGTGGTGAAAAGCTGAACTGCAAAACACAGCACTTAGGCAAATAACGCACTGGACTGGTCGTCCGTGACTAGATAACAAACCCCCTTGCTTTAACCACAGAACATGGAATCTTCCCGTCAACACTGAACATCTTTGAATGAATAATGTGAAAATGCACGTCATCCACACAGTATCAGCAATCTAAGACTGAACCAGCGCTTAAGGGATAACTCATAAGGTATGGAGTAAACTGATATGGGGGGCGATGGAGAGAGTGACAGAGCGAAAGTCATATTTGGACTTATAAACAGATCCCCAATGAGAAAAGCGTACAGAAATTGACTGCAACTGAGATAGACATAAAGCGACACTTACACACGGAAAGAAAGTTAGAGTCAGAGAGAAATAGAATGAATGATAGGGAGAGAAAAAGAGACCATCACAGTAAATGTGAGAAAATCCCTGCCGGCACGGCCGGGAATTAAATCCGTGAACTGACGTTTACAGGCAAAAATACAAGCTCACTGAGAGAGAGGATTGTAGCATCAAAGAAGCATGGAATGAGACACTTTGACCAGAGCGCGGCAAACTGTTCGCCATCAACTATTTACCCAATTCACTTCGAGAGGTGGTCACCTCGCAGCTTCAGAGCTTGCAGGTAGAGCGGGAGTGAGTGATCAGCAGACAGAATAGGAGGACGAGGCAGGTAGTGCACGAGCCCTCGAGTCCATCTCGCTCGCCAACAGATATTATCTTCTGAGCACCGGTGTGGAGATATTGCCACTGGCGAATACAGCCAGATCCAAATCCACGGCACCGAAGGTGGTTCAGCTGCACAGGGGAGGAGAGAAATGAATGGAAGAGTTATAATGGTAGGGGTTTCAATAATCAGGGGAGTAGACAGGCGTTTCTGCCACCGCAGACGTCACACCAGAATAATATGTTGCCTTCCTGGGGGCAAGGATGTCACCGAGCAGCTGCAGGGCATTCTGATGGAGAAGGGTATTCAGCCAGCCGTCATTGTCCATACTGTTACCAATGACATAGGTAGAAAGAGGGGCGAGGTCCTGCAGGCAGAGTTTGGGGAGCTACGAGAGAAGTTACAAAGTAGGACTAGAAAGGTAGTAATCTCCCGAATACCCCAGGTGCAACGAACTAGTGAGTACAGAAATAGGAGGATTGAGCACGTGAATGGATGGCTGGAGAGATGGTGCAGGAGGGAGGGCTTTAATTTCCTGAGACATGTGGACTGCTTTTGCCGCAATTGGGACCTGTACAAGCTGGACGGTTGCACCACAACAGAGCCGGGACCAAAAAGCTCGCGTGGCGGGGGGCGGGGGTGGAGGCGGTGGTTGCTTATGCTGTTGGGGAGGGTTTAAACTAGTTTGGCACGGGGATGGAAACTTTTAAATAGATTCAATAGAGAGGGAAGTAGAGTTTGAATTAAAAAGCAAAAAGGTAGAAAGTGAGTTTGTAGGACAATTAGGGAGGCAAGCAGGAAAAACGGGTAAAAAAACAAATTTAAAAAGCTTTTTTCCAAATGCACGAAGCATTCGTTACAAAACAGATGAGTTGACGGCACAAATAGATACAACTGAGTATGACCTGATAGTCAGTACAGAGACGTGGTTGCAAGGTGAACAGCACTGGAAACTAAATATTCAGGTGTATTTGACATTTCGGAAGGTCGGTCAAAAAGGAAAACGAGTTGGGGTAACACTGTTAATAAAAGATGGGATCAGTGCGTTAGTGTGAAACGATATTGGCTCAGAGGATCAAGATGTTGAATCAGTTTGGGTTGCTATAAGGAACTATAACGGAAAAAGTCGCTGTTGGGCGTAGTTTATAGGCCCGCTAACAGCAGTACACGGTTGGACGGAGTATAAACCAAGAAATATGGAGGCTTGAAAAAAAGGCACGGCAATGATCATAGGCGCTTTTAACCTTCATATCTACTGGATAAAATTAATTTGTCAGTGTAGACTTGAGGAGACGTTCATTGAGTGTATCCGGGATAGTTTATTTCTACAGTACATGCTCCCCCAATTAGGGAGCAGGCTATCTTAGATCTAGTACTGTGTAATGAGACAGGATTAATAAATGATCTCGGAGTAAAAGAAAATATAATATCGAGTGACGACAATATGTTTGAATTTCAAATTCAGTTGGAGGGAGAGAAATTTGGTTCTCCAGTGTCCTCAGCTTAAATAAACGGGACTACAAAGGTATGATGGCAGAGGTGGATAAAGTAAATTGTGAAAGTAGCCTAAGGTGTGGGTTGGTTGATGAGCAGTGCAGACATTTAAGGAGATATTTTGTAACTCGAACAAACATTTACCCAATGAGAAGGAAAGGCTGTAAGAGAAGGGATAACCATCTGTGTCCAACTAACGAAATAACGGAGGGTATCAAATTGAAATCAAAGATATACAATGTTGCCAAGACGAGTGGGAGACGAGAGCAGCGGATTGGGGATTTTTTTTAAGCCAGCAGAGAAGGATTAAAATCATGATTAAAGAGGGAAGATAGATAATGAAAGAAAACTAGCAGGAAATATAAAAACAGATAGTAAGAGTTTCTACAAATACATAAAAAGGAAAGGAATGGCTAATGTGAATGTTGGTCCCCTGGAGGATGACACTGGGGAATTAATATTGGAGAAGAGGGAAATGGCAGAGTCGTTGAACAAGTATTGTCTCTTGGTCTTTACAGTAGATGGCACTAAAAACAACCCAATAGTAGATAATCAAGCGGATCTAGGCAGGGATGAACGTAATACTATCACTATCACGAGCGAAGTAGTACTAGTAAAATAATTGCACTGAAGGCAGACAAGTCCCCTGGACCTGATGGCTTACATCCTAGGGTCTTAAAAGAAGTGGCTGCAGAAATAGTGGATGCATTCGTTACAATTTCTCAAAATTCCCTCGATTCGGGGGCGGTTAGAGCGGATTGGAAAACCGCAAAAGTAACGCCCCTTAAAAACGAGCCAAGCAAAAAACAGGAAACTATAGACCAGTTAGCCTAACATCAACCGTTGCGAAAATGCTGGAGTTCATTATTAATGAAGCAGTAGCGGGTCATTTGGAAAAGCATGATTCAATCAAGCAGAATCAGCATGGATTCATGAAAAGGAAATCATGTTTAACAAATTTGCTGGAGTTTCTGAGGATGTAAGGAGTGGATAAGAGGAAACCAGTCGATGTGGTGTATTTGGATTTCCAGTAGGCATTCGATAATGTGCCACATAAGAGGTTATTGCACAAGGTAACAGCTCATGGGATTGGGATTAAAATATTAACATGAATAGAGGCTTTGCTAAATAACAGAGAACAGAGCATCGGGATAAGTGCATAGTTTTTCCAGTTGGCAAACAATGACTAGTGGGGTGACGCAGGTATCGGTACTGGGTCTTCAAATATTTACAATCTATATTAACGACTTGCATAAAAGTTTGCTGATGATACAAAGATAGGTAGGAAAGCAAATTCTGATGAGCACAGAAAAAAATTGCAAAGGATATAGACAGTTTAAATTAGTGGGCAACAGCTTGGCAGTTCCAATATAATGTGTGAAAATGTGACCTTACCAACGGTGGCAGAAAGAATAGAAAAGCAAATTAAATTTAAATGGAGAAAAGTAGCAAAGTGCTGCTGTGCAGGGACACCTTGGGATCCTTGTGCACGAAACATAAAAATTAGTATGCAGGTGCAGCAATTGATCAGGAAGGCAAATGGAATGTGCGTTTATTGCAAATGAGATGGATTATAAAAGCAAATTAGTCCTGCTACAATTGTATCTGGTATTAGTGAGGCCACACCTGGAGTACTGCGTAAAGTTTTAGTCTCAGTATTTAAGGAAGGATATACTTGGAGACTGTTCAGAAAAGGTTCACTTAGTTGATTTCGGAGATGAGGGGGATTGACTTATGAAGATAGGTTAAGTAGGTTGGGGCGATCCACACTGGAGTTCTGAAGAATGAGAGGTAATCTTATCGAAACTGAAAGATAATGAGGACGCTCGACAAGGTGGATGCAGAGAGCACATTTTCACTTATAGGGGAAACGAAAACTAGCCGACATAGAATTAGAATAAGGGACGGCCCATTTATAAGAACATAAGAACATGTGAAATATGAGCAGCAATAGAATATACGGCCCCTCGAGTCTGCACCACCATTTAATATGATAATTACTGACCGGATCATGTACTCAGGTCCACTTCCCTGCCCGCTCCCCATAACCCCGCAATACCACCATTTAATGTGAAATCTGTCTGTTTTCTCACATGTCGAGCGGCTGTGAGAAACGGAACTTGAGTAAAGGATGGCAGGGCTCATCCGGGATTTGAACACGACAGCTCTCGCAATTCAAACGTCATCATTTCCTAAACGAGAATCATATCCCTTCCCCAACGAGCCGCCGACAGTGGAGAGAGTAGCTCTCAGATTCTGATGGTAATGAGAAAAGAAATTCGACCTAACGTGCTTGCGCTGTCCCTTTGAGACCGATCTAATTCGTCCCCCTCTTAACAGTCCGACAAATTTCATCCCTTTGACGAATGTATTATTAATTTGAGACATGACATGAGCAAAGTGCAGCATCCTTGACAGTAAAAGGGGAATTTGGCGATGTGGTTAACAAAATGACCAGGGAAAGGTCAAGGCTGTAAAACAATAACAACGAGGATGGAATTCGAACCCATGCGTGCAGAGCACAATGGATTAGCAATCCATCACCTTAATCTCTCGGCCACCTCGTCACCTACACTTCAGCTATTTAATGTCCTGCTTTTTGTATGTAAACAGAAAGAACGTGCAAGAAAGTCCACTTCACAGTTTGCTGTGCCAGTACAACCAGATCGACAATGCTGAAAACGTGCCGTTCGATTCTCAAAGCAAGTAGCCTTGCTTTATTTCAGGTGAGTGACTGGAAGAGATGGTTGATTTTTCGGAAGAATCAAAACAAGGCATATAAAGCTTCATGGAGCGAACTAACTGTCCGCGGCAGGACTCAAATTTGCAATCCTCTGATAACGTCGCCGTTGCAATCGAAGTTAGACGATCTATCCCTTAGGTCACCCGGACTCTGTCATCAGCGTAAAAAATGTTGTTGTGTCTATTGGGAGCAAATTCGGGGCAACTGCGAAATCAAGGAGTGGATTAGGAAAAGATGAGCATATTTCGAGTAACTGAACAGATGCACTGCGATTTGGGTGTGTACTGGCGCAGGCAACCCCATGTAACTTGGAACACAACACTTTAAGAATTCACCCAGCGTAGTTCAAATCACACTCCTTTTAATCTGTACAAGATGATGCGGGATTATGAGAATATTCGTTTTAAAGGGACAGATTATGAATCGGAAATGACAACCATCCCTTTTAAACAGACACAGAATGATCCGCGACTGCAAGTACATCCTTTTTACACAGATGCAGAATGACCCTTGACTGACAGAAGTTCCCTTTTAAAAGAATAAAGTGAGATTTCTATCATCCCTGATTGCAACTGTGCAGTGCGTGAGTTAGCGGGAGGGTCAGGAACACGCAGGACTGAAACGGAAATTGAAACCAGAGGTGTTGGACAGGCAGGAAGGAGGGAGGGTCGTAATACCAACCCAGACAAAAAGCCAATTTACAAATATATATAAATATATATATATAAGTTTAACATTTTAAAAAATAAATACATTTAAATTTTATTTAAAAAACATTCAATGTAATTAGTTTTCAATAAATAAATAAATAATTGATTCATAATCTTTATATTTTTTGATTGAACAAAGGCGGTGTGACTGGAAGAATTCCATTGGAAATGAGCGGGTGCAGTCATTAAATAACCAAACACAGTAAGCCATGGTGGAAGACATGCCACGAGGGAAGATCTGGGCTACAAAAGCCAATCATTTAAAGTCTTTCTGCTGGATCTGACAGCAGCTGCTTGTGCTGTGAAAGAGGTCAAATTTAATGGAGCCCAGTGCAAGTAGAACAGAAATAGCACGTTTATGTTGAAAGTTAAAAAGTTAGGATTGTATATAAACATACATATATATATATATATATATATACATTATATATGTATAAACATAGTTAGTCATGTCTTGTCTTGTCTTGATTTGATTTGATTTGAATTTGAACATAAGGGTGGAGGATGTCATCATGTCACACAGCCCACACGCAAGCCCAGGCTGAAATCGCTGTATTTCTAACTTGAGTATTTTATCCTTCTTTCAGATGTGGAATAGCAAAATCGCACAGTAGATTCTTCTACCGTCAGAAAGTCCACGAAGGAGTGATCAAACAAATCAGTATGTCATCAAGTTGCATGTAATGCATTTTTCTCACATGACATGAAATGTACAGTAGGATCGCACAGAACGTTTGCACACACTCCGGTTTAAACAAACACACAAACAAACTAAAATTCCTCACCTCCAAAGGCAGTTCATGAAAATTGCGATTGAAATCCGGGACAGAGAGCACATCCCTTTTAAACATACACAGAATAACCAGGACTGATAGCACACCATTTTTAACAGACGGAGAATGATCCTGGACAGACAGCACATTTCATTAAAAGGGATACGGAAACAGAATGAATAAAAACAGATAATAGTGTAAAACTCAGCAGGTCGTGGAGATTCTGTGGATGAAGAACCCGGTTTCACATTCTGTCGCATAATCATTCCGATATTTTAGGAAAAAGTTGAAGATTGAAGAATTTTTCAACAAAATAGCGCCTGGAAAAAAATGCAGCGAGAAAGGTCAAAAGGGAACGTCTGTGACACAGTAGAACGCAGGAGTGATTAAATACTAAATGGCACAGTGTGAAACGGCAAAGTGGGTGGTAACAAACGATGGTCCATAAGAGGTGTTAGTGGAATAGCAGAACCATTACCAGACAATGGGAGCGGTGCTTATGATCCAATACGTTGAACATAATGTTGAGGCCAGAAGAATATAACATGCCCACAATATAGGGTGCCACCACCTTTTAATCAGACCAGGCACTTGGCCAGCCTGGATTTATTTCCTGTCCCGTTTGAATTCGGCAGCCAAGGGATTCAATCAAAAGCCAGCTTCTCTCATATTTTCAGCTCTAGAGAGACAGTGCGCACTCATATTCGGGGCAGAGGTAGAGATTTACGCTGAATGTATGCTTCCCCCAATTGAGGTGAGCTTCTGCGTACAGGCAGGAAGATATACTGATCAAATATTGGCCGTAACCAAACACGGGTTTAGATTATCCAATGAGACACAGAGCCGAGTACCTCTAAGATTCGTTAAACTTTACTCAGTTGGGTGAGTTTCTCTTTGCTCTGGGATTTGGACGCTGTGGGAACATCGGCGCAAAACTCACCTTTTGATGTGAAATATGTCTGTTTTATCTCATGTCGAGCGGCTGTGAAAAGCGGAACTTTGAGTAAAAGATGGCGGGACTCGTCCTGGATTTGGAACCGGGACCTCTCACACTTCAAATGTGATTATCTCTAAGCGAGAATCATACCCTTAGACCAACGATGGGCCGACAAGAAAAGCATAGCTCTCAGATTCTGATGGTTGTGAGAAACGATCTTCGGCCCATTATGATTGTGCTGTCATTTAGAGATCTATCTAATTAGTCACCCTCTCCACAGTCCTACAAATGTTATCCTTTTGACGAATATATTATTAATTTGAGACATGACATGAACAAAGTGCAGCATCCTCTTCAGTAAAAGGGGAATTTGCCGATGAGGCTAAATGTGATTGAAAAACAAGCAGCTGTTTGGCAAAGCTGTAACACAATAACGACGAGAATGGGATTCGAACACATACATGCAGAGGACAATAGGTGAACAGCTCATCGCCTTAACCTTTCTGCCACCTCGTCTCCTATACAGCACAGCATCAGCCATTCAATCTCCTACTTTTTGTATGCAAACAGAACATGCAAGAAAACCCACCTCACAGCTTGCTCTGCCCGTGCAACCAGATCGACAATGATGAAAACGTGCCATTAGATTCTAAAAGCAAACAGACTTCCTTTACTTCAGGTGAGTGACTGGATGAGATGGTTGCTTTTTCGGCAGAATCGCAACACAAAATATAACATTTCACGCAGCAAACCAATTGACAGTGTCAGAACTCGAATCTGCAACTTCTGATAACGTCAAAATTATAATTTATATCAGACGCCTTATCCATTAAACCAGGCTGTCTCTGCCATGCGAGTCAAATTTGTTGTTGGGTATATTGGGAGCAAATTCGGGGCAACAGCGATATCAAGGAGTGGATTAGGAAAAGATGAGCATATTTCGAGTGAATGAACAGATGCAGTGCAATCTGGGTGCGCACAGGCGCAGGCAACCCCAATGCAAATTGGAACACAACAGTTTAACAATTCGGTCATTGTAGTTGAAATCATACTCCTTCTCAAACTATACAGGATGACCCGGGTTTAAGAGAAAATCCATTTTAAAGGGAAAGATTATGAACCGGAACTGACAACCAGCCCGTTTAAACAGACACAGAATGATCCGGGACTTCAAGGACAACCCTTTTACCCAGATGCAGAATGACCCTTGACTGACAGCAGTTCCCTTTTAAAAGAATAAAGTGAGATTTCTATCATCACTGAAGGCAATTGTGCAGTGGGGCTCAGGACCACGCCGGGCAGAGAAGGTTATTGAAGTCACAGGTGTTAGACAGGAAGGAGGGAGGAAGAGACGTAATATCAGCTCAGAGTGAAATATATATATATTTAACATTTTAAGAAAATAAATGCATAACATTTTACTTTTAAAAAATTGAATTTGATTTGTATTAAATAAATAAATAATAGATTCGTATCTATATATTTTTTGATTGAAAGAAGGCTCTGTGACTGGAAGAATTCCATTGGAAATGAGGGGCGCAGTCAGTAAATACCCAAACACAGTAAGCCCATGGTGGAAGACAAGCCAGGAGGGACGATATGCGCCACAAAAGCCAATCATTTAAAGTCTTTCTGCTGTAACTGGCAGAAGATGCTTGTGCTGTGAAAGAGGTCAAATGTAATGGAGCCCAGTGCAGGCAGAACAGAAATAGCACGTTTTATTTGAAAGTTAAAAAGTTGGGATTGTATATAAACATACACATACATATATATATATATATATATCGATATATATATACATATGTATAAACAAGGTCAGTCAGTCATGTCTTGTCTTGTGTTGTCTTGATTTGATTTGATTTGAATTTGAACATACGGATGGAGGATGTTATCATGTCACACAGCCCACACGCAAGCCCTGGCTAAAATCGCTATATTTCTAACTTGAGTATTTTATCCTTCTTTCAGATGTGGAATAGCAAAATCGCACAGCAGATTCTTCTACCGTCAGAGAGTCCACGAAGGTGTGTTCAAACAAATGAGTATGGCATCAAGTTGCATGCAATGCATTTTTCTAACATGACATGAAATGTACAGTAGAATCGCACAGTACGTTTGCACACACTCTGGTTTACACAAACACACAAACAAAAACTAAAATTCCTGGACCTCCGAAGGCCGTTTATGAAATTTGAAATTGAAATCCGGGACAGACAACACATCCTTTTTAAACAGACACAGAATAACCCGGTACATATAGCACACCATTGTAAACAGACAGAAAACGATCCCGGACAGACAGAAAATCCCCTTATAAGGGACACGGAAACAGAATGAATAAAAACAGATAATTATGTAAAACTTAGCAGGTCGCGCAGATTCTGTGAATGAAGAACCCGGTTTTACATTCTGTCCGATAATCAACCCGATATTTCAGGAAAAAGTTAAAGATTAAAGAATTTTTCAACAAAAATAGCGCCTGGAAAAAATACACAGCGAGAAAGGTCAAAAGGGAACGTGTGCGATACAGTGGAACGCAGCAGTGATTAAATAATAAATGGCACAATGGGAAACGGCCAGTGGGTGGTAATCGGGCAATAAGGTAACAAAGGATGGTCCAGAGGAGGTATTAGTGGGAACAGCAGAACCATTCCCAGACAATGGGGTCGGTGCTTATGATCCGATACGTTGAACCGAATGTTGAGGCCAGAAGACTATAACATGTCGACAATATAGGATGTCAACGCCTTTTAATCTGAGCAGGCAGCTTGGCCACCCTAGATTGATTTCCTGTTCGGTTTGAATTGGGCAGCCAAGGGGACTCATTCAAAAGCCAGCTTCACACATCTTTTCAGCTCTCGAGAAACAGGACGCACTCATATTCAGGGCAGAGGTGGATATTGCCACTGAATGTATGCTTATTCCAATGGAGGTGAGCTCATGCGTGCAGAAAGCAAGATATACTGATCAAGCATTGGCCGGACCAAACATGGGTTTAGGTTGTCCAATGTGACACAGATCCGAGTACATCTGAGATATTTTAACTTTACTCAGTTGGGTCAATTTGACTTTGCTCCTGTGAAACTCTGGGATATGGATGCAGTGGGAACAACTGCGCGAAATGACACGTTTTAATTTGAAATATTGCTGTTTTCTCACATGTCGATCGGCTGTGAGAAGCGGATTTTTTAATAAAAGATGGCAAGGTTCATCGGGGATTTGAACGCGGGATCTCTCACATTTCAATGGTGAAAATTCTTAAGCAAGAACTCACAGTCCGAGACCAATGAGCTGTGAACACTGAGAAGCAAAGCGCTCAGATTCTGACGGTAGTTTATTAATCGGCCCATCGTGTCAGTAGTGTCTCTGAGAGACTGATCTAATTCGTCCCCTATCCATAGTCCTGCTAATGTTTTCACTTTGATGAATATATTAATGATTTGAGATATGACATGAACAAAGTGCAGCATCCTTGTAAGTAAAAGGTGAATTTGGCCATGAGGTTAAATGTGATTGCCAAAGCAGAAGGTTCAAATGTTTAACACAATAACGAGTGTGGGAGCAGAATGGATTAGCCGTCCATCGCCTGAACCTCTCTGTCAACTCGTCTCCTATTCATAGCAACGTCAGCCATACAATCCCTTACTTTTTGCATCAAAACAGAAATAACGTGCAAGAAAGTCTACTTTATCGTTTGTTCTGCCCGTGCAACCAGATCAACAATTATGAAAATGTGCCATTAGCTTCTTAAAGCAAATAGCCTTCCTTAACTTCAGGTGAGTGGCTGAACGAGATGCTGTTTTTGCGGTAGAATAACTACAAAAAATATAAGACTTTACGCAGCGAGATAATTGACCACGGCATGGCACGAATCTTCAATCTTTTGATAACATCGCAGTTACAATCGAAGACATGCGCCTTATCAATTAGGCCGTGCGCCGCAGCCGCCAATGGGATAGTTGTTTTTCTTTATATTGGGAGCAAATGCGGGGCAACTGCTTTTACAATGAGTGGATTTAGCAAAAGATGAGCATGTCTTGAGTAATTTAACAGATGCGCTGCGACCTGGCTCTGCAGCGGCTCAGGCAACCACAATGATGCTTGGAACACAACAGTTTAACAATTCTGTCATCGCAATTGAAATCACACTCCTTTTAAAACTATACAGGATGATCCGGGATTATGAGAAATCTCTCTTCAAGGATTGAATTATGAACCGGAACTGACAACGATCCCGTTTAAACAGACACAAAATGATCCGGGACTGCAAGCACATCCTTTTTACACAGATGCAGAATGGCCCTGGACTGACCGCAGCTACACTTTAAAAGAATAAAGTGAGATTCTATCATCCCTGAAGGCAATGGTGCAGTGAGTGAGCGAGCGTGGCGCGCAGGAACACGTGGGGCTGTGACGGTGATTGTAAGCCAGAGGTGACCGACAGCCAGGAAGGAAGGAGGGAGGGAAGTAAAACCTACACAGACAAAAAGCCAATTTAATAACATTTATATCCATTTTTTTTAAATGAATACATATGAAATTTATTTTACAAAAATTGAATTTAATTTGTTTTAAATAAATATATCATGAATTAATAATCTATTTTTTGTTCGAAAGAAGGCTGTGTGTCTGGATGTTAACCATTGCAGATAAGGGTGTGCACGCAGCAGATACCGACAGACACAGCAAGCCCATCGTGGAAGAAAAGCCACGAGGGATGATGTGGGCCACAGGTGCGATCTTTTAAAGTCGCGTGTGTCTGTCTGCTGTTTTTCATGAATGGAATGTCAGGCAGTCCAAGAGGCGGGAGGTCGTGGTTGGTGAGGCCTATAATGGCCCAGCAGCAGCGAGAGGCGGCGGCAGTCCAAGAGGCGTGAATTCGTGATTGGTGAGGCCTATAAAGGCCCAGCAGCAGCGAGAGGCGGCGGCAGTCCGAGAGTTGAAGTTCGTGGTTGGCGAGGCCTATAAAGGCCCAGCGTCAGCGAGAGGCGGCGGCAGTCCGAGAGGCTGGAGTTCGTGGTTGGTGAGCCCTATAAAGACCCAGCGGCAGCGAGAGGCGGCGGCAGTCCGACAGGCGGGAGTTCGTGGATGGTGAGGCCTATAAAGGCCGAGCGGCAGCGAGAGGCGGCGGCAGTCCGAGAGCCGGGAGTTCGTGGTTGGCGAGGCGTATCAAGGCCCAGCGGCAACAAGAGGCGGCGGCAGTCCGAGAGGCGGGAGTTCGGGGCTGGTGAGGCATATAAAGGCCCAGCGGCAGCGAGAGGCGTACTTGTGCAGCTGCAGCGGGGAGTGAAGGCAAAAAAGACGTAGAAAGAAATCAAAAGGTGACGTCACAGCCAAGGGGGTAAGTGATTGGCTGGTGATTGGTGAGTAGTTTTTCTTTTTTCTCTTCTATAACCGTGAGTAAACTTTAGCATTGTTGTTGCTTATCTAAGGGTTAAGTCATGGCAGGACAGCTCGGTCACTTGTTATGCTCCTCCTGTACCATGTGGGAACTCAGGGACGACACCAGTGTTCCTGACGACTACGTGTGCGGGAAGTGTATCCGCCTCCAGCTCCTGACGGACCGCGTTGCGTCGTTGGAGCTGAGGGTGGATTGACTCTGGAGCATCCATGATGCTGAGAATGACGTGAATAGCACGGGTAGCGAGTTGGTCGTACCGCAGGGAAAGGGTCCACAGCCAGATAGGGAATGGAAGACCAGCACGAAGAGCAGTGCACGGAAGGTAGTGCAGGGGTCTTCTGTGGTCATCCCCCTGCAAAACAGATACACTGCTTTGGGTACTGTTGGGCGGGATGACTCATCAGTAGAGGGCAGCAGCAGCCAAGTTCATGGCACCGTGGCTGGCTCTGCTGCACAGGAGGGCAGGAAAAAGAGTGGGAGAGCGATAGTGATAGGGGATTCAATTGTAAGGGGAATAGATTGGCGTTTCTGCGGCCGCAACCGAGACTCAAGGATGGTATGTTGCCTCCCTGGTGCAAGGGTCAAGGATGTCTCGGAGCGGCTGCAGGACATTCTAAAAAGGGAGGGAGGTCAGCCAGTTGTCGTGGTGCACATTGGTACCAACGACATCGTTAAAAAATAAGGGATGAGGTCCTACAAAACGAATTTAAGGAGCTAGCGCTAAATTAAAAAGTAGGACCTCAAAAGTATTAATCTCGGGATTGCTACCAGTGCCACGTGATAGTCAGAGTAGGAATCGTAGGATAGCGCAGAGCATTGTTGCAGCAGGGAGTGATTCAAATTCCTGGGGCATTGGAACCGGTTCTGGAGGAGGTGGGAACAGTTAAACTGGACGGTCTGCACCTGGGCAGGACCGGAACCAATGTCCTAGGGGGAGTGTTTGCTCGTGCTGTTGGGGAGGAGTTAAACTAATATGGCAGGGGGATGGGAACCAATGCAGGGAGACAGAGGGAAACAAAAAGGAGACAAAAGCAAAAGACAGAAAGGAGTTGAGGAAAAGTGGAGGGCAGTGAAACCCAAGGCAAAGAACGAAAAGGGCCACTGTACAGCAAAATGCTAAAAGGACAAAGGGTGTTAAAAAAAACAAGCCTGAAGGCGTTGTGTCTTAATGCAAGGAGTATCCATAATAAGGTGGATGAATTAACTGTGCAAATAGATGGTAACAAATATGATGTGATTGGTATTACAGAGACGTGGCTTGAGGATGATCAGGAATGGGAACTCAACATCCAGGGGTATTCAACATTCAGGAAGAATAGAATAAAAGGAAAAGGAGGTGGGGTCGCATTGCTGGTTAAGGAGGAGATTAATGCAATAGATATGAAAGATATTAGCTTGGATGATGTGGAATCTATATGGGTAGAGCTGCAGAAAACCAAAGGGCAAAAAACATTAGTGGAAATTGTGTCCAGACCTCCAAACTTTAGTAGTGCTGTTGGGGAGGGCTTCAAACAGGAAATTAGGGCTGCATGCAATAAAGGTGCAGCAGTTATAATGGCTGACTTTAATATGCACATAGATTGGGCTAACCAAACTGGAAGCAATACGGTGGAGGAGGATTTCCTGGATGTGCATAAGGGTTGGTTTTCTAGACCAATATGTCGAGGAACCAACTAGGGGGGAGGCCATCCTAGACTGGGTGTTGTGCAATGAGAGAGGATTAATTAACAATCTCGTTGTGCGAGGCACCTTGGGGAAGAGTGACCATAATATGGTGGAATTCTGCATTAGGATGGAGAATGAAACAGTTAACTCAGAGACCATGGTCCAGAACTTAACGAAGGCTAATTTTGAAAGCTTGAGGCGTGAATTGGCTAGGATAGATTGGCGAATGATACTGAAGGGGTTGACTGTGGATGGGCAAAGGCAGACATTTAGAGACCGCATGGTTGAACTACAACAATTGTACATTGCTGTCTGTCGTAAAAATGAAAAACGGAAGGTGGCTCAACCGTGGCTATCAAGGGAAATCAGGGATAGTATTAAATCCAAGGAAGTGGCATACTAATTGACAAGAAATTGCAGCGAACCCGGGGACTGGGAGAAATTTAGAACTCAGCAGAGGAGGACAAAGGGTTTGATTAGGGCAGGGAAAATGGAGCACGAGAAGAAGGTTGCAGGGAACATTAAGACGGATTGCAAAAGTGTCTATAGATATTTAAAGAGAAAAAGGTTAGTAAAGACAAAAGTAGGTCCCCTGCAGTCAGAATCAGGGGAAGCCATAAAGGGAACAAAGAAATGGCGGAGCAATTGAATAAGTACAATGTTTCGGTATTCACTAAGGAGGACACAAACAACCTTCCGGAGAAAAAAGGGATCAGATCGCCGAGTAAGGAGGAGGAACTGAGGGAAATCTTTATTAGTCGGGAAATTATGTTGGGGAAATTAATGGGATTGAAGGCCGATAAATCCCCAGGTCCTGATGGACTGCATCCCAGGGTACTTAAGGAGGTGGCCTTGGAAATAGCGGATGCATTGACAGTCATTTTCCAACATTCCATTGCATCTGGATCAGTTCCTATGGAGTGGAGGGTAGCCAATGTAACCCCACGTTTTAAAAAAGGAGGGAGAAAGAAAACAGGGAAGTATAGACCGGTCAGCCTGTCATCGGTAGTTGGTAAAATGATGGAATCAATTATTAAGGAAGTCATAGCAGTGCATTTGGAAAGAGGTGACATGATAAGTCCAAGTCAGTATGGATTTGTGAAAGGGAAATCATGCTTGACAAAACTTCTCGAATTTTTTGAGGATGTTTCCAGTAGAGTGGACAAGGGAGAACCAGTTGATGTGGCATATTTGGACTTTCAGAAGGCTTTCGACAAGGTCCCACACAAGAGATTAATGTGCAAAGTTAAAGCACATGGGATTGGGTGTAGTGTGCTGACATGGATTGAGAACTGGTTGTCAGACAGGAAGCAAAGAGTAGGAGTAAATGGGGACTTTTCAGAATGGCAGGCAGTGATTGGTGGGTTACCATAATGTTCTGTGCTTGGGCACCAGCTGTTTACACTGTACATTAATGATTTAGATGAGGGGATTAAATGTAGTATCTTCATAATTGCGGATGACACTAAGTTGTGTGGCGATATGAGCTGCGAGGAGGATGCTATGAGGCTGTAGAGCGACTTGGATAGGTTAGGTGAGTCGCCAAATGCATGGCCGATGAAGTATAATGTCGATAACTCTCAGGTTATCCACTTTGGTGGTAAAAACAGAGAGGCAGAATATTATCTGAATGGTGACAGATTAGGAAAAGTGGAGGTGGAACGAGACCTGGGTGTCATGGTACATCGGTCATTGAAAGTTGGCATGCAGGTACAGCAGGTGGTGAAGAAGGCAAATGGTATGTTGGCCTTCATAGCTAGGGGATTTGAGTATAGTGGCAGGGAGGTGTTGCTACAGTTGTACAGAGCCTTGGTGAGGCCACACCTGGAGTATTGTGTGCTGTTTTGCTCTCCTAACCTGAGGAAGGACATTCTTACTATTGAGGGAGTGCAGCGAAGGTTCACCAGACTGATTCCCGGGATGGCGGGACTGACCTATCAAGAAAGACTGCATCAACTGGGCTTGTATTCACTGGAGTTCAGAAGAATGAGAGGGGACCTCACAGAAACGTTTAAAATTCTGACGGGGTTTGACAGGTTTGATGCAGGAAGAATGTTCCCAATGTTGTGGAAGTTCAGAACCAGGGGACACAGTCTAAGGATAAGAGGTAAGCCACTTCGGACCGAGATGAGGAGAAACTTCTTCGCCCAGAGAGTGTTGAACCTGTAGAATTCTGTACCACCGAAGTTTTTTGGGCCAATTCACTAAATATATTCAAAAAGGAGTTAGATGAAGTCCTTACTACTCGGGGGATCAAGGGTTATGGAGAGGAAGCAGGAATGGGCTACTGAAGTTGCATATTCAGCCATGAACTCATTGAATGGCGGTGCAGGCTAGAAGAGCCGAATGGCCGACTCCTGCACCTATTTTCTATGTTTCTATGTTTATATGATCCGACAGCATCTGCTTGTTCTGTGAAAGGGGACTAAAGCAATAGAGTCCAGTGCAGGCAGAACAGAAAAAGCACATTATCTTGAAGTTTAAAAAGCGGGGATGTATACATTGTATATAAGTATACACTCACACACACACACACACTTAAATATATATATATATGTAAACAAAGCCAGTCAGTCAGTCATGTCTTGCCATGTCCTGTTTTGATTTGATTTGAATTTGAAAAAAAGGCGCTCATGGTCATGATGTCACAAAGGCTACACGCAAGATCCGGCTAAAATTCGTATGTTTCCAACTTGTGTTGTTGCATTTTTTCATGTGGAATGGCAAGATCCCACAGCAGATTCTTCTCCTGTAAGATATTCCTCGAAAGAGTGTTCAAGTAAATCAGCATGGTTTCAAGTTCCATGTCATGGCTTTTTTCACACATGATTGGAAATGCCCAGCAAGATCGCTCAACACGTTTGCACTCTCTCCCTCTCTCTGTTACACAAACTCTCAAACAAACTTAAATTCCTGCACCCTCAAAAGGCCGTTTTTAAAATGTGAAATTTGAAATCTGGCACTGACAGCACATCACTTTTAAACAGACACAGAATTATCCGGAAATGATAGCGTATTTCTTTTAAATCGACACAGAAATTTCCGGGACTGAAAGCCAATTCCTCTGAATCAGATATAGAATGATCTTGGACTGAGAGCTCTTTAATTTTATACCGCCCATAATGACCCGGGACTGAGAGCAAATCCCTTTGAAAACAGACACAGATTGATCCTGGACTGACAGCAAATTCGTTTAAACAGGCACAAAATGATCCGGTACCTCTCGCATTTGCAATGTGAAAATCCCAAAGAGAGAATCATACACCTAGACAAATGAGCCTCCGCCATTAAAGTGCGCAATCCATTCTATACAACGTCATATTCTGACGGTAGTGAAGAAAGCTATTCGGCCTAACGTGGCTGTGCTGTGTCTCTGAGAGAGCAATCAAATTAGTCCCCTCTCCATCGTCCTGCGAATAAGAACATAAGAACATAGATTTTCCTTTTGATAAATAAATTGGGCCTGATGTCACTGTGCTAGGCTTTCCCTAGGCGCTTGGCTGAAAATAGGGATAACATTCCACACCTACCTTGTGCTCCTGCGCCCTCGTCAACTCAGACCTTCTCTTCCCGCGCTTCGCAGCGCATTCACGACTTGGAGCTGCGGAGGGAGAAGCTGGATTCACTTTGCTCTGGATAGCCAATGAAGGTATTATCATTCGTAATAATAGTATTACCGTAAGTAGGGGTTCTCATTATTACAAATGAAAACGCCCCCATCACCCAAACACACATCAAAAGTTTTTGTTTTTAAAACACGTCACGTATTTATTATTAATTTAAATTAAAGTTAACAAATGTGTTAGAAAAAAATATATTTTCGGATTTTAAATAAAGTTTGGTATTTAAGGTTTAAAATAAACCTTCCTTAGTGGACAGGGTTTTTAACATAAACATGTTATTACATTTTATTTAGAAATGTTTTTATATTTTTTACAAGTTTTAAAACTGTTACGCTGCTAAAAAAGGCTATGCACCTGCTCTTCCCAGGCACAAGTAATTTAAGGACATTCGCTCGGCAATAGATCGGCAAATAGCGCATACTCACCCACGCGAATGTCCTTTTCCTGAAGAAGCTTTGGATCTGCCAAGCAAGAAATTGACTTTGGAAAAGCTGGTTTTCAGTGCATGCACCTCGCACGCCAATGAAGGGCTTTTGTGGGTCCTTGCCGGCTGCATACGTATTCTGTACAGACCCAGTGCGGCCAGAATTACAGGCCCTATATTAATTTGAGACATGATATGACAAAAGTGCAGTATCCTTTACAGTAAAAGGCAAATTTGGCCATGAGGTTTTATGTGATTGACAAAACAACAAGAGGCTTCGAACGTTTAACACATTAAGCATGAGTTTGGCTTTCGGACCAACGCATGCAGATCACAATGGATTAGCAGATATTCGCCTTAAACTCTGGGCCACCACCTCTCCCGTTTGAAGCAACGCTAGGCATTCAATTTCCTGCTTTTTGCATCCAAACAGAAATATTTTGCAAAATGGTCCACTTCACCGCTTGTCCTGCCTATGCAAACAGATCGACAATGTTGAAAATATGCCATCAGATTCTGAAAGCAAACTGCTTTCCATTATTCAGGTGAGTGGCTGTACACGCGTGGAATTAAATGCACCGGATACAGCAGATGAAGGAGCTGCTAAAACAGCGGAGTTAGGATATTCATAAAAATAATGAATTGGGTTGGGGCAGCAAAAAAAGGGGAACGAGGAGCTCCAGAAACAGGAGAATTAGGAGCTCCGAAAACACAAAAATTAGGAGCTCTAGAAACATCAGCATTGGTTGATCTCCAGAAACAACAGAATGAGAGTGCCCTGGAATGACAGGAAATAGGATTAAGAAACAGTTGAATTAAGTTCACCGGAAACACTGAGAATTAGGATCAACAGAAACAGGGCAATTAGGACCTCCAGTACGGGGGAATTATGAAGGACCACCAGAAACAGGCGAATTTGGAGAACGTTAGGAAACCTGAAATTAAGTGGAGAGCTCCATCAACTGGGAAATTACGAGGCAGGTCCAGTTACAGTGAAATTCTTAGCACTAAATACTGGGGATTTAGGAGAGGGTGTCATAATCAGGGAAAGTAGGAGCGCCAGAAATAGGGTAATTTGGAATAGTAAAATTAAGAGCTCCAGCAGTTTACCTTGTAAAGCAGGGGAATTAGGAGCACTAGAAAAGGAGAGTTAGCAGTTAAAGAAAGAGGTGAATTAGGATCACCTGATACAGGGGAATTATGAGCTTCAGTGACAGGGGCATCAGTTATTCCGAAACAGGGGACAAAGAAGCTGCTGAAACAATAGAACGAGGTGCTGCAGAAATAGTAGAATTGGAGCGCCAGAAAAATGGTAATCTAGAGTTCCTGACACAGGGAAATGATGAGCACCTGAAACTGGGGAATTAGAAGCTGCTGAATCAGAGCAATGAAGACTCCAAGAAAATTGAGAATTTGGAGCTGCAAAAATAGGGGAATAAGGAGCTCGAAAGAGTGGAATTAGTAGTTCCTGAAACAGAGGGATAAGGAGCTCCAGAAACAGAGGTATAAGGAGCTCCAGAAACAGAGGGATAAGGAGGTTGAAACGGTGGAATTAGGGGCTCCTGAAACAGAGGGATAAGGAGCTCCAGAAACAGAGGGATAAGGAGGTCCTGAAACAGAGGGATAAGGAGCTGCTGAAACAGAGGGATAAGGAGGTTGAAACGGTGGAATTCGGAGCTCCTGAAACAGAGGGATAAGAAGCTCCTGAAACAGAGGGATAAGGAGCCCCAGAAACAGAGTGATAAGGAGCTCCTTCAACAGAGGGAGAAGGAGCTCCTGAAACAGCAATTAGGAGCTACTGAAACATGGGGAATTCTGAGTCCCGGGTACAGGGAAATTAGAAGTTTCAGAAACAGGGGCATTTGGTGTTCAATAGACAGGTGAATTCTGACCACCAAAAGTGGGGGATTAGGAGAGATTTCAGTACTTGCACCCCTAAACATCATTGTCAGACTCAGTTTCTAAGTGTAACATACTCTGATCCATCTTCCTTAGGTTCAATATGAAATAATTGACACTTCACCACTGGGACCTATATCTGCATAGTTATTTTCACAAACAATTAATAAACATCTCTTTGCAACTTTTTGTTCCACGACAGCATTTATGGTGCCAGTTACATTGTTATTCACTAAAATTGGACGATAGAGCGGAACTCTCTCTCTCTCTCTGTCTTTTTCCACCGCCTGTCCCCACCAGTCTATCTCTCTCCCCACTCTCCTACCCATGTATGTCTCTCTCTCTGATTCCCCCGTATGCCTCTATCATTCTTTCTGCTCCTGTCTGGCCTGTATGCCTCTCTCTCTGTCGCTGTCTCCTCACCTGTCAGCCGTTGCTGTCTCCCCCATCTGTATCTCTCGCCGTCTCCCCCTGTCTGCCCCTATTTTTCACCAGTTCTCTATTTTTCTGTCTCTTACATGTCTGTCTCACTCTCACTACCTCACGCCTCCGTCTCTCTCTCTCTCTCTATCTCTATCTCATCCCAGTCGGTTATCATTCTGGCTAACCCCCGTCTGCCTCCGCTGTCTATCAATTACTGTCCCCTTCCACCATTCACCCCCGTCTGTCTCTGTCTGTCGCTCTCTGCCTGCTTTCCGTCAGTTTTCTCCGTCTGCCTCCCATGTTTGTCACGTACTGCCCCTCTTCCATCATTCTCCCCTGTCTGCCTTCTCCCTTCTCCCTTCCACGTATATCTCCCTCTTTTTCACCCAAAATATCTCCACCATCCCCCAGTTTGTTTCCATCCATTTCTCATCCTGTCGGTCAGTATTGCCGCCCACTCCCCTCAGTATTGTCGCTCTCTATATCCCCACCATAAATTACTCAATCTGTCTCCCGTCCCCCTAGGCTGTCGCGCTCTCTCTCTCTCTCTCTGTCAAAATCTGTCTGTCTCGTTTTCTTTCTCTCTGGACTGTCTCCTCTCCATCCTTAAGGGATATAGGGAACGGGCGGGTAAGTGGAGCTGAGTTCACGGCCAGATCAGCCATAATCTTGTAGAATGGCGGAGCAGGCTCGAGGGGCGAGATGGCCTACTCCTGTCCCTAATTCTTATGTTCTTCTCACAACCACCTGTCTGTCTGTCTCGCTCTGTGACATGCACACGACTGTCTCCCCCTACCTGTCTATCTCTCTGTCACCTTTACCAGACGTAAGATTTTGAAGGAGATTTTCTAGGCAATAGTTGGGAAAATATGGCAAATCTCCGAAAGCAAAGACCCTTCTCTCGGAGATGCATTGGATAGGACAAAAGCCATTTTGACTGTTCAAGTACCGGTTTTCGGCGCTTGCGCATCGCGCTCTGAGAACGGGTGCGTGCTGACATCGTACATGCCCTTCGAGACCGTAATTGTTGGCCCATTATTTGGAACTTGCTCCAGAGGAAGCTCGAGGGTTTAGTTTCTTTCCTACTGTGAAAAGTGAGCGACACTCGGCCGTTCCTATTAAATTTGAAAATGGCTGCACCACATTCTTGCTGTAATAAACACTGAGTATTTATTAAGCAGAGACTTAAAATACACTCTGTGAAATGAGAACGTCTGAAATTTCATCACACGCAAAGCACAAAATCTGATTCAATTTTGTCAGGCTCTCTGTTGCCATGTATTTCCCTCAGTTTGAAACAGAATGTGCAAAGTTGTCCATGGTGATTGCAGTAATTATTACTCATTCACAGAGTGTTATGAAATTAATTTAGTAAGCTTTATTTTAGTTTTTTAAATCCCAGAACGGGCATCTCATTTGTGCTTACGATGAGAGAGCGTCGCATCCTAACCACTAGGTGGCGGTCACAGGGGTGAGTAAACATTGATGCCGAGAACTCGTGAACCAGTCAGGTGGCCTCTGTGAGAATAATTAAAGGGAGAATGTTCAAAGTAAACTAGTCGCAACAGCAGTAAACTGCAATAAAAAAACCCAGCCAAAGCCAGTGTTTTTCCCCGGCAGACATGGCGGAAATTAAACGGCAGAAATTAACCATATTGATGATTGAATGTCTTCTGGAAATGGCTCGTTTTATTAATTGTAAAAAATATGATTCATCTTAAAGACTTGGATATTTTGTTGTAGTCCTATGCTGTTGCGACTTTACCAGAACAACAACAACAATTTAGCTCCCAGATTATTGTAATATTGTAATCCTCAAACTGGCGCTTTGGGATTACTATACCGGACCGTATCTGGATTGCATTGTTGACGCTTAAGGTCAATGACATTTAATCACAACTTCGTCATCAGAAATCTTTCCAGAGATGCTGCCTGACTGGCTGACTATATCCAACACTTTCTGATTTCATTTCAGATTTACAGGATTCGCAGTACTTTGCTTTTGAAACGAAAAAGTTTTATAAGTTGACGTCATTGGGGATTCAAACGTCAGTACCTTTCTGCAACGGCAAACGTGAGTCATGCGTGGTGTGTATCCTCCCTTCTGCCAGGTAAAGAACATCACTGAATGGGTGCAGAACATTCTGAGAGTTGAAGGGGAGCAGCCGTGATCTATGTGCTAACCAATGACATAAGGAAACAAGGGGATGAGTTCCTTCAGTCAGAGTTTCAAGTGCAATTGAGGAAATTATTGAGCAGGACCACAAAGGTACTCTATGGATTATTCCCAGTGCCCGCGCTATTGAATTTAGAAATAGCAACGTGTGTCTGGATAAACGGTGCACGAGGTCGGGCTGCACAATCCGGGGGTATTGGGACCAGTTCTGGCGCAGGAGGGACCTGTTACAGTAGGTCGGGTTGTACAGCAATAGAGCTTGGAGCAATGTCCTCGGGGGAAGGTTAACTACTGGGGCGGGTGAGGGGTTGAACTAATTTGGCACTGGATTTGTGTACCAGGATGAAACATTTTTAGATGTTGTAATTATACCTTTATACCCAAGACCAAATGATTATTATATATCAACTACAGCAGTGAACGTGGCCTCGGACAGTGCATTTCAGCCCATCATTGGGAAACGATATACCACGGCTCGCCCAAACCTTCCCTTACACCGAACACAAACACAGGACACACAGGCACAGCATAATTTGCTGAGGACCGTAGAGAGTAAAATGTTCTTTGATCAGTGATAGCTCAAAATATATTTTGGTGTCTCTGTGTTAAGTTGCAATTTGTTCTGTTAGATATAAATATATTTTGTATATCTGTGTTAGTGTTTATGTATTTGAATGCAACAAAGTTAATTATAATATTTTTGTGGAAAATCTGTATTTGTTATAAATGTATTTTCGCTGTATACCTTTGTATCTATGTTACTTGTAAACACCTCGCAAATAAACGTAAATACAATTATAGCACAGCGATACTTAGATATAAATTCATAAAGAAAACAGATATAAAAACAAATACATTTAGAATAACACAGATATGAACACAAATAATTTGATTATCAAGATTCCACACAATTTAATTTACAACTCACAGATAGGTGCACAAATATATTTATAAATATCCCGCACGGACATCCAAATTCATTACAAATAGCAAAACATTACACACAAAAATAAGACACGTCTATGGCGAAAATCTATGGAGTCTCAATAACTGAAGGCTTCTTGCAGAGAGCCGGCACAGACACGGTGGGATTAACAGCTTCCTTCTGTGTTGAATGATTCGATGATTCTTTGTCTTCTTGCTTGTAAGACAGGTGGAAAAGTCAGCTGTATGATGGGAGCACTGATACCGCAAAACATGCAGCTCTAGTGGCACAATCGGTTAGCGCGCAGTACTTATATGACAGTGCAAGCCCGGGGGATGCCGAGGTTGTGAGTCCGAGCCTCACCTAGAGCAGCCGATGGTTTTGCATGTGACCTTTGTACTTTTCAGAGTCTGAGGCCGTTTTCCACTTATCCATCTGTCTTGTCTATTCCGCCATGTACCGCGGAGCTATCTGTCTCTCTCGCTGCGGTTGACTCAGTGTCAGTCCGTGGCTTATTGCTAAATGAATACCCGTGTCTGTTCCCCACATGTAATAAATGAGGGGATGAAACAATTCCTCATCTGACACTACGGAACTAATGAGCCAATATTTATAACAAGATATATTTTATTGTAAATATAACAGTCCATCTTGAGTGATATCGGTTCAATTCTGTAGAAAACCAAACTATGATCGCAACGTGGTTCAAATAAACAGCTTTTTAATGTATTGTCGCAAACGCTACCATTGTAGCTCAAGGCGTTTCATAATCAATAAACATGGAAATCAAGCAATGAAACGGCAGGGTTCTGAGACTGAAGAATGCCCTCGCCCAGAGCAACATTTACAACAAGGTTTAAAAACTGTCAGCGTGCAGAAGGAAGGGAGGAGAGGAAAGCGAGCCAGAGAAAAGCCACGAGAGTTTCGGAAGCTTCGGGAGTTTTTCTCTGACCACAGCATATTTGTGTACGGCACGGATATTGTTGCTGTTAAATATGAATAAAATACAACGTTTGTTTGCAGCTGTTTCCGTTTCTGTCTATTTTAACTAATTCTTAATTCCATTTGCCTGCAATGATTCCATAAATTTTCGTATCCTTGCCTAACAAAAATCGATCAATATTTAACTTCAAAATGTCAATTGACCCCAGCCTCGTTAGATTTTTCGGCGAGGATTTATAAGACAGGTGGAACAGGCAGCTGCATAATGGGAGCATTAATACCACACAGCATCCGCACGCACTGCTGCTCCAGTACTTATATGGTAGAACAAACTCGAGAAAGGCTGAGGTAGTGAGTTCGAGCTTCACCTAGAAAAGTTGATGGTTTTGCTTGTGACATTTCTGCAGGAATCGAAAGTACAATTGATGTATCCCCCAACATAATCTACATTTCACTGTTTTATTCCAGCACTTAGATTCATTTTGCACACAACATGTGCAATGGAGGATTAGAGTTGAAATTATTTATGGGATGGAGTGGAGGCGTTTTGACATGTAATCAATAACTCTGATGTAAAGAATAATGTGCTGGAAACACACTTGATTTCAAAGAGAAGATATGTAAATGCATTGGTTATCTCCACATAATTCCTGCTCCACTTCCAACAGAAACAAGGATTTTCCTGAACATTTCGCTAAAAATGTTGTGCTCAGTGTTGCAATGGCTCGTGCATTGGACTTCTCGCTGATTCTGTTCTATAGAAAGATTCAAACTTGTCGATTCCAGTCCCATCAAAGTCCAATTGTAAATTAATAGAATGATTAACGCACAGCAGGAGGCCATTCGTCCCATCGAAAGCGTGCCAGCTCTCAGCTAGTCCCACTCCCCTGTCCTTTCCCCATAGCCCTGCAGGACAGGGTTGGCAGGTTCCGAGGCTGGAAAGTGAAAGTTTACAGCAAACCGCAACTGCCTGCGATAGCCGGAAGGTTTAATGTTTTGGGTCTGAAATCCACTCAGGTTTAACTGCTCGCCGCTACACTGGTTAAAGCTCCATTCAGTGCTCGAATAAATAAGAGCTCTCGTTGCGGGCTGCATTTCCCTCTCTCAGAGCCTGAGAGATCCGCCAGGGAGCGAGGCACGTTTAAACTGTCGCCCAATTATCTTTTACGCTTTACAAAATTTCAAGAGAGCAAGAGGATTTCCCCTCAAGATGCAAAGACCTTTTCTGATATTGTCTTCGCATGCAAATTTCTATCTCTCCGTGTGTCTGCCTCTTGTATTTCTCTGCTATTCGCTGATTGAGTTCTCAGGCTTCAATGGACGGCCTGGGCTGATCTAACCTGCAACAAGGGCAGACATGGATAAAGAAAGATGTGGACAATCGGACAGGAATGGTGTAAATTAGGGGCAAATATCTTCACAGATATGTCCCTTCGCGCTCACAGTGAAATAAAGCAGCACCGATTAGAGTTCGCTTAAGGTAGAGTGTACATTATGAGGATGCCGAGACAGACGACAATGAAGAGTTATTCGTGCTGCAAATTCTTATTTGATAATACAGGTCACATATTGAAAATTAGTTTTATAAACACATTCCAATATTGTTGACTTGGAATAGTCAGCAATGCTTGCACGGCAATTGGATGCCTGTGTCCAGTTGGAAAGCTGTCAGAAAGAACATGCAGAACATTGAATTCCTGCTGAGCAGACCATGAGCCTCCTTCTTGAAAATGGTTCTCCAGTCCCGCTAAGAGGGGATTAAGCATCATGGGAGTTGGATGGAACTGTGCCCACTTGTATAGCAGGACGTGTAGGGGGCATTTCCCCTTCCTTTAAGAACATAAAGATTCAGTTGCAGTTTTTGCTGCAGAATTTGCTCGCACCACTCGCAATTCGGCCCAAGGATGAGTCGAGCCAATCACGTCCATTCATTAAATTCAATTGGCATATCAAGAAAATATAAGAAATCACTGTGAGTTAGTCAATGAGCACACAGCTTAATGGATAAGCTATGTTATCAGGAAATTGCAGTTTGGATGAGATTTGGATTCAAAGCCTAATTTATATAATATTCAGTCAAATGCTTGGAAGGTTTATCAACAACAAACGCTTAACAAAGTAAATGAGCACAATCGATTAGCAGTCCATCGCCTTAATCTCTCGTCTGTCATCTAGCACAACTCGGCTATTCCATTTCAGGCTTTTTGCATCCGTGCAGAAATACACTGAAAAATGTTACCTTCTCAACCTGTCCTGCACGTGCACACAGATCGACAATGTTGAGAATGTACAAACAGCTTCTGTAAGTAAACGGCCTTATTTTACTACAGAATGGCTGTGAAATGCCTCCTCAAAAGATGAGGTGCAGGCCCCTTTTAAATAGGCAGCTGGCCACGCCGGTTTCAAAACCGACCAAATGCAGAACTCTCTACAGTTAGACTACATTAGGCGTACTGTGTGCATTGCTGGTCGCCATTTTAAAAAGAAGGTAGCGAGGCACTGGATAGGGTGCGGAGAAGATGGTATACTATCAGAAAAGAATCGACAGGCTCAATTTATTTTGTCGTGAAACGAGAAGTCTGAGCGGTGACCTAATAGAGCCCTTTAATATCTTGAAAGGTTTTGACAGAGTAGACACAGAGTGTTTTCACATGTGGGGAAGAGTATTATTAGAGACCATCAATAAAAGAAAAATGAGTAACAAATCAAATTGGGAATTAAGAAGAATCTTCTTTGGCCAGAGAGTGGTAAGAATGTAGAACTCGCTACTACCAGAGAGGTTGAATCAAATATTATAGATTCATGTAAGGGGCGCTTAGATAAATATATGAGGGAGAACTGAATGGAGGGCTGTGCTGATAGTGCTAGATGCGGAAAGAGGGTATTTGCTCCAGTGGACCACAAATGCCGATTGTGACAGGTTGGGCCGAAAAGCCTGTTTTTCCAATGAATATCCGATATGATATAATGAATTCGACACCCATGAGTCCATTTCAAAAGTCAACTTCTCGCAACTTTCAGACCTAGACGAAATAACACTGATTAATATTCCGGACTTACGGTCTTTCAAAAAGATGTCAAGATGATGCTCCTTAAAAACTACCTCTTTGACTCAGTTTTTGGGCATCTGCCGTAATTTCTATTTTATGTGGCTCCGTGTAAGCGTTATTTGATTTGATTTAAGCTGTTGTGGAGCACCCTGTGACGTCTTACTATGTTAAAGGCGCTACATAAATGCAAACTGTTGTTGTTGTAATATTTCATCATTGTCTCCCTGTTTCAGGATGCAAAGAAAACGTGCTAGTTGAGAAGGCATGCGGCATACTTACCTTTATTAGCCGAGGTATATTGTACAATAGCAGTGAAGTTATGCTTGAGCTATATAAATCATTATTTGCGCCACATCAAGAATACTGCGTACACATCATTACAGGAAAGATGTAATTGCACTAGAGAGGGTGCAAAAGAGATTTACGAGGATGTTGTCAGGACTGGAGAATTTTAGCTATGAGTAATGATTCGATAGGATTGGTTTGTTTTCATTGGAACATAGAGAGCTGTGGGGAAACATTATTGAGTGTTCAAAATTATCAGGGGCCGAGAGAGAGTGGATAGGAAGGAGATATTTTTCAGAGCAGAATGGTCAACAACCAGGGGAGATATATTTAAAGTCATTGGAGCAAGTTTAGAGGGGAATTGACGGGTAATGGCTTCACCCAGAGCAAGTTCGGAGTCTGGAACTCACTGCCTGAAAGGATGGTAGAGGCAGAAACCCTCACCACATTTAAAATGCGCTTGGATAGGCACTTGAAGTGCAATAACCTACAGGGCTACGGACCAAAAGCTGGAACATGGGATTCCTCTGGATAGATCTTTGTTGGCCAGCGTTGACCGAATGGGGCGAAATATCCTTCTTCCATGCTGTTAATAACTATGATTCTATGATTCAGTTCTAAGCGAGGATCTACCTACAATTAAGCCAGACGTGGAGACTTTATGGGTAGAATTAAGAGATAGGAAAGGATTTAAGACAATAGTGGGAGTTGTGTATAGGCCCCCTAATCGCAGCTGTGAAGTACTAGAATATATAAATGTAGACATTAGACAAGCGTGTATTCAAGAAAGTGTGGTTTTAATAGGGGATTTAAATTTTCATATATATTGGGACAATCGGACTGGCACCTGTCAGAAAATTGTGAATTTCTTGAGTGTGTCCGGGCTAGTTCTACAACAATATGTTCCAGAACGAACAAGAGGCATGCCCATTTACATTTAGTAATGAGTAACAAGCCTGATTTATTCAACAGCCTATGGGAAGGTGCAAATGTATTTAATAGCGATCAAAACACGATCGAACTCAACGTAACGTTTGAAAGGGAGAAATGAGAAACAGCGACTACCATTCTAGATTTCGGTAAGACCGACTTCAAGGGGCTGAGTCAGAGACTGTCCAGAAAAACTGGGAAAATCTGTAAATCGGTAAAACGACAGTAAGTGTTAAAAATAATAAAAAGTGACACAGAATCAGTGTATACACCTGAGGGGCCAAAAAAACAGGCCTGGACGACTAAAGAGGTAAGGGACCACATTAAACTAAAAATAAAAGCGTACACAAATGCAAGAAATAGCACATTTCCTGGCGAATGGGAAAGCTACAAAGAAAATCAAAGGGGCACAAAGCAGATAGTAAGTGCTACAAAGAGGGAGGATGAAAATAACCGACTGGTGAAATGAACAGACAAATAGCAGATGTCAGGTAACGCAGAGAATTGTGAAGTGATACATTTTGGGAGGATGAGGAGAGGCAATATGAATTAATGATACAATTTTAACGGGGCCAGATTCATACATGCAAATTTAAATCCCTATTTAAGCATCTGCCTCTGGAGATCAATGATCCTGAAACCGGTCATAATGCTCTCCCTGTATTGTATTAACCAGCTCTAAATCGTATAATTTAAAAGACCGGGCAGGATCTGGAAGACATGGGGACATTTCCTTTGCTAATAGACGAATAGAATATAAAAACAAGGAAGTTATGCCAAACAATTTGAAAACAGTTAGGATGTGTTAGCTGGAATATTGCGTTCAGTTCTGGGCAACACGCTTCATGGAAGAAGTCAAGCCCTTGGAGAGGGTGCAGAATAGGTTTACTAGAATACTGCCAGAGTTGGGGACCTCATTTATAGGAAGAGACTGGAGAATCTTGGATTTTTCTCCTTAGAATAGAAAACGTTAAGAGGCGATTTATGACATAAGTTCAAAATTGTTAAGTGTTTTGATAGTTAAAAAGGAAAAAGCTTTAGAATGTCACATTTGATATGATAAAATCTCGATAGGCGCAGGTGGAGGTCAATCCCATGTTTTTCAGTTTACTAGATCGATGCTTCACCACTTGGCCACCGCGCCCTGATGAACTGTGTGACGTGCATCGCATTGCTACCGAATCCCACATCATTTTAACTCCGTTGTATAAGCACATACACATGTACAAATAAATGAAGTGGGATAGTGGAACGGGCAAATGACTAGCGTCATTTGCATGAAACTATCATAAAACATTTAATAAAATCATACATTACCAATGGAGAGTACTTGGACCATCGTACTCTTGAACGAGCTGTCAGATTAGTCCCAGATCTTTCCACAGCGCCCTGCAAAATGTGCTTCTTCAAGCAATTATCCAATTCCATTTTGAGGGTTACAATTGAATCTGCAGTGCTCCGGGGAAATGACATGGGGGTGAGAATAGCTGAGAGTCAGCACGCGCTCGACCGGCCAAACTGCCTTCATCCGTGCTGTAACAATTCTATGCATCGATGATTCTATAATTCACCACCCTTTCACGCAGTGCATTACAGATTACAACACTCACAGCTTAAAAACAAACAATTCTCCTCCACTTCCATCTGTTTCATCTATTGTCCGCTGGATTATGCCAGGACTGGATAGATTTGTTTATGGGGAAAGATTGGGGTTGTTTTCTTCGGAACAGATGAGAATATTGGGTGATATAATTGAGGTGTATAACATTATGAGGGGCCGAGATAGTTTGCATACGAAACACATATGCCCCTGAGAAGGGAGCTCAATAATCAGGGGCATAGATTTTGTGTAATTGATAAAAGGATTACACGAGAGTCGAGGAGAAATCTTTTCGCCCAGAATGAATTTGGGTCTGAAACTCACTGACTGAAAAGTTGGCGGAGACATAATCCCTCAACACATTTAATCAGTATTTGTATATGGATTGAATTGCCCTAATCTGCAACGCTACTCGATAGTGCGATTAGGCTGGATAGCTCTTTCGATTGGCGGAGACAGGATGGGCCGATCGCCCTCCTTCTCTGATGCAAACTTCTCAGATTCTATGATTCTAAGAGGTGGGGAAAGCGCTTTTGTATCCTGCACATATCTGTATCCCACCATCGATGGGATTTTGCTGTGTGGTAACTGGCTACAGTATTGCCCTAATGTATATCCAGCGACTACAATTGAAGAACTACTTCATTTATTGTAAACACGTTTTAATAAAATATTAATTCAGTGGATGTGGGCGTAGCTCGCAAGGCTGAAATTTATTGCCCATCCCTAATTGCGTTTGCGAAGGTAGTGATGAACAAACTTCGTGAACCACTGCAGTACTTGGAAATGCACTTGATGGCTATGGTCCAAGAACTCGAAATAAGTTTTGGGAGGATGGTGCTTTGTCCACCAGCAAGGACGCGATGGGCTAAATGGTTTCCTTCTGTGCTGTAAATTTCTATGGCTCTATGGTTCAGTCATCGAGGTGATGGTACTACCAATGCGCTGTTGCAGAAGTATTTCCAAGCGAAAATAAAGGAAAGGCAATATATTTCCTGTTTCATTATCTGCGGAGTTGAGACTCGAGTTGGAATAATCAATCTTCAACGATCATGCCCACTTCTGACCTTATGATGGAGGGCAGGTCATTGACGAAGCAGGTGAAGATGAACACCTGCAGCGATATTCTGGGCTGAGATGATTGGCGTCGAACGACCACAACCATCTTCTTTTAGACTAGGTATGTCTCCAGCAGTGGAGAGTAAGCCCGCAATGACTTCAACGTTCGAAGCCTTCTTGATGAAACATTCGGTCAACTGCTGCTTTGATGTCAAGGACAATCACACTCGCCTCATTTTAGAATTAATCACCTTTTCCATATTTGCACCAAGGCTCTAATGATGTCTGGAGGCTGCTGGTCCTGTCGGAACTCAAACATGAGCAACGGCGAGCAATTGGGTCATCCTATGTTCGGAAAAGATGCTACGGGAATGCAAGCCCGTGCTTTTACTGTTTGAAAACAGCGCACAGTTGTATGATGTATATTTGTAGGATCGACCCGAAATCTTACTCCTACCTTCCTCTTCCGACAGACCCGACCAGGGCTTCAAAGTATGGCACGTTTTAAAATGTCAGTGTTAAAAAAATTGTTTCATTCTTTATTTCTTAAAGATTAAGAAGGCACAACAGGCAGCTATATATCCTAGTTTGCCGATGATGCAAATATTGGTGATATACTAATTAGTGCAGATGTTAGCGTGTATTTATAAATATATATTGATAGATTAAATGAATGGACGACTCAGTGGCAGATAGCTTCCTGACAGATAATTGTGTGGTCATCCATTTTAGATCGCAAAGATTAGATCCGAGTACTAATTAAATGAAGCACAGCTCGGAGGGATGGAGTTCCAAAGTGCGCATACCGCTAAAATGCAGTAGCAAGTTACAAATATATTCGAAACAACATATGGCATATTAGGCTTTATAACTAGTGGTTAGACTATAAAGCAATGGAAGTTTTTCTTCAACTCTACAGAGATGTAGTTAGACTATATCTGGAGTAAACTAAGTTATAGAATATAATAAATTCATATAAGTTTACAGCATGGAAGGAGGCAATTTCGGCCCTTCCTGTCCGCACCATCGTTTTCCAGCCTAATCCCACTTTTGAGCTCTAGGTCCATAACACTGCACGTTACGGCCCTTCAGATGCACATCCAAATACTTTTTAAATGTGCTAAAGATGTCTGCCTCGACCACTCTTTCAGGCAGTGCGTATTTGACAACCACAATTATCAGCCTGTGGAAATTTCCCATCACTTCTCCTGTATACCTACTCCAATTACTATAAATATGTGCCCGCTGGTTGTTGAGCCCTCTGCTATATATAGATAGCCATTATATCTAGTCCCCTTATGGGCACGGCCCCTTAGAAATGATTGGCTGGATTGGAATATGTACAGTTCATAATCACCAGAATGTTACCAGGATGCCACTAGTTAAATTATTAGGAGAGATTACATGAACAAGCCTGTACTGCCTGGAATATAGAAGGATAAGTGGTGATTTGATTGAGATTTTTAAGGTTTTGAAACGAATTAATAAGATAGATAGAGATAAAGATTTTTTTCACTGTTCGTGGGGGAGTTTACGACAATGTTAAAATCAGAGGCAGTACATTCGACAGAGAAGTTGGGAAAATTTTCTTCACGCAAAGGGTGATGGATTTATCTTCTACAAAAGGTAGGATATAATAGCTCAATTAAAAATGTTAATTTTAGAATAATAGTTTTTGCTAGACACTCGTTAAAATGATGTGGATCCAATGCAGATGGATGGAGTTAAGATCGAGCTCAGCTAAAAATTAACAGAATGGCGAATAGGCACAAAGGGCGGAATGGCCTAAGCCTGTTCCTATGTTCAATCAATTGGCAGAACGCCTATTATAAATAAAGAAATGTTGTCTTGATGGGTGAATTAAAAATATATTATTTGCATTGATTATGGACCTCTTACACGCTTTCATAACAAACAAGCATTAAGTCTAATTGTCAAACCAGTTGTTTGAATATTTACCAGGACCAGAGACACATCAGTTGGATTTTAATTCCATCGCATTAACATTTCGGCCATCCTGGTCATGGGCACGCTGCAATGCAGTGCTTGGAAATTCTGCAAGTCGCTTGCAGACTCAAAATTTAGTCTTCAGCGCAGAGCAAACTATACGCCTGCATACTCTGCAAACGTGAGAGGATATATACCTTTTTCTTAACTATGGATCGTGAAAAGCTGAACCGCAAAAGCACAGCACTTAGGCAATAGCGCATTGAACTGACCGTCTGTAACTGGACAAGAAAGCCCCTTGCTTTAACCGACAGAACATGTAATCTTCCCGTCAACACTGAACATCTTTGAATGAATAATGTTAAAATGCACGTCAACCAATCAGTATCAGCAAGTTCAGACGGAACCAGCGCTTTAGGGATAACTCATAAGGTATAGAATAAACTGATGTGGGGAGCGATGAAGAGAGTGACAGAGAGAAAAACCATATTTGGACAGATAAACAGATCCACAATGAGAAAAGCGTACATAAATTGACTGCAACTGAAGTAGACATAAAGCGAGACTGACACACGGAAAGAAAGTTAGATTCAGAGAGAAATAGAATGAATGATAGAGAGAGAAAAAGAGAACCAGCACACTAAATGTGAGAAAATCCCTGCCGGCTCGGTACGGAATTAAATCCGTGAACTGACGTTCAAAGATGAAATCACAAGCTCACAGAGAGAGATGATTGTAGCATCACAGAAACATGGAATGAGACACTTTCCCCAGAGCCCTGCAAACTGTTCGCCATCAACTATTCACCCCGCAACCTAATAGCGTGCAGGTAGAGAGGGAGAGGGTGATCAGCAGACAGAATAGGAGGACGAGGCAGGTACTGCACGAGCCCTGGAGTCCATCTCGCTCGCCAACAGATATTATCTTCTGAGTACCTGTGTGGAGATAGTGCCTCTGGCGAGTGCAGCCAGATCCAAATCCTGCACAGGGGAGGAGGGAGAAGAAAGGAATAGCTTAATGGTAGTTGTTTCAATAATCAGCGGAGCAGACAGGCGTTTCTGCCATCGCAGACGTGACACCAGAATAATATGTTGCCTTCCAGTAGGCAAGGATGTCACCGAGTGGCTGCAGGGCATTCTGATGGAGAAGGGTGATCAGTCAGCGGTCATTGTCCATATTATTACCAATGACATAGGTAGAAAGAGGCCTGAGGTCCTGCAGGCAGAGTTTGGGGAGCTACGAGAGAGGCTAAAAAGCAGGAGCTGAAAGGTAGTAATCTCCAGAATACTCCAGGTGCCACGATCTAGTGAGTAGAAAAATAGGAGGATAGAGCATGTGAATGCATGGCTGGAGAGACGGTGCAGGAGGATGGGCTTTAGTTTCCTGGGACATTCGGATTGATTTTCGCGGAGTTGGGGTCTGTACAAGCCGGACGTGTTGTACCTCAACAGAGCCGGGACAAATAACATCGCGTTGCGGCGGGCCGGCGGGAGGCGGTGGTTGCTCGTGCTGTTGGGAATGTTAAACTAGTTTGGCAGGGTGTTGGGAACCTTCGAATAGATTCAATAGAGAGGGGAGTAGAGTTGGAATTAAAAAGCAAAAAGGTAGAAAGTGAGTTTGTAGGACAGAGGAAACAAGCAGGAAAAAAGGGTAAAAAACAAATTTAAAAAGCATTTGTCTAAATGCACGTAGCATTCGTAACAAAACAGATGAGTTGACGCCACATATAGATAGAAATGGGTATGATCTGATAGACATTACAGCGACGTAGTTGCAAGGTGACCAGGACTGGAAACTAAATATTCAGGGCTATTTGACATTTCGGAAGGACAGAGAAAAAGGAAAAGGATGTGGGGTAACACTGTTAATAAAAGATGGGATCAGTGCGTTCGTGAGAAACGAAATTGGTTCAGAGGAACAAGAGGTTGAATCAGTTTTGGTGGATATAAGAAACAATAACGGGGAAAATCGCTGTTGGGCATAGTGTATAGGCCCCCTAACAGTAGCTACACGATTGGACGGAGTATAGATCAAGAAGTAATGGAGGCTTGTAAAAAAAGAACGGCAATAATCATCGGGGCATTTAAACTTCATATTTACAGAATAAAATTAATTGGTCAGGCTAGACATGAGGAGGCGTTCATAGAGTGTATCCGGGATAGTTTATTTCTACTGTAAATGCTACCCCAACCCGGGAGCAGGCTATCTTAGCTCTAGTACTGTGTAATGAGACAGGATTCATAAATGATCTCGTAGTAAAATATCGTGTCGGATTGAGTCACCACAATATGGTGGAATTTCAAATTCAGTTGGAGGGAGAGAAATTTGATTCTCCAACCAATATCCTCAGCTTAAATGAAGGGGACTACAAAGGTATGATGGCAGAGGTGGATAAAGTAGACTGCGAAAGTAGCCGAAGGTGTGGTTGATAAGCAGTGCAGAAATTTAAGGAAATATTTTATAACTCGGAACAAAAATTTACCCAATGAGAAGGAAAGGCTGTAAGAGAAGGGAGAACCATCCGTGTCTAAATAACGAAATAACGGAGAGTATGAAATTGAAATCAAAGGTATACAATGTGGCCAAGACTAGTAGGAGACGAGAGCAGCGGATTGGGTATGTTTTTAAGACATCAGAGAACGATTAAAAACATGATAAAAGAGGGAAGATAGATAATGAAAGTAAACCAGCAGGAAATATAAAAACAGATAGTAAGAGTTTCTAGAAATTCAGAAAAATGAAAGGAATGGCGAATGTGAATGTTGGTCGCCTGGTGGATGACACTGGGGAATTAATATTGGAGAGCTGGGAAATGGCCGAGACGTTGAATAAATATTTTGTATTGGTCTTTACAGTAGATAACACTAAAAACAACCCAATAGTGGATAATCAAGCGGATGTAGGCAGGGATGCAGTTAATACTATCACTATCACGAACGAAGTAGTGCTAGTAAAATAATTGCATTAAAGGCAGACAAGTCCCCTGGACGTGATGGCATTCATCCGAGGGTCTTAAGAGAAGTGGCTGCAGAGGTAATGGATGCATTTGTTATAATGTCTCAAAATTCCCTGGATTCGGAGGCGGTTAGAGCGAATTGGGAAACCGCAAATGTAACGCCGCTTAAAAACGTGACAAACAAAAAACAGGAAATTTTCGACCTGTTACCCTTACATCTGCCGTTGCGAAAATGCTGGAATCCATTATTAATGAAGCAGTAGAGGGGCATTTGGAAAGGCATGATTCAATAAAGCAGAATCACCATGGATTTATGAAAAGGAAATCATGTTTAACAAATTTGCTGGAGTTTTTGAGGATGTAAGGAGTGGATCTGGGGACACCAGTCGATATGATGTATTTGGATTTCCAGAAGGCATTCGATAATATGCCACATAAGAGGTTACTGCACAAGATAACAGCTCACGGGGTTGGGAGTAAAATATTCGCATCGATAGAGGCTTTGCTAAATAACAGAAAACAGAGCGTCGGGATAAATGCGTAATTTTCCAGTTGCCAAACAGTGACTAGTGGGGTCACGCAGGTATCAGTGCTGGGAGTCAACTATTTACCATCTATATTAACGATTTGCATGACAGGACCGAGTGTAATGGAGCTAAATTTGCTGATGATACAAAGATGGGTAGGAAAGCAAATTCTGAGCAGCACACAAAAAAAACTGCAAGGGATATAGACAGGCTAAGTGAGTCGGCAACAGTTTGGCAGTTCCAAGATAATGTATGAAAATGTGACGTTACCGACTGTGGCAGAAAGAATAGAAAAGCAAAATAAATTTAAATGAAGAAAAGTTGCAAAGTGCTGCAGTACAGGGACACCTGGGGGTCGTTGTGCTTGAAACATAAAAATTAGTATGCAGGTACATCAATTGATCAGGAAGGCAAATGGAATGTGCGTTTATTGCAAGTGAGTTGGTTTACAAAAGCAAATTAGACCTGCTACAATTGTTCCGGGTATTCGTGAGGCTACAACTGGAGTACTGCGTACAGTTTTAGTCTCGGTATTTATGGAAGGATATACTTGGAGACTGTACAGAGAAGGTTCACTCAGTTGATTTCGGAGATGAGGGGGATTGACTTATGAAGATAGATTAAGTGGGTTGGGGCTATCCAGACTGGAGTTCAGAATAATGAGAGGTAATCTTGTCGAAACTTATAAGATAATGAGGACGCTCGACAAGGTGGATGCAGAGAGCATTTTACACTCATAGGGGAAATGAAAACTAGAGGACATAGCCTTAGAATAAGGGACCGCCTATTTATAAGCACATAAGAACATCTGAAATATGAGCAGCAATAGACCATATGGCCCCTCGAGTCTGCACGACCATTTAATATGATAATTGCTGATCGGATCATGGACTCAGGTCCACTTCCCTGCCCGCTCCCCATAACCACATAATACCAACATTTAATGTGAAGTATGTCTGTTTTCTCACATGTCGAGCGGCTGTGAGAAGCGGTACTTTGAGTAAAAGATGGCGATGCTCGGTCGGGATTTGGAACCGGGACCTCTCGCAATTCAAATGTGACCATCCCTAAGCGAGAATCATACCCCTAGCCCAACGAGCCGCCAATAGTGGAGAGCGTAGCTCTCAGATTCTTACGGTAGTGAGAAAGTGTGTCCACCTCCGGCTCCTGACGGTCCGCGTTACGGAATTGGAGCTGAGGGTGGATTTACTCTGGAGCATCCACGATGCTGAGAATGACGTGAGTATCACGTGTAGTGAGTTGGTCTTACCGCAGGGAAAGGGTCCACAGCCAGATAGGGAATGGAACACCAGCAGGAAGAGTAGTGCAAGGAAGGTAGTGCAGGGGTCCCCTGTGGTCATCCCCCTGCAAAACAGATACACCGCTTTGGGTGCTGTTGAGGGGGATGACTCATCAGGGGAGGGCAGCAGCAGCCAAGTTCATGGCACCGTGGCTGGCTCTGCTGCACAGGAGGGCAAGAAAAAGAGTGGGAGAGCGATAGTGATAGGGGATTCAATTGTGAGGGGAATAGATAGGCGTTTCTGCGGCCGCAACCGAGACTCCAGGATGGTATGTTGCCTCCCTGGTGCAAGGGTCAAGGATGTCTCGCAGCGGGTGCAGGACATTCTGAAATGGGAGGGAGAACAGCCAGTTGTCGTGGTGCACGTTGGTACCAACGACATAGGTAAAAAAAAAGGGATGATGTCCTACGAAACGAATTTAAGGAGCTAGGAGCTAAATTAAAAAGTAGGACCTCAAAAGTAGTAATCTCGGGATTGCTACCAGTGCCACGTGATAGTCAGAGTAGGAATCGCAGGATAGCGCAGATGAATACGTGGCTTGAGCAGTGGTGCAGCAGGGAGGGATTCAAATTCCTGGGGCATTGGGACCGGTTCTGGGGGAGGTGGGACCAGTACAAACCGGACGGTCTGCACCTGGGCAGGACCGGAACCAATGTCCTAGGGGGAGTGTTTGCTAGTGCTGTTGGGGAGGATTTAAACTAATATGGCAGGGGGATGGGAACCAATGCAGGGAGACAGAGGGAAACAAAAAGGAGACAAATGCAAAAGACAGAAAGATGAGGAAAAGTGGAGGGCAGAGAAACCCAAGGCAAAGAACAAAAATGGCCACTGTACAGCAAAATTCTAAAAGGACAAAGGGTGTTAATAAAACAAGCCTGAAGGCTTTGTGTCTTAATGCAAGGAGTATCCGCAATAAGGTGGATGAATTAATTGTGCAAATAGATGTTAACAAATATGATGTGATTGGGATTACGGAGACGTGGCTCCAGGATGATCAGGGCTGGGAACTCAACATTCAGGGGTATTCAACATTCAGGAAGGATAGAATAAAAGGAAAAGGAGGTGGGGTAGCATTGCTGGTTAAAGAGGAGATTAATGCAATAGTTAGGAAATACATTAGCTTGGATGATGTGGAATCTATATGGGTAGAGCTGCAGAACACCAAAGGGCAAAAAACGTTAGTAGGAGTTGTGTACAGACCTCCAAACAGTAATAGGGATGTTGGGGAGGGCATCAAACAGGAAATTAGGGGTGCATGCAATAAAGGTGTAGCAGTTATAATGGGTGACTTTAATATGCACATAGATTGGGCTAGCCAAACTGGAAGCAATATGGTGGAGGAGGATTTCCTGGAGTGCATAAGGGATGGTTTTCTAGACCAATATGTTGAGGAACCAACTAGGGGGGAGGCCATCTTAGACTGGGTGTTGTGTAATGAGAGAGGATTAATTAGCAATCTCATTGTGCGAGGCCCCTTGGGGAAGAGTGACCATAATATGGTGGAATTCTGCATTAGGATGGAGAATGAAACAGTAATTTCAGAGACCATGGTCCAGAACTTAAAGAAGGGTAACTTTGACGGTATGAGGCGTGAATTGGCTAGGATAGATTGGCGAATGATACTTAGGGGGTTGACTGTGGATGGGCAATGGCAGACATTTAGAGACCGCATGGATGAATTACAACAATTGTACATTCCTGTCTGGCGTAAAAATAAAAAAGGGAAGGTGGCTCAACCGTGGCTATCAAGGGAAATCAGGGATAGTATTAAAGCCAAGGAAGTGGCATACAAATTGGCCAGAAATAGCAGCGAACCTGGGGACTGGGAGAAAGTTAGAACTCAGCAGAGGAGGACAAAGGGTTTGATTAGGGCAGGGAAAATGGAGTACGAGAAGAAGCTTGCAGGGAACATTAAGGCGGATTGCAAAAGTTTCTATAGGTATGTAAAGAGAAAAAGGTTGGTGAAGACAAACGTAGGTCCCCTGCAGTCAGAATCAGGGGAAGTCATAACGGGGAACAAAGAAATGGCAGACCAATTGAACAAGTACTTTGGTTCGGTATTCACTAAGGAGGATACAAACAACCTTTCGGATATAAAAGGGGTCAGAGGGTCCAGTAAGGAGGGGGAACTGAGGGAAATCTTTATTAGTCGGGAAATTGTGTTGGGGAAATTGATGGGATTGAAGGCCGATAAATCCCCAGGTCCTGATGGACTGCATCCCAGAGTACTGATGGAAGTGGCCTTGGAAATAGTGGATGCATTGACAATCATTTTCCAACATTCCATTGACTCTGGATCAGTTCCTATGGAGTGGAGGGTAGCCAATGTAACCCCACTTTTTAAAAAAGGAGGGAGAGAGAAAACAGGGAATTATAGACCGGTCAGCCTGACCTCAGTAGTGGGTAAAATGATGGAATCAATTATTAAGGATGTCATAGCAGTGCATCTGGAAAATGGTGACATGATAGGTCCAAGTCAGCATGGATTTGTGAAAGGGAAATCATGCTTGACAAATCTTCTGGAATTTTTTGAGGATGTTTCCAGTAAAGTGGACAAAGGAGAACCAGTTGATGTGGTATATTTGGACTTTCAGAAGGCTTTCGACAAGGTCCCACACAAGAGATTAATGTGCAAAGTTAAAGCACATGGGATTGGGGGTAGTGTGCTGACGTGGATTGAGAACTGGTTGTCAGACAGGAAGCAAAGAGTAGGAGTAAACGGGTACTTTTCAGAATGGCAGGCAGTGACTAGTGGAGTGCCGCAAGGTTCTGTGCTGGGGCCCCAGCTGTTTACATTGTACATTAATGATTTAGACGAGGGGATTAAATGCAGTATCTCCAAATTTGCGGATGATACTAAGTTGGGTGGCAGTGTGAGCTGCGAGGAGGATGCTATTAGGCTGCAGAGTGACTTGGATAGGTTGAGTGGGCAAATGCATGGCAGATGAAGTATAATGTGGATAAATGTGAGGTTATCCACTTTGGTGGTAAAAACAGAGAGACAGACTATTATCTGAATGGTGACAGATTAGGAAAAGGGAAGGTGCAACGAGACCTGGGTGTCATGGTGCATCAGTCATTGAAGGTTAGCATGCAGGTACAGCAGGCAGTTAAGAAAGCAAATGGCATGTTGGCCTTCATAGCGAGGGGATTTGAATACAGGGGCAGGGAGGTGTTGCTACAGTTGTACAGGGCCTTGGTGAGGCCACACATGGAGTATTGTATACAGTTTTGGTCTCCTAACTTGAGGAAGGACATTCTTGCTATTGAGGGAGTGCAGCGAAGGTTCACCAGACTGATTCCCGGGATGGCGGGACTGACCTATCAAGAAAGATTGGATCAACTGGGCTTTTATTCACTGGAGTTCAGAAGAATGAGAGGGGACCTCATAGAAACGTTTAAAATTCTGACGGGTTTAGACAGGTTAGATGCAGAAAGAATGTTCCCAATGTTGGGGAAGTCCAGAACCAGGGGTCACAGTCTGAGGATAAGGGGTAAGCCATTTCGGACCGAGATGAGGAGAAACTTCTTCACCCAGAGAGTGGTGAACCTGTGGAATTCTCTACCACAGAAAGTAGTTGAGGGCAATTCACTAAATATATTCAAAAGGGAGTTAGATGAAGTCCTTACTACTCGGGGGATCAAGGGTTGTGGCGAGAAAGCAGGAAGGGGGTACTGAAGTTTCATGTTCAGCCATGAACTCATTGAATGGCGGTGCAGGCTAGAAGGGCTGAATGGCCTGCTCCTGCACCTATTTTCTATGTCTATGTTTCTAAAATATATTCGACCCATCGTGCTTGCGCTGTCCCTCAGTGACCTATCCAATTAGTCCCCCTCTCCACAGTCCGACAAATATTATCCCTTTGACGAAAATATTATTAATTTGAGACATCAAATGAGCAAAATGCAGCATCCTTGTCAGTAAAAGGGGAATTTGGCGATGTGGTTAACAAAACCATCAGGGCATTGTCAAAGCTGTAACACAATAACGACGAGAATGGGATTCGAACACATACGTGCAGAGCACAATGGATGAGCAGTCCATCGCCTTCACTTCTCGATCACCTCGTCTCCGATTCACGACAGCGTCAGCCATTCAAACTCCTGCTTTTTGTATGCAAACAGAAAGAACGAGCAAGAAAGTCCACTTCACAGCTTGCTCTGCCCGTACAACCAGATCGACAATGATGAAAACGTGCCCTTCGATTCTCAAAGCAAGCAGCCTTGATTTATTTCAGATGAGTGACTGGAAGAGATGGTTGTTTTTTCCGCAAAATTACAACAAAGCATATAAAACTTCACGCAGTGAACGAATTGACCGCAGCAGGACTCACATCTGCAATCCTCAGATAACGTCGCCATTGCAATCGAAGTTAGACGCTCTATCCATTAGGTCACGCGGCCTCTATCATCAGCGCAAAAAAAGCTGTTTTTTCTATTGGGAGCAAATTCGGAGCAACTGCGATATCAAGGAGTGGATTAGGAAAAGATGAACAATTTCGATTAACTGAACAGATGCACTGCAATCTGGGTGCGCACCGGCGCAGGCAAACCCCAGGTAACTTGGAACACAACAGTTCAACAATTCATCCATCGTAGTTCAAATCACACACCTTTTAAACTATACAGGATGATGCGGGATTATGAGAAAATTCGTTTTAAAGGGACAGATTATGAACCGGAAATGGCAACCATCCCTTTGAAACAGATACAGAATTTACCGCGACGACAAGCACATCCCTTTTACACAGATGCAGGATGACCCTTGACTGACAGCGGTTCGCTTTTAAAAGAATAAAGTGAGATTTCTATCATCCCTGATTGCAATTGTGCAGTGCGTGAGTGAGCATGTGGGTCAGGAACACGCGGGGCTGAAACGACAATTGAAACCACAAGTGATCGACAGGCAGGAAGGAAGGAGGGTCGTAAAACCAATCCAGACAAAAAGCCAATTTTCAAATATATATACATATATTTTTAACATTTTAAATATAATTCATTTAAATTTTATTTTTAAAACATTTAATTTGTTTTGTTTTAAATAAATAAATAATTGATTATTATCTAGATTTTTTTCGATTGAACGAAGGCTGTGTGACTGGAAGAATTCCATTGGAAATGAGCGGGCGCAGTCAGTAAATATCCAATCACAGTAAGCCCATTGTGGAAGACAAGCCACAAGGGACAATATGGACTCAAAAAGCCAATCTTTTAAAGTAGCATGTGTCTTTCTGCTGGATCTGACAGCAGCTGATTGTGCTGTGAAAGAGGTCAAATGTAATGGAGCTCAGTGCAGGCAGTTCAGAAAAAGCACGTTCATTTTGAAATTTAAAAAGTTGGGATTGTATATAAATATACACATATATATATATGTATGAACAAAGTCAGTCAGTAAGTCATGCCTTGTCGTGTCTTGTCTTGATTTGATTTGATTTGATTTGAGTTTGAACATAAGGGTGGAGGGTGTCACCATGTCACACAGCCCACACGCAAGCCCTGCCAACATAAGAACATAAGAATTAGGAACAGGAGAAGGACATCCAGCCCCTCGAGCCTGCGCCGCCATTCAATAAGATCATGGCTGATCTGGCAGTGGACTCAGCTCCACTTACCCACCTGCTCCCCGTAACCCTTAGTTCCCTTATTGGTTAAAAATCTATCTATTTTTTGACTTAAATACATTCACTGAGCTAGCCTCAACTGCTTCCTTGGGCTGATAATTCCACACATCCACAATCCTCTGGGAGAAGGAATTCCTTCTCAGCTCGGTTTCAAATTGGATCCCCAGTATTTTGAGGCTGTGCCCCCTAGTTCTAGTCTCCCCGACCAGTGGAAACAACCTCTCTGCCTCTATCTTGTCTATTTTCATTATTTTAAATGTCTCCATAAGATCACCACTCATCCTTCTGAACTCCAACGAGTTAAGATCCAGTCTACTCAATCTATCATCATAAGGTAACCCCCTCATCTCCGAAATCAGCCCAATGAATCGTCTCTGCACCCCCTCCAAAGCCAGTCTATCCTTCCTTAAGTAAGGTGAGCAAAACTGCACGCAGTACACCAGGAGCGGCCTTACCAATACCCTATACAGTTGCAGCAGGATCTCCCTGCTTTTGTACTCCATCCCTCTCGCAATGAAGGCCAACATTCCATTTGCCTTCCTGATTACCTGCTGCAACTGCAAACTAACTTTTTGGGATTCATACACAAGGACCCCCAGTTCCCTCTGCACCTCAGCATGTTATTATTTCTCCCCATTCAAATAATATTATTTTTACTGTTTTTTCTTCCCAAGCTCGAAGACCTCACACTTTCCGACATTGTATTCCATCTGCCAAACGATAGCCCATTCGCTTAACCTATCTAAATCGCTTTGCAGCCTCTCTGTGTCCTCTACACAACCCGCTTTCTCATTAATCTTTGTGTCATCTGCAAATATTGTTACACTACACTCTGTCCCCTCTTGCAGGTCATCCTCTGACTCTGCGTACCTCTATCTGCTGCAGTAAACTTTTGTGTGGCACCTTATCGAATGCCTTTTGGAAATCTAAATACACCACATCCATCGGTACCCCTCTATCCACCATGCTCGTTATATCCTCAACGAATTCCAGTAAATTAGTTGAACATGATTTCCCCTTCATGAATCCATGTTGCCTCTGCTTGATTGTACTATTCCTATCTAGATGTACCGCTACTTCTTCCTTTATGATAGTTTCAAGCATTTTCGCCACTGCAGATGTTAAACTAACCGGCCTATATTTAACTGCCTTTTGTCTGCTCCATTTTTTAAAGAGAGGCGTTACATTAGCTGCTTTCCAATCCGCTGGTAACTCCCCAGAATCTAGAGAATTTTGGTAGATTATAATAAATGCATCTGCTATAACTTCCGCCATCCCTTTAAACCCTGAGATGCATTTCATCAGGACCAGGGGCCTTGTCTACCTTGAGTCCCAATAGACTGTCCAGCACTATCCCCCTAGTGATAGTGATTGTCTCAAGGTCTTCCCTTCCCACATTCCTGTGACCAGCAATTTTTGGCATGGTTTTTTTTCTTCCACTGTGAAGACCGAAGCAAAATAATTGTTTAAAGTCTCAGCCATTTCCACATTTCCCATTATTAAATACCCCTTCTTATATTCTAAGGGACCAACATTTACCAAAAATCGCTATATTTCTAACGTGTGTATTTTCCCTCCTTTCAGTTGTGGAATAGCAAAATCCCACATCAGATTCTTCTACAGACAGATAGTCTACGAAGGAGTGTTCAAACAAATCAGTTTGGCATCAAGTTGCATGTAATGCATTTTTCTCACATGACATGTAATCGCACAGAACGTTTGCACACACTGGCTTACACATCACACAAACATACTAAAATTCCTGCACGTCCAAAGGCAGTTTATGAAATTTGAAACTTGAAATCCGGGACAGACAGCACATCACTTTTAAACAGACACAGAATGATCCTGGACTGATATCTCACCATTTCAAACAACAGCGAATGATCCCGGACAGACAGTACATCCGCTTAAAAGGGATATGGAAACAGAATGAATAAAAACAGATAATTATGTAAAACTTAGCAGGTCGTGCAGATTCTGTGGATGAAGAACTCGGATTCACATTCTGTCTGATGATCATTCCGATATTGTAGGAAAAAGTTAATGATTAAAGAAATTTTCAACAAAAATAGCGCCTGGAAAAAGTACACAGCGAGAAAGTTCAAAAGGGAACGTCTGTGATACAGTGGAACGCATGAGTGATTAAATGATAAATGTCACAATGGAAAACGGCAAAGTAGGTGGTAACAAAGGATGGTCCAGAGGAGGTGTTAATGGGAACAGCAGAACCATTACCAGACAATGGGAACGGTGCTTATGATCCGATACGTTGAACCACATGTTGAGGCCAGAAGAATATAACATGCCTACAATATAGGATGCCAACGCCTTTCAATCAGACCAGGCAGCTTGGCCACACCGGACTGATTTCCTGTCCGGTTTGAATTAGCCAGCCAAGGGACTCATTCAAAAGCCAGCTTCGCACATCTTTTCAGCTCTAGAGAAACAGGACGCACTCATATTCAGGGCAGAGGTGGAGATTAACGCTGAATGTATGCTTATCCCAATTGAGGTGAGCTTCTGCGTACAGATAGGAAGATATACTGATCAAGTATTGGCCGGAAACAAACACGGGTTTAGGTTATCCAACGAGACACAGAGCCGAGTACATCTGAGATACTTTAACTTCACTCAGTTGTGTGAATTTCTCTTTGCTCTTGGATTTGCAACGCAGTGGAAACATCGGCGCAAAATCACAACTTTTAACGTGAAATACTTATTTTTTCTCACATGTCGAGCGGCTGTGAGAAGCGGAATTTTGAATAAAAAATGGCGGGGCTCGTCCGGGATTTGGAACCGGGACCTCTCACATTTCAAATGTGATCATTCCCAAGCGGGAATCATACCCCTAGACCAACGAGCCGCCGGAAGTGTGGAGCGCAGCTATCAGATTCTGACGGTAGTGAGAAAAGATATTCGGCCCATCGTACTTATGCTGTCCCTCAGGGACCTATCTAACTAGTCCCCCTCTCCACAGTCCTAAAATGGTATCCCTTTGAGAATATATTATTAATTTAAGACATGATATGAACAAAGTGCAGCATCCTTGTCAATAAAAGAGGAATTTGGCGATGTGGTGAAACGTGATAAATGTTGTCAAAGCTGCAACTCAGTAACGACGAGGATGGGATTCGAAACTTTGCGTGCAGAGCACAATGCATCAGCAGTCCATCGCCTTCACCTTCACCTGTCGGCCAACTCATCTCCGATTCACCACAGCGTCAGCCATTCAATCTCCTGCTTTTTGTATCCAAACAGAAATAACGTGCACTAAAGTCCACTTCACAGCTTTCTCTGCCCGTGCAACCAGATCGACAATGATGTAAACGTGCCATTAGATTCTTAAAGCAAACAGCCTTCCTTTACTTCAGGTGAGTGACTGGAAGAGATGCTTGTTTTTTCGGCAGAATCACAACAAAGAATATATAATTTCACGCAGCAAAATATTTGACCATGGCAGGACTCGAATCTACAATCTTCTAATAATGTTGCATTTATAATCGAAATCAGAATCGTTATCCATTAGTCCACGCTGTCTCTGCCATGATCGTCAACTTTGTTGTTGGGTTTATTGGGAGCAAATTCAGGGCAACAGCTCGATCAAGGAGTGGATGAGGAAAAGATGCGCAAATTTCGAGTAAATTAACAGATGCACTGCGATCTGGGTGCGCACCGGCGCAGGCAACGTCAATGTAACTTGGAACACAACAGTTCAACAATTCGGTCACTGTAGCTGAAATCATACACCTTCTCAAACTATACAGGATGATCCGGGATTATGAGAAAATTCATTTTAAAGGGGCTGATTGTGAATCGAAACTGACACCCATCCCTTTTAAACAGACACAGAATGATCCTGGACTGCAAGCACATCCCTTTTACACAGACGCAGAATTACACTTGATTGACAGCAGTTCCCTTTGAAGAAAATAAAGTGAGATTTCTATCATCCCTGAAGGCAATTGTGCAGTGGGGCTCAGGACCACGCGGGGCAGAGACGGTTATTGAAACCACAGGTGACAGACAGGCAGGAAGGAGAGGAAGTTACGTAAAACCAACCCAGACAAAACGCCAATTTACAAATATATATACATAATTAGCATTTTTAGAAAATAAATAATTTAAATTTTTTTCAAAAAAATTGAATTTGATTTGTTTTAGATAAATAAATAATTGATTCATTATCTAGATTTTTTTCGATTGAACGAAGGCTGTGTGAATGCATGAATTCCATTGGAAATGAGCGAGTGCAGTCAGTAAATATCCAATCACAGTTGCACCAGATTCTTGCTGTAATAAACACTGAGTATTTATTAAGCAGAGACTTAAAATACACTCTGTGAAATGAGAACGTCTGAAATTTCATCACACGCAAAGCACAAAATCTGATTCCATTTTGTCAGGCTCTCTGTTGCCATGTATTTCCCTCAGTTTGAAACAGAATGTGCCAAGTTGTCCATGGTGATTGCAATAATTATTACTCATTCACAGAGTGTTATGAAATTAGTTTAATAAGCTTTATTTGAAATGATTAAATTTCAGAACGGGCATCGAACCTGTGCTTACGAGGATAGAGCGCTGCATCCTAACCACTAAGTGGCGGTCACAGGGGTGAATCAACGTTGATGCCGAGAACTCGTGAAACACTCAGGCGGCTTCTGTGAGAATGTTTAAAGGGAGAATGTTCAAAGCAAACTAGTCGCAACAGCACTGAACTGCAATTTAAAAAAAACAGCCAAAACCTGTGTTTTTTCCCGGCAGACATGGCGGAAATTAAACGGCGGAAGTTAACCGTTTTGAAGATTGAATGTCTTTTGGAACTGGCTCATTTTATTGATGGTGAAACATATGTTAATCTTAAAGACTTAGATATTTTATTGCAGTCCTATGGTGTTGCAACTTTACCAGAACAACAACAATTTAGCTCCCAGATTAATGCATGGTATCCGCATTGGTTTCAAAACACACAAACTGGTGATTTGGGATTACAATATCGGACCGTATCTGGATTGCATTGTTGACACTTCACGTCAATCAAATTTAATCACAAGCCTGTCATCAGAAATCGTTCCAGCGATGCTGCCTGACTGGCTGAGTATATCCAACATTTTCCGATTTCATTTTAGATTTACAGGATTCGCAGTACTTTGCATTTGAATCTAAAAAGTAAAATAAGTTGACCTCATTGGGGATTCAAAAGTCAGTACCTTTCTGCAACGGCAAACGTGTGTAATGCGTCGTGTATATCCTCCCTTCTGCCAGGTAAATAACATCACTGAGTGGGTGCAGAACATTCTGAGAGGTGAAGGAGAGCAGCCGTGATCCACGTGCTAACCAATGACAGAGGAAACAAGGGGATGAGTTCCTTCAATCAGAGTTTCAAGTGCAATTGCGAAAATTAATGAGCAGGACAACAAAGCTATTCTATGGATTATTCCCAGTGCCCCGCGCTATTGAATTTAGAAATGACAATGTTTGTCTGGATAAACGGTGCACGAGGTCGGGCTACAGAATCGTGGGGCTTTGGAACCAGATCTGGCGCAGGAGGGACCTGTTACTGGGTTCGGTTGTCGGGTTGTACATCAATAGACCTCGCGGGAAGCTTAACGAATGGGGCGGGTGAGTATTTGAATTAATTTGGCAGTGGATTTGTGTACCAGGATGAAACATCTGTCGAAGTTGTAATTATGCCTTTATACATAAAATCCAGTTGATTATTATATATCAACTATAGCAGTGAACGTGGCCTCAGACAGCACATTTCAACCCAGCCTTGGGAAACGATATACCACGGCTCGCCCAAACCTTCCCTTACACCGAGCACAAGCACAGGAAACACAGGCACAGCAGAATTTGCTGAGGACCGTAGAGAGTAGAATGTTCTTTGATCAGTGATAGCACTAAATATATTCTGGTGTTTCTGTGTTAAGTTGCAATTTGTTCTGTGGGATATAAATAAAGTTTTTATATTTGTGTTAGTGTTTAGGTATTTGAATGCAACAAAGTTATTTATAATAATATTGTGGAGCATCTTTATTTGTTATAAATGTATTTTCTTTGTATACCTTTGTATCTATGCTACTTGTAAACACCTCGCAAATAAACGTAAATACAATTATAGCACAGCGATATTTAGAGATACATTCATTAAAAAAACAAACATAAAAACAAATACATTGATTATAACACAGATATGAACACAAACAATTTGATTATCAAGGTTCCACACAATTTAATTTACAACTCACAGATAGATGCACAAATATATTTATAAATTTCCCGCAAGGACATCCAAATTCATTACAAATAACAAAACATTACTCACAAAAATAAAACACGTCTATGGCGAAAATCTATTGAGTATCAATAACTGAAGGATTCTTGCAGAGAGCCGGCACAGACACGATGGGATGAACGGCTTCCGTTTGTGTTGACTGATTCGATGATTCCTTGTATCTTGCTTGTAAGACAGGTGGAATAGGCAGCTGTATGATGGGAGCACTGATAGCACAAGTCATGTTGCTCTAGTAGCGCAATCGGTTAGCGCACAATACTTATATGATAGTGCAGGCCTGGGGAATGCTGAGGTTGTGAGTTCAAGCCTCACATACAGCTGCGGTTGATTTTGCATGTGATGTTTGTACTTTTCAGAGTCAGAGGCAGTTTTCTTTTATCCGTCTGTTTTGTCTATTCCGCCATGTACCACGGTGCTGTCTGTCTCTCTCGCTGCGGTTATCTCAGTGTCAATCTGTGGGATATTTCTAAATGAATACCCGTGCCTGTTCCTCACATGTAATAATTGAGGGGATCAAACAATTCCTCATCTGACAATACGGAACTGATGAGCCAACATTTATAACAAGATATAGTTTATTGTAAATAAAACAGTCCATCTTGAGTTAAATACGTTCAATTCTGTCCAAGATCAAACTATGATCTCAACGTGTTTCCAATAAGCCGCTTTTAACGTATTGTCGCAAGCGCTACCATTGTAGCTCAAGGAGTTTCATAATTAATAAACATAGAAATCAAGCAATGAAACGGCAGGGTTCTGAGACTGCAGAATGTCCTCGTCCAGAGCAACATTCAAAACAAGGTTTAAAAACTGGCAGCGTGCAGGAGGAAGGGAGGAGATGAAAGAGAGCCACAGAAAAGCCACGGGAGTTTTGGAAGCTGAGGAAGTTTTTCTCTGACCACAGCATAGTTGCGCACGGCACGGATATTGTTGCTGTTAAATATGAATAAAATGCAACGTTTGTTTGCAGCTGTTTCTGTTTCGGTCACTTTTAACTGACTAATTCTTAATTCCATTTTCCTGCGATGATTCCATAAATTTTCGTATCCTTGCCAAACAAAAATCGATCAAGGTGAAACTTCAAAATGTCAATTGACCCCAGCCTCGATAGAATTTTAAGGGAGGATTTATAAGACAGGTGGAACAGGCAGCTGCATAATGGGAGCATTAACACCATATAGCATCTGCACGCACTTATAGCAGTGGACTCGTATCGGGCGCAGTACTTATATAGAAATGCAAACCCTGGAAAAGCCGAAGGTTGTGAGTTCGAGCTTCACCTAGAAGAGCTGATGGTTTTGCTTGTGACATTTCTACAGGAATCGAAAGTACAATTGTTGTATCTCCCAACATAATCTACATTTCACCGTTGTATTCTAGCACTTAGTTTCCTTTTGCACACAGTATTGCAACGGAGGATGAGAGTTGAAATTACATATGGGATGGAGTGGAGGCGTTTTGCCATTTAATCACTAACTATGATGTAAAGAATAATGTGCCGGAAACACACTCGATTTCAAAGGGAAGATACGTAAAGGCATTGGTTATGTCCACATAATTCCTGTACCATTTTCAACAGAAACAAGGATTTTCCTGATCATTTCGCTAAAAATGTTGTGCTCAGTGTTGCAATGCTCGTGCATTGGACTTCTCGCTTATTCTGTTCTTGAGAAACATTCAAACTTGTCGATTCGAGTCCCATCAAAGTCCAATTGTAAATTAATAGAATGGTTGCCGCACAGCAGGAGGCCATTCGTCCCATCGAGAGCGTGCCAGCTCCCAGCTAGTCCCACTCCCCTATCCTTTCCCCATAGCCCTGCAGGACAGGGTTGGCTGCTTCAGAGGCTGGAAAGAAATTGTTTGCAGCAAACCGCAACTGTCTGCAATAGCCAGAAAGTTGAATGTTTTGGGCTTGAAATCCACTCAGGTTCACCTGCTCGCCACTACACTGTGAAAAGCTCCATTCATTGCTCGAATAAATAACAGCTCCAGTTGCGGGCTGCATTTCCCTAGCTCAGAGCCTGAGGGATCGCCAGGGAGCAAAGCACGTTTAAACCGTCGCCCAATTATGTTTTACGCTTTACAGCATTTCAAGAGAGCAAAAGAATTTCCCATTAAGATGCAATGACCTTTTCTGTTATTGCCTTCGCATGCATCTTTCTGTCTCTCCCTGTCTCTGCCACTTGTATTTCTCTGCTTTTCGCTGATTAAGTTCTCAGACTTCAATGGACGACCTGGGCTGATCTAACCTGCAACAAGGGCAAAAATGGGTAAAGAAAGATATGGACGATAGGACAGGAATGGTGTAAATTTGGGGCAAATATCTTCACAGATATGTTCCTTCGCGCTTGCAGTGAAATAAAACAGCACCGATTACATTTGGCTTAAGGTAGAGTGTACCTCATGAGGATGCCGAGACAGACGACAATAAAGAGCTATTCATGCTGCAAATTCTTATTTGATAAATACAGGTCACATATTCAAAATTAGTTTTGCAAACACATTCCAATATTGTTGATTTGGAATAGTCAGCAATGCTCGCACAGCGATTGGATGCCTGTGTCCAGTTGGAAAGCTGTCAGAAAGAACATGCAGAACATTGACTTTCTGCTGAGCAGACCATGAGCCTCCTTCTTGAAAATGGTTCTCCAGTCCCGCTAAGAAGGGTTTAAGCATCATGGGATTTGGATGTGCCTGTGCCCACTTGTATAGCAGGACGTGTAGGGGGCATTTCCCCTTCCTCAAAGAACACTAATGACTCAGTTGCTGTTTTTGCTGCAGAATTTGCTCGCACCACTCGCAATTCGCCCCAAGGATGAGCCGAGACGATCACGTGGAGTTAATACAATTTCTCCAGTCAGTAAATACAGTTGGCATATCAAGAAAATATAAGAAATCACCGTAACTTCGTCACTGAACCCGCAGCTTAATGTATAAGGTATGTTATCAGGACATAAGAGTTTTGATGAGATTTGGATTCAAAGCCTAATTTATGCAATATTCAGTCAAATGCTTGGAAGGTTTATCAGCAACAAACGCTTAACAAAGTAGATGACCATAATCGATTAGCGGTACATCGCCTTAACCTCTCCTCTGCCATCTAGCACAACTCGGCTATTCCATTTCAGGCTTTTTGCATCCATACAGAACTACGCTTAAAAATGTACCGTTCACGACGTGTCCTGCCCGTGCACCCAGATCGACAATGTTGAAAATGTACCATCAGCTTCTGTAAGCAAACGGCCTTTAGTTACTACAAGATGGCTGTGAAATGTCTCCTCAAAAGATGAGGTGCGGGCCCCTTTTAAATAGACCAGGCAGTTGGCCACACCGGTATCAAAACCGACCAAATGCAGAACTCTCGAAAGTTAGACCACATTAGGCGTACTGTGTACAATGCTGGTCACCATATTAAACAGAAGATAGCGAGGCACTGGATAGGGGGCAGAGTAGATCGTATACTATCAGGAAAGAATCGACAGGCTGAATTTATTTTGTCGTGAAACGAGAAGTCTGAGGGGTGACTTAATAGAGCCCTTTAAAATCCTGAAAGGTTTTGACAGAGTCGATACAGAGTGTGTTCACTTGTGGGGAAGAGTCTAACTAGAAACCATAATTATAAGAAAAATCAGCAACAAATCAAATTGGGAATTAAGAAGAATCTTTTTTAGCCAGAGAGTGGTAAGAATGTAGATCTTACTACCACCAGAGAGGTGGAATCAATTATTATAGATGCATGTAAGGAGAGTTAGATAAATATATGAGGGAGAACTGAATGGAGGGCGATGCTGATAGTGCTCGATGCGGAAAGATGGGAAGATGCTCCAGTGGACCACAAAGTCGATTTTGACAGGTTGGGCCGAAAAGCCTGTTTTTGCACTGAATATCCTATATGATATAATGAATTCAGCACCGATGAGTCCATTTCAAAGCCAACTTCTCGCAACTTTCAAACCTAGAGAAAAAAACACTGATTAATATTCCAGGCTTACGGTCTTTCAAAAATATGTCAAGATGATTTTCCTTAAAACCTGCATCTTTGACCAAGTTTTTGGGCAACTGCCGTAATTTCTCATTTATGTGGCTCGGTGTCAGCGTTATTTAATTTGGTGTAAGCTGTTGTGGAGCACCCTGTGACGTCTAACTATGTTAAAGGCGCTACATAAATGCAAGTTGTTGTTTTTGTAATATTTCATCATTGTCTCCCTGTTTCAGGATGCAAAGTAAACGTGCTCGTTGAGAAGGCATGCGGCATACTTACCTTTATTAGCCGAGGTGTATTGTAAAATATCAGTGAAGTTATGCTTGAGCTATATAAAACATTATTTGGGCCAGAGCTAGAGTACTGCGTACACATCAGTACAGGAAAGATGTAATTGCACGAGAGAGGGTGCAAAAGAGATTTACGAGTATGAAGCCTGGACTGAAGAATTTTAGCTATGTGTAATGATTCGATAGGCTGGGTTTGTATTCATTGGAACATAGGGAGCTGAGTGGAAACATTACTGATGTGTTCAAAATTCTGAGGGGCCAAGAGAGAGTGGATGGGAAGGAACTATTTTTCTGAGCAGAATGGTCAACAAATAAGGGAGATAGATTTAAAGTCATTGGTAACAAGTTGAGAGGGGAATTGACGGGAAATGTCTTCACCCAGAGCATGTTGGGAGTCTGGAACTCACTGCCTGAAAGAATGGTAGAGACAGAAACGCTCACCGCATTTAAAATGCGCTTGGATATGCACTTGAAATGCAATAACCTACAGGGCTACGGACCAAAAGCTGGAACATGGGATTCCTCTGGGTAGCTCTTTGTTGGCCGGCGTTGGCTGAATGGGCCGAAATATCCTTCTTCAGTGCTGTAAGTAACCATGATTCTATGATTAACTTCTAAGCGAGGATCTAACTACAAGTAAGCCGGACGTGGCGACTTTATGAGTATAATTAAGAGCTCGGAAAGGATTTAAGACAATAATGGGAGTTGTGTATAGACCCCGTCGTCGCAGCTGTGAAGCAATAGAATATATACATGTCGAGATTAGACAAGCATGTATTCAAGACAGTTTGGTTTTAATATGGGATTTAAATTTTCATATATATTGGGATCATCGAACTAGCACCTGTCAGAAAGATTGTGAATTTCTTGAGTGTGTCCGGGATAGTTCTACAACAATATGTTCCAGAACAAGGGGCATGCCAATTTACATTTAGTAATGAGTAACGAGCCGGATTTATTCAACAGCCTAAGGTAAGTGAAAATGTATTTAATAGCGATCTAAACATGATCGACTTCAACGTAACGTTTGACAGGGAGATACGTGAAACAGCTACTTCCATTCTAGATTTCTGTAAGAACAACTTCAAGAGGCTGAGAGAGAGACTTTCCACAATAAACTGGGAAAAATCTGTTAATGGGTAAAACGAGAGGAGGTGATAAAAATAATTAAAAGTGATACAGAATCAGTGTATCCCCCTGAGCGGCCACAAAAGCAGGCATGGACGACTGAAGAGGTAACGGACCACTTTAAACTAAGAGTAAAAGCGTACACAATTGCGAAAAATAGCACAGATCCTGGTGAATGGGAAAGCTACAAAGAAGAGCAAAGGGACACAAAGCAGATAGTAAGTGGCACAAAGAGGGAGAATGAAAATAACCGACTGGTGAAATGAACAGACACATAGCAGATGTAAGTTAACGCAGAGAATTGTGAAGTGATACATTTTGGGAGGATGAGGAGAGGCAATATGAAATAATGATACAATTTTAACGTGGCCAGATTTAAAAATGAAAATTTAAATCCCCATTTAAGCATCTGCCTCTGGAGATCAATGATCCTGAAAACGGTCATAATGCTCCCTGTATTGCATTAACCAGCTCCAAATCGTACAATTTTAAAGAGGGGGCAGGATCTGGAAGACATGGGGACTTTTCCTTTGTTAATAGACGAATAGAGTATAAAAACAAGGAAGTTATGCCAAACAATTATAAAACACTTTTGAGGTTTTAGCTGGAATGTTGCGTGGGGAACACGCTTCAGGGAAGAAGTCAAGCCCTTGGAGAGGGTGCAGAATAGATTTACTTGAATACTGCCAGAGTTGGGGACCTCATTTATACGAAGAGACTGGAGAAGCTGGGATTTTTCTCCTTAGAATAGAAAATGTTAAGAGGCGATTTATGGCGTAAGTTACAAATTATGAAGTATTTTGATAGTTAAAAAGGAAAAAGCTTCAAAATATGACATTTAAAGTGATAAAATATCAATAGGCACAGATGGGGGTCGAACCCATGATCTTCGGTTTACGAGACCGACGCCTTACCACTTGGCCACCGCGCCCTGCTTGATTGGGGTCGCATTGCTACCGAATCCCACATCATTTCAATTTGGTTGCCAAAACACAGACGCATATATAAAGACATAAAGTGGGATAATGGAACGGAAAAATGAGCAGCGTCATTTATTTGAAACTATCATAAAACATTTCATAAAATCATAAATACCGATGGAGAGTACTTGGTCCATCGTACTCTTGAACGAGCTATCCAATTATTCCCAGATCTTTCCACAACGCCCTGCCAACTGTGCCTCTTCAAGCATTGATCCAATTCCATTTCGAGGGTTACTATTGAATCTGCAGTGCTACGGGGAAATAACAGTGTGGTGAGACTTGCTGAGAGTCAGCACGGGCTCAACGGGCCGAACTGCCTTCTTCCATGCTGAAACAATTCTATGAATCGATGACTCTATGATTCACTACCTTTTCAGCAGTGCATTACAGATCAAAGATTAAAAAAACATTTCTCCTTAACTTCCATCTGTTTCCTCTGTTGTCCTCTGGATGTTGCTAGGCCTGGATAGTTTTGATTATGGGGAAAGATTGGGGTTGTTTTCTTCTGAACAGATGAGGATAAAGGTTGACATAATTGACGTGTATAACATTATGCCGTGCCGAGCTAGTGTGCAGAAGAAACACCTATACCCCTGAGCAGAGAGGTCAATAACCAGTGGGAATAGATTTAAAGTAATTGATAAAAGGATTACACGAGAGTCGAGGAGAAATGTTTTCGCCCAGAATGAATTTGGGTCAGGAACTCACTGACTGAAAAGTTGCTGGAGACACAATCCCTCATCACATTTAAGTATTACTTGTCTATGGTATGAATTGCCGTAATCTGCAACACTACAGATCAAGAGCTGGGAAGTGCGATTAGGCTTGATAGCTCATTTAATTGGCGGAAATAGGATGGGCCGAATGCTCTCCTTCCCTGATGCAAACTTCTCCGATTCTATGAATCCATTAGTTGGGGAATGCTCTTTTGTTTCCTGCACATATCTGTATCCCACCATCGATGGGATCTTGCTGTGTGGTAATTGGCTGCCGTATTGCGCTACAGTACATCCAGTGACTACACTTCAAGAAGTACTTCATTTTTTGTAAAGCACATTTTAATAAAATATTAATCCAGTGCATGTGGGCGTAGCTAACAAGGCTGACATTTATTGCCCAACCTTAACTGCGTTTGAGAAGGTAGTGTTGAACAAACTTTGTGAACTCTGCAGTACTTGGATATGCACTTGATGGCTACGTCCAAGAGCTAGAAATTAGATTTGGCAGGATAGTACATAGTCCACCAGCAACGTCGCGATGAGCTAAATGGTTTCCTTCTGTGCTGTAAATTTCTATGGTTCCATGGTTCAGTCACTGAAGTGATGGTACTAGCAATGTACTGTTGTAGAAGGAGTTCCAAGAATTTCACTCCGCACGATAATGGAAAGGCGATATATTTCCTGCTTCATTTTCTGCGCAGTTGATACTCGAGTTGGAAAAATCAATCTTCAACGATCATGCCCACTTCTGATCTTATGATGAAGGGCAGGTCATTGATGAAGCAGGTGATGATGAACTCCTGCAGCGATATCCTGGGCTGAGATGATTGGCTTCGAACCACAACCATCTTCTTTTAGGCTAGGTGTGTCTCCAGCAGTGGAGATTAACCCCGCAATGATTTCAACGTTAGAAGCCTCCTTGATGAAAGATTCGGCCAAATACTGTTTTGATGTCAAGGACAATAACTCTCGCCTCATTTTAGAATTAATCACTTTTGGCCGTATTTGGACCAAAGCTGTAATGATGTCTGCAGGCTGGGCGTCCTGTCGGATCTCAAACTGAGCAACAGCGAGCAGTTGGGTCATCCTATGTTTCTGAAAGGTGTTACGGGAATGCAAGCCCGTGCCTTTACTGTTTGAAAACAGCGCACACTGCATGATGTATATTTGTAGGATCACATGGGTCATCGACCTGAAATCTTACTCCCACCTTCCTCTTCCCACAGACCCTAACCAGAGCTTCAAAGCATTGGAACCTTTTAAAACACCAGTTTTAAAATAATTGTTTCATTCTATATTTCTTAAAGATTAAGAAGGCACAACAGGAAGACAGATATCCCAGTTTGCCGATGATGCAAATATTGGTGATATGATAAGTAGGGCAGTCGTTAGCGTATACTTATAAATATATATAAACGAATGGACGATTCAGTGGCAGATAGATTCCAAATAGTTAATTGTGTGGTCATCCATTTTAGATCACAAAGTTTAGATCCAAGTTCTAATTAACTGGAGCACAGCTCGAAGGGATGGAGTTCCAAAGTGGTTTGCAGTCCAAGTGCCCATCCCACTAACGTGCAGTAGCAAATATTTTCAAAACAACTATTGGCATGTTAGGCTTTATAACTAGGGGTTGGACTATAATGCAATGGAAGTTTTTCTTCAACTGAACAGAGATGTAGTTAGACTATATCTGGAGTAGTCTAAGTTATAGAATAAAATTGAGTCATAGAAGTTTACAGCACAGAAGGAGGCAATTTCGGCCCATTCTGTCCGCGCCACGGTTATCCAGCCTAATCCCACTTTTCAGCAATCTGTCTATAAACCTGTACGTTACGGTACTTCAGGTGCACATCCAAATTCTTTTAAAATGTGCTAAAGATTTCTGCCTCTACCACTCTGTAGGCAGTGCATTTTAGACAACCACAACGATCTGCATGTGTAAATTTCACATCACATCTCCTGTAAACCTTCTCGAATTACTGTAAATGTATGCCCGCTGGTTGTTGAGCCATCTGCTATGGGAAATATAGAAACATAGAAACATAGAAAATAGGTGCAGGAGCAGGCCATTCAGCCCTTCTAGCCTGCACCGCCATTCAATGAGTTCATGGCTGAACATGAAACTTCAGTACCCACTTCCTGCTTTCTCGCCATAACCCTTGATCCCCCGAGTAGTAAGGACTTCATCTAACTCCCTTTTGAATATATTTAGTGAATTGGCCTCAACTACTTTCTGTGGTAGAGAATTCCACAGGTTCACCACTCTCTGGGTGAAGAAGTTTCTCCTCATCTCGGTCCTAAATGGCTTACCCCTTATCCTCAGACTGTGACCCCTGGTTCTGGACTTCCCCAACATTGGGAACATTCTTTCTGCATCTAACCTGTCTAAACCCGTCAGAATTTTAAACGTTTCTATGAGGTCCCCTCTCATTCTTCTGAACTCCAGTGAATACAATCCCAATTGATCCAATCTTTCTTGATAGGTCAGTCCCGCCATCCCGGGAATCAGTCTGGTGAACCTTCGCTGCACTCCCTCAATAGCAAGAATGTCCTTCCTCAAGTTAGGAGACCAAAACTGTACACAATACTCCAGGTGTGGCCTCACCAAGGCCCTGTACAACTGTAGCAACACCTCCCTGCCCCTGTATTCAAATCCCCTCGCTATGAAGGCCAACATGCCATTTGCTTTCTTAACCGCCTGCTGTACCTGCATGCCAACCGCTTCTATCCATTATATCCAGTCCGTTTATGGGCACGGCCCCTTAGAAATGATAGGCTGGATTGGAATGTGTACAGTTTTTTATCACTAGAATGTTACCAGGTTGCGACTGGTTAAATTATGAGGAGAGATTACATAAACTGGGCCTGTACTCCCTGGAATATAGAAGGTTAAGTGGTGATTTAATTGAGGGTTTTAACATTTTAAAACGAATTGATAAGATAGATAGAGATAAAGCTTTTTTTTAACCATTCGTGGGGGAGTTTACTACAAGAGGACATAATGTTAAAATCAGAGGCAGGCCATTCGGCAGAGAAGTTAGGAAAATCTTCTTCACGCAAAGGGTGATGGATTTAGCTTCTACAAAAAGCAGGATATACTAGCTCGATTAAAAATGTTAATTTTAGATTAATAGTTTTTGCTAGACACTGGTTACAATGATGTGGAGCCAATGCAAATGGATGGAGTTACGATGGAGCTCAGCCAAGAATTAACAAAATGGCGAATTGGCACAAGCGGCGGAATGGCCTAATCCTGTTCCTGTGTTCAGTCAATTGCCGGAACACCTATTATAAATAAAGAAACGTTATCTTGAAGGGTGAATTAAAACATATTATTTGCTGAGATTATGGACCGCTTACACGCTTTCATAACAAACAAGCATAAAGTTTAATTGTCAAACGAGTTGGTTGAATATTTACCAGGAGCAGAGACACATCAGTTGGATTTTAAGTCCAACCCAAATAACACCTCGGCCATTCGGGTCATGGGCACGCTGCAGTGCAGTGCTTGGAAATTCGGAAAATTGCTTGGAGACTCAAAATTTAGTTTTCAGCCCAGAGCAAACATCACGTCTGCATACTCTGCAAACGTGGGATGATATATACCTTGTGTTTAACTGTGGGCGGTGAAAAGCTTAACCACAAAAGCACAGCAATAGGCAAATAACGCATTGAACTGATCGTCCGTAACTTGACAACAAATCCCCGTGCTTTAACCCACAGAACATGTAATCTTCCCGTCAACACTGAACATCTTTGAATGAATAATGTTAAAATGCACGTCAACCACCAAGTATCAGCAAACTCAGACTGAACCAGCGCATAAAATGATAACTCATAAGGTATGGAGTAAACTGATGTGGGTAGCGATGGAGAGTGACAGAGAGAAAGTCACATTTGGACGGATAAACAGATCCCCAATGAGAAAAGCTTACAGAAATTGACTGCAACTGAAATAGATATACAGCGAGACTGACACGCGGAAAGAAAGTTAGATTCAGAGAGAAATAGAATGAATCATAGAGAGAGAAAAAGAGAACCAGCACATTAAATGTGAGAAAATTCCTGCCGGCTCGGTCGGGAATTAAATCCGTGAACTGAGGTGTTCAGGTAAAAACACAAGATCACTGAGAGAGGATCACAGAAGCATGGAATGAGACACTTTAACCAGAGCCCGGCAAAATGTTCACCATCACCTATTTACTCAATTTGCTTCGAGATGTTGTCAACCCTCAGCTTAAGAGTGTGCAGGTAGAGAGGGAGTGCCTGACCAGCAGACAGAATAGCAGGACTTGGCGGGTAGTGCACGAGGTCCCGTGTCCATCTCACTCGCCAACAGATATTAGCTTCTGAGTACCGGTGTGGAGATAGTGCCTGTGGTGAGTGCAGCCAGATGCAAATCCACGGCGCCGCAGGTGGCTCAGCTGCACAGGGGAGGAGGGAGGAGAATGGCAGAGCTATAATGGTAGGAGATTCAATAGTCAGGGGAGCAGACAGGCGTTTCTGCAGCCGCAGCCGTGACACCAGAATGATATGTTGAATCCCTGGAGCCAGGGTCAAGGATGTCACCGAGCGGCTGCAGGGCATTTTGAATGAGGAATGTGATCAGTCAGAGTTCATTGTCCATACTGTTACCAATGACATAGCAAGAAAGAGGGATGATGTCTTGCAGGCAGAGTTTAAGGAGCTCCGAGAGAGATTAAAAAGCAGGACCTGAAAATTAGTAATCTCTGGAATTTTCCAGGTGCCACGAACGAGTGAGTACAGAAATAGGATGATATAGCACGTGAATGCATGGCAGGAGAGATGGTGCAGGAGGGAGGGCTTTAGTTTCCTAAGAAATTCGGACCACTTCTGTTGGAGTTGGACGTGCACAAGCCGAATGGGTTGCACCTCAACAGAGCCGGGTCCAATAACCTCGCGTAGTGGGGGGTGGAGGGGGGGGGGCGGGAGGTGTCAGTTGCTCGTGCTGTGGGGGAGGGTTTAAACTAATTTGGCAGGGGGATGGGAACCTGAGAATAGATTCAATAGGGAGGCGAGTAGAGTTCGAATTAAAAAGCAAAAATGTAGAAACTGAGCTGTAGGACAGAAGAAACAAGCAGGAAAAACGGGTAAAATATAAATTTTAAAGCTTTTTATCAAAATGCACGTTACATTCGTAACAAAACAGATGAGTTGACGGCACAAATAGATACAAATGAGTATGATCTGATAGTCATGACAGAGACGTGGTTGCAAGGTAACCAGGACTGGAAACTAAATATTCAGGGGTATTTGATGTTTTTGAAGGACAGACATAAAGGAAAAAGATGAGGGGTGACCTAACGGAAACATTTAAAATAATGAAAGGGATAGACACGATAGAGGCAGAGAGGTTGTTTCCACTGGTCGGGGAGAATAGAACTAGGGTGCACAACCTCAAAATACGGGGGAGCCAATTTAAAACCGAGTTGAGAACGATTTTCTTCTCCCAGAGGTTTGTGAATTTATGGAATTCCGTGCCCAACGAAGCAGTTGAGGCTAGCTCATTGAATGTGTTCAAGTCACAGATAGATAGATTTTTAACCAATAAGGAAATTAAGGGTTACGGGGAGCGGGCGGGTAATTGGAGCTGAGTCCATGGCCAGATCAGGCATGATCTTGTTGAATGGCGGAGTAGGCGCGAGGGGCTAGATGGCCTACTCCTGTTCCTAATTCTTATGTTCTTATGTTAAGGGGCGGGGTCACACTGTTAATAAAAGATGGGATCAGTGCATTAATGAGAAACGATATCGGCTCAGAGGATCATGAGGTTGAATCAGTTTGGGTGGAGTAAAAGGTACAATAACAGGAAAAAGTTGCTGGTGGGCATAGACTATAGGCCCCCTAACCGTAGCTACATGGTTGGATAGAGTATAAATCAAGAAATAATGGAGCCTTGTAAAAAAGGAACAGCAATAATCATAGGTGATTTAACCTTCATATTTACTGGAAACACCTAATTGGTCAGGATAGCCTTGAGGAGTCGTTCATAGAGTGTATCCGGTAATGTTTACTTCGACAGTACATGCTACCACAACCAGGGAGCAGGCTATCTTAGATCTAGTACTGTGTAATGAGACAGGATTAATAAATGATCTCGTAGTTAAAGATCGTATAGGAATGAGTGACCATAATATGGTTGAATTTCAAACTCAGTTGGAGGGAGAGAAATTTGGTTCTCCAACCAGTGTCCGAAGCTTAAATAAGGGGGACAACAAAGGTATGATGGCAGCGTTGGCAAAAGTAGATCGGAAAATAGACTAAAGTGTTGGACGGTTGTAGAGCAGTCGCAGACATTTAAGGACATATTTTATAACTCGGAACAAAAATGTATCCAATGAGTAGGAAATATTGTAAGAGAAGAGATAACCATCCGTGTCTAACTAAGGAAACAACGGAGGGTTTGAAATTGAGATCAAAGGCATACAATGTGGCGAAGACTAGAGGGAGACGAGAGCAGCGGATTGGGATTTTTTAAAAAGCCAGCAGAGAACGATTAAAAAAATGATTGATGAGGGAAGATAGATTTTGAAAGTAAACTAGAACGAAATATAACAACAGATATTAAGAGTTTCTACAGATATATAAAAAGGAAAAGATTGGCTAATATGAATGTAGGTCCCCTGGAGGATGAGATTGGGGGATTAATATTGGAGATCAGGGAAATGGCAGAGACATTGAACAAATATATTGTATTGTCCTAAAAACAATCCAAGAGTGGATAATCAAGCGAATGTAGACAGGAAAGAAATTAATACTATCACTATCAGGAACGAAGTACTACTAGTAAAATAATTGGACTAAAGGCGGACAAGTCCCCTGGACCTGATGGCTTTCATCCTAGGGTCTTAAGTGAAGTGACTGGTGAGATAGTGGATGCATTCGTTATAATTTCTCAAAATTTCCTGGATTCGGGGCGGATTGGAAAACCACAAATGTAACGCCCCTACTTTGACAGAAATAATAGTAAAGCAAATTATAACTTAAATGTAGAAACGTAGCAAAGTGATGCAGTACAGGGACAGATGAGGGTCCTTGTGCATGAAACCCAAAAATTAGTATGCAGGTACAGCAATTAATCAGGAAGGCGAATGGAATGTGCGTTTATTGCAAGTGAGATAGAGTATAAAGGCAGATTAGTCCTGCTGCAATTGTACCGGGAATTAGTGAGGCCACACCTGGAGTAATGTGTGCAGTTTTAGTCTCCGTATTTTAGGAAGGATATACTTGCAATGGAAACTGTTCAGAGAAAGTTCACTCAATTGATTTCGGAGATGAGGAGAGTTGACTTATGAAGATAGGTTAAGTAGATTGGGACTATCCGCAGTGGAATTCAAAAGCATGAGAGGTAATCTTAGCGAAACTAATAAGATAATGAGGGGGCTCGACACGTTGGATGCAAAGAGCATATTTGCACTCAAAGGGGAAACTAAAACTAGGGGACATCGACTTAGAATAAGGGACCGCCCAGATATAAGAACATAAGAACGTACGAAATATGAGCACGAATAGGCCATACGGCCCCTCGAATCTGCACCACCATGTAATCCGAAAATTGCTGAACGGATCATGGACTCAGGTCCACTTCCGTGCCCGCTCCCTACAACCCTGTAATCCCTTATTGATAAGAAACTGTCTCAGACTTAAATTTATTCAATGTCCCGGCTTGCAGAGCTCTCTAAGGCAGCGAAGTCCACAGATTTACAACCGTCTGAGAGAAGAGATTCCTCCTCATCTCAGTTCTAATAGGCGGCCCCTCTTTCTAAGATGATGCCCCCTAGTTCGAGTCTCCCCTATCAATGGAAAGCTCCTCTCTGCATCCACCTTGCCAAGCCCCCTCTTTTACTTATATATTTTGATAAGATCCCCTCTCATTCATCTGAATTCCAATGAGTAGAGGCCCAGCTTCCTCAATCTTTCCTCATAAGTCAACCCTCTCATCTCCGAAATCAACCTCGTGAACCTTCTTTGAACTTTCTCCAAAGCAAGTATCCTTTCGTAAATATGGATACCAAAACTATACACAGTATTGCAGGTGTGGCCTCACAATACCCGATGTAACTGTAGCAAGACTTCACTGCTGTTATACTCCATCTCCTTTGCAATAAACGCCATGATTGCACTGGCCTTCCTGATCATTTGCTCTACCTGCATACTTACCTTTTGTGTTTCATGCACAAGTACCCATAGTTCCCGCTGTACAGCAGCACTTTGGAACTTTTCTCGATTTAATTAATAGCTTGCTCTTTGCTGTCAAAGCTTTTTCTGTCAAAGTGCATGAGCTCACACTTTCCAACATTATACTCATACATTGGTTTTCATCCCACCTTTATATCGGCAGAAAACTTGGTTACGTTACACTTGCTCCTTTCTTCCCAATCGTTAATGTAGATTTAAAACTGAGACGAGGAGAAACTTATTTTATCAATCGTTGAAAATCGATGGAATTCTCTTCCTCAGAGAGCTGTGGAGGCTGGATCAATGAATAAATTTAAGTCGGAGATAGACATATTTTTCAGTGATAAGGGAGTAAAGGCTTATGGGGAGCCGGCAAGGAAGTGCAGCCGCGTCCTTGATTAGATCTTCCATGATCCTATTCAATGGCGGAGCAGGGTCAAGGGGCCAAATACTCCTACCCCAAATTCTTATGTTCTTATGTACTTAAGAAAGTTCTGATCGCATCTGTAGCAACCAACTGTTCGCAATTCATTCAAAACCTTAATTAATTTGTGAATAAGTCAGTAATCTCCTCATCTCAACTCCGGTTCATTTGTCAGCTAAATTGGAAATTTAAATCTGAGATTGATAGATTTTTCCTAGATAATGGTAGGAATTGATTTGGTGTCAAAGGAGATGGATGAAGTTAAGATATTGGTCAAACATTATCTCACTAAATGTTGGAACCGGCTCGAGGGTTCGACGACCCCTGCTCTTATTTTCCGTCAATCGGCAGAGCACCTGTCATAAATGTAGGAACGCTTCATGGAAATGTAAAATATAAATACAAAACCTTCCTTTCCAATGATTATAACATTTTACTAAGTTATCATAATAGGCAACACCTGCTAGTACTGAAGCTCAAACCCAAGCCAACATTCGCACAGTTAATTTTCAGTCCAAAACCTTAATCACTCAGCCATCCTGACGATTGAAGCAAAAAGTGCAATTTTCCACAATTGAACAAATTCATTCCACACCAAATACCAATCCATTGATAATGCCAGTGATTTGAAAGCTGCTGTACAAAAAAAATAACGTCAATTACTTTTCAGATTCCTAGCCCTCATTCTCCCTATCACAATGGTCGTCCAATCCCTCTGGTCATCCATTCCCCACCAGGACGGCTTGAGGCCCCTCTGCTTCTTCATTGAACGGACGCTCAACCAGTTCCCATCTACCGTCAATTCAACCGCCTGGCGGAACTTGATTTAAACTGTCATTGGACAACTTCTCCTTTGACTCCACACACTTTCTGCAAATTAAATGTGTTGCTATGGTATCCCGCACTTGGCCTAGATATGCCTGTACTTCAATGGTATATTTGCAACATTGTTTGTTCGAGTCCTACCTCGTTTTCTGCTGCATTGATGATTTCATCTGTGCCATTTCCAGAATTCGCAGTGAAAAAGACGTTTAGTCAACTTTGCTGTAAATTTCCACCATTCCCTGCCCTTCACATGGCGCATCTCCGACTCTTCCTTTCCCTTCCTCGATTTCGCTACCTTCATTGCTGAGGATAGTCGGCCGACCAGTATCTACAATAACCCCACTGATCCCACATCTACCTTAATTACACTTTTCCCTACTCGGTTTCTGTAAGGACTCTATTTCATTCTCCCAGTTTCTCCATCTCCATCGTATGTGTCCTGACGATGGCAAAGTCAATACCAGTGCTACCGATATGTAGCTCAATTTTTCTCCAGCAAGAAAAACCCACGACCCGAGTGCACATGACCCTCGACCTTGACCTGCCCATTTCCCGCACATCTGCTCTCATCCCTTCTCCTCCCTCGCAGAACCACGAAATGGTTCCACTTGTGCTTAACACTCACCCCGCTAACTGCCACATTCAACGGATCATCCTGCCCCATTTCTGAAACATTCAACGTGGTCCCACCATCAAATACATCTTACCCTCCCCTCTCTTTTCAGCAGTCCAAAGGGACCAGTCAATCCGCCACGCCCTGGTCCACTATCCAATAACCACCAACAACGCTTTCTTTCCCACAGCACCTTCCCGTGCAGCGCAGGAGAAGCAACACGTGGCCATTTCCTCCTCCCTTCCCACAGTCCAGGCAAGTATAGGTGAAACAACCACTTACTTGTGCTTCTTTCAAATTAGTTTACTGTATTGACTGAAATCTCCTCTACACTGGGGCGACCAGGCACATATCAGGTGAGCACTTGACCGAGCTGCTCATTTCAGTACGCAATAAGAACCACAAGCTTTCGTTCGCTTGTCTCGTCTTCCTACACTGTTCCTATGAAACTCAATGTAAGTTCAAGAAACAGCAGCTCATCTTTCCATTGGGCACATTGCAGCCTTCCGGGCTCAAATTTGAATTCAACAATTTCAGATTCTAACCACTGCTCCCATTTTCTCGGACAGTAGCTGTAAGTAATTATTTTGCTATTTTCTCTTACCCTTTGTCTCGACACATATTTTCTTCTTTACTTGTCCCATTATCATGCCCTTTCGCTTTTGTCATTAAATCATTTCTGCTTTCCACCATGTCACAGGACTTCCTTTTTGCTCTTTCCTGCCCTCCACCTCTCCCTGCTTAATTACCTGCTTAAAATCTGTTGCACCTCCAACTTCTGACAGTTTTGATGAAATATCATCGACGTGAAACATTATCTCTGTTTCTCACTTCATTAATACTGCTTGGCTGTTGTATATGTTCAGCAATTTCTGTTTGCATTTCCTATTCCCAGCAGTCCCAGTATGTTGCTTCAGAAAAAGTAACATCAGTGCTATGGATGAGAGGTTTTGTTATAAAGTGGTGATGAGGCGATCCTGTCAAACCGGAAAGAGTGGGTTCAACCTCTGTCTGCGCCTTCAAAGAAGTCCCCGTTGATCTCCTGTTGTTGCGAGCAACCCATAATTATCTCAAGTAGTAATAGATCAGCAGGTCCATTGACCCAAGAGTTTGAAAAGCCATTGAACGTTTCTGATTCCGTTAATATTCCCAATCTTTTGCTAAATGTATTTATCTGAAGTCACGTGCAGAACATTATTATCCGTTTCCCACGGGACGAAAGGAACCACACCGAGGGAGAGGATGAGTATCCGAGAATGACAGAGAATTGAAGGAGACTTTTCGGCCCATCATGACTGAGCCAGCTTTGGAAAATGATATCCAAATGGACCCACTTTCCACATTGCCCTGCAATTGATTCCGATCAAATGTTATCCAATTCAATTTTGATGGCAAGCATTTTAAGTAAATGTTATAATTTGCTACGAATGTACATTCCTTAAAGGAATAACAACACAAAACTAAAAATGTTCCAACCGTGGCGAACAAGAGAAATTCATGATAGTATTTGATTCAAGGAAGAGATTTATAATATTGCCAAAAAGAGTAGTAAGCCTGAGGATAAGGGGGTTTTTAGAATTTTAAATGCTGTGTGCTGTCAGTCCCGGATCACGCTGTCCTTTTTAACATGGGGATGCTATTAGTCCCAGATCATTCTGTGTCTGTTTAAAAGGGGTGTGTTGTAAGGCCTGGGTTATTTTATGTCTGTTTAAAAGGGATGTGCTGTTATTCCCGGATCATACTGTGACTGTTTAAAAGGCTTCTGCTTTCAGTCCCGGGTCATTCTGTGTCTGTTTAAATGGGATGTGCTATCAGTCCCGGATCATTCTTTGGTCTGTTTAAAAGCGTTATTCTTTCAGTCGCGGGTCATTCTGTGTTTGTGTAAAAGGGATATTCTCTCAGTCCCGGGTCATTCTGTGTCTGTTTAAAAGGGATATTCTCTCAGTCCCGGATCATTCTGTGTTTGTGTAAAAGGGATATTCTCTCAGTCCCGGGTCATTCTGTGTCTCTGTAAAAGGGATGTGCTCTCAGTCCCGGATCATTCTGTGTGTGCGTAAAAGGGATATTCTCTCAGTCCGGGGTCATTCGATGTTTGTGTCTGTTTCAATGGAGTGCGATTACAGTTGTGATTACCGAATATTTACGGTGATGTAATCGAAAGCGCATTTGGTTTACCAGCGTATGTGCGGATCCACTTTGCAATGCTTCTGTTCAATAATTCAGTATATGTTTATCTTTCCGTGAAACATTTTTTATCATAATAGTGACCCTGAATGATCCGGGACTGATAGCACATCCCATTTAAACAGACACAGAATGACCCGGGACTGAAAGCAGAAGCCTTTAAAGTTCACAATTCTCTTCACACCAATGCATATCATTGAATCATTGCATTTCATAATATGGAAAGAGGACATTCCGGCCCATCATGTCCACGTTTGCCGAACAAGAGCTGTCTAGCCTCATCCCACTTTCCAGCTTTTATTCCGTACTCTTGTAGCTAACGGCACTTTAAGTGCAAATCCAAGTACTTTTTGAAACGTGGGCAGGGAATGTGCCTCGACCAACCTTTCAGCGGGGAGATCCAGACCCATCTGATTAATACATTGTCCCCACAAGTCACCTCTAAACCAACTACCAATTACATAAATCTATGCCTCTTTGTTGACCGCTCTGCTAAGGGAAATAGGTACGCCCTAACACCTCGATCTAGACCCCTAGTAATTGTATATGGCTCAATATGGTCTCCCCTCAGCCTCCTCTGTTCCAAAGAAAACTAACTCAGCCTATCTCTTTCCTCATAGCTCAAATTCTCCGATTCAGGCATCATTCTCGTAAATCTCCTCTGTATCCTCTCCAATGCAATTACATCTTTCCTGTAATGTGCTGACACAATACTCTAGCTGTGCGCTAACTAGTGTTGCATATAGTTCACGCATAGCCCCCCTGCTCTTGAATACTATGCCTCGGCTGATAAAAGCAAGCATTCCATATGCCTTATCAATCACATTATCTATCTGGCCTGCAACGTTCAGGGATCTGTGGACCTGCACTCTGAGATCCATTTGTTCCGCTACACTTCATAGTGTCCTACAATTTATTGTATATCCTCTTGCCTTATTTTCCTTTAAGGTATATATTAATAATGTGAGACATGACATAAGCTGAGTGTAGCTAGCTAGGCAAAAAATGGTGAATTTGGAAATGAATTTTCAGGTGAATGACAAAAGAACGACATGCATCAAATATTTAACAAAATACCGACGAAGATGGGACTGGACCCACGCGTGTAGAACACAATGGATTCATTGTCCATCGTGTTATCAAATCGGCCACCTAGTGCCGCAACACAATCAGCAATCCCGTTTACTGACTTTTGTAGATAAACAGAATTTCCCTGCGAAAACATGCCTTCGCCGCTTGTCCTGCCTGTGCATCCAAATAGACAATGTTCAAAAAATCTACAATCAGCTTCTGTAAGCAAAGGGCCTTCCGTTACATCATGTAAGCGAATGTCAGAATTGGTCAGTTTGAGACGGATTCAGAACTGAGAAAAACAAGTTTCGCCCGGTGAGTTCAACGACCATGACAGGACTTCTTTAACACTGAATTAAATCACCTTATTCATTCAGCCTCGCGCCAGTGCCACTTGCAGAAAAACTGTTGCTGGGAGAATTGTGAGCAAAGTAAAGGAGGGCTATTGATTGTGGAAGGCAGAAAAAGCTTAGAGAAGAGGTGGGTTTGAAGGAGTAAATATGATTCCACCGCTGAAAACCTAATATCTGTTTCATTTAGCAAAGATAGATGCTTTGCTGTGTTCTATCAGCAGGTCCCATAGTGAGCATAAGATATCAAGCGAGAGATGCCATGACTCGGATTCGAACCGAGGATGCTGCGGCCACAACACAGCGTACTAACCACTAGACGATCACGGCGCCACACACCAACTGCCGGAGCTTTCTTCTGACTGCGCTGGTCAGAAAATATGTGCTTTTTTCATGAGGCCAAATTCAACCCCTCGAGAAATTATAGCAGCGGAGGAATACAACCAAGGCCCAGACTGGGGCCTTAATCCAGAATGGGAACTAGTGCAACCCCAGTTATGTTTAAAAGGTTTGCATCTATATCACAGGGCATGAAACTCGCCCTATGTGAATCATGAAGACAATAAGTGCCAGCCCCGCTGGGAGTCAAACTGACAATCTCTTATTTACAAGACAGCCGCTTTAATGGTTAAGCCACGGAGCCGAAACACACCTTTGATCTATCGTCGCCACTCACTCATATCTATCAGCTACCTGTCACTTCAATTTGGAGTTTGAGGCCCTTTTGCATTGAAGCATCTCTCTTGTCTATTCCACCATGTGTGTCAATGCTGCCCGTCTCTCTCACTGCATTTATTTCGATGTCAATTCGTGCGTTGATTCTGAATGGATACCTATGTTTGTCTCTAACGTGAATAAATGAAGGACTCAGACAATTGCTCCTCTGACACAAGGGAACTAAAAACCCAAAATTTATAACAAGATATTGTTTATTGTGATCCAGAAAATACAGTATTCCATCTTGACCGACTTAGGTTCAATTTGATGCGAACGAGACTATGACCCCAACGTGTTTCCAATAAGCCAACTTTTAATTCGATGTCCGAAGCAGTACCCTTTCACCTCAAGGAGATTTATAATTAATAAACATAGAAGTCAAGCAGTGAAGCGGTATTTGCATAAAGTGTTGTGAAACTGCAGAATGCACTGGCTCAGAGCAGCACATTTAAAACAAGATTTAAATACATGCAGCCTGTGGGAGGAAGGGAAGAGAGGCAAGAGAGCCACAGGAAAGCCGTACAACAACCTCGGGAGTTCTTCCCTGACCACAGCATCATTGCACATGCCACGGATATTTTTACTGTTAAATATGAATAAAATGTAACGTATGTTTGCAGATATTTCTGTTTCTGTCCTTTTACAGTCATAGGGAAATAGAAACAGGCGGTGGCCATTCAACCTCTCAAGCTTGCTCCGACATTTAATTAGATCAGGGCTGGTCTGTGCGATGATTCCGAATCCTTCACAATCTTATCTAACAAAAATCTATCAATCATTACGGTGAAATTGTCAATTGACTCCCAGCGTCAACCAATTTTTAGGGGAGTAAGTTCCAGAACTCCACGACATTCTGTGAGAAAATTGATTCATTTCATCATCCCTGGACGGGTTGGCTCTAAATTTAAGTGTATCTCCCATTGAACTGGACCCTCTCTCTACGGGAAATATTTCTCTCTATCTTTCACCTATCTGTTTGCAGCTCTGACCGAATTCCACACCCCAGAACATTACCTGTTCCCCATATCCTGTCCCGCTAATTTATATTTTGAGATCATGCCTCTTTCTCTGATGATTATCTGTGCCCTATCTCGACAATTGAGTTAGTTGTCGATCACTGGCAGCTGGCGGCAGAAGCGAGCGGGATATGGACCCTGACAGAGAATGCTGCTTCGCATCACCCAGTCAGCAAAATCCAGTGGGCCCCTAGTTAACAAAGTCCAGGAGGGCACCCAGTCAGCAAGGTCCAGGGCCGCCAGTCAGCAAGTTCCAGGGCCCACAGTCAGCAAGGCCCAGGATGGTCCCCAGTCAGCAATATCCAGGAGGTCCCCCAGTCAGCAAGTCCAGGGCTCCCAGTCAGCAAGGTCCAGTGTCCTCTATCATCAAGGTCCAGGGTGCCCCCAGTCAGCAAGTTCCAGGGGGCCCACAGTCAGCAATGTCCAGGGCCCCCAGTCAACAAGGTCCAGGGGGTCCCCCAGTCAGCAAGGTCCAGGGGGACCCCAGTCAGCAAGGTCGAAGGGACCCCCAGTCAGCAAGGTCCAGAGCCCCCAGTCAGCAAGGTCCAGGAGGGCCCCTGTCAGCAAGGTTCAGGGGGGCGCCCAGCCAGCAAGGTCCAGTTTCCCCAGTCAGCAGGTTTCAGGGGGCCTCAAGTCGGGAAGGTCCAGGGGGCCCCCAGTCAGCAAGTTCCAGGGCTCCCAGTCAGCAAGGTCCAAATGGCACCCAGTCCACAACGTCCGGGAAGGCCCCAGTCAGCAAGGTCCAGGGGACCCTCAGACAGCAAGGTCAAGGGGGTCCCCAGTCAGCAAGTTCCAGGGGGGACCCCAGTCAACAAGGTCCAGAGGCCCCAGTCAGCAAGGTCCAGGGCCCCGAGTCACCAAGTTCTTGGGCCTAAAGTCATCAAGGTCCAGTGGCCCCAGTCAGCAAGGTCCAGTTGCCCAGTCAACAAGGTCCAGGGGCCCCAGTTAGCAAGGTCCAGGTCCCCAGTCAGCAAGGTCTTGGGGCGACAGTCAGCAAGGTCCTGGTGCCCCAGTCAACAAGGTCCAGAGGCCCCAGTCAGCAAGGTCCAGAGCCCCCAGTCAGCAAGGTCCAGGTGTGCCCACAATCAGCAACGTCCAGTGTCCCCAGCCAGCAAGGTTCAGGTGTGCCCACAGTCAGCAAGGTCCAGGGGGGCCCCAGTCAGTAAGGTCCAGGGCACAATGTCAGCAAAGTCCAGGGCCCCCAGTCAGCAAGGTCCAGGTGTGCCCACAGTCAGCAAGGTCCAGGGTCCCCAATCAGCAAGGTCCAGGGTGCCCCCAGTCAGTAAGGTCCAAGGTGCCTCCAGTCAGCAAAGACCAGGAGGGCACACAGTCAGCAAGATCCAGGGTCCCCAGTTAGCGCGGCCCAGGGGGGCCCCCAGTCAGCAAGGTCCAGAAGGGCACCCAGACAGCAAGGTCCAGGGCCACCAGTTAGCAAGGTCCAGGGCCCCTAGTCAGCATGGTCCAGGGGGGCCACCTGTCAGCAAGGTCCAGGGCCCCCAGTCAGCAAGTTCCAGGGGCCGCAGTCAGCCAGGTCTAGGTGGCCCCCAGTCAGCAAGTTCCAGGGTCCCCAGTCAGCAAGATTCAGGGGGGCCCCAGTCAGCAAGTTCCAGGGCCCCCATTCAGCAAGATCCATGGGGCCCTCAGTCAACAAGTTCCAGGGCCCCCAGTCAGCAAGGTCCAGGGCCTCCAGTCATCAACGTCCAGTGTCCCTATTCAGAAAGGCCCTGGGGCCCCAGTCAGCAAGGTCCAGGGTCCCAGTCAGAAAGTCGAGGAGGGCCCCCAGTCAGCAAGTCCATGGCGCCCAGACAGCAAGGTCCAGGACCCCCATTCAGCAAGGTCCAGAGTGCCCCCAGTAGCAAGATCCAGGGGGCCTCCAGTCAGCAAATTCCAGGGCCCCCAATCAGCAAGGTCCAGGGGGTTCACAGTCAGCCAGGTCCAGGGCCCCAGGTCAGCAAGTTCTAGGGGCCCCAGTCAGCAAGATCCAGGGGGTCCACAGTCAGCAAGGTACAGGGCCCCCAGTCAGCAAGGTCCAGGGCCTCCAGTCATCAACGTCCAGTGTCCCTATTCAGCAAGGTCTAGGGGCCCGAGTCAACAAGTTCTAGGGGGCCCCCAGCCAGCAAGGTCCAGGGCCCCCAATCAGCAAAGTCCAGGGGAGCCCACTGTCAGCAAGGTCCAGGAGGGCCCCTAGTCAGCAAGGTCCAGGGCCCACTCTCGGCAATGTCCAGGGGGCCCCCACTCAGCAAGATCCAGGAGGCCCCTAGTCAGCAAAGTCCAGGAGGGCACCCAGTCAGCAAGGTACATGCCGCCAGTCAGCAAGGTCCAGGGCCACCAGTCAGCAAGGACCAGGGGTGTCCCCAGACAGCAAGGTCCAGGAGGGCCCCTAGTCAGCAAGTCCAGGGTCCCCAGTCAGCATGGTCGAAGTGGCCCCCAGTCAGCAAGGTCCAGGGACCCCAGTCAGCAAGGTCCAGGGGGTCCCCATTGAGCAAGGTAACGGGCCCCTAGTCAGCAAGGTGCAAGTGGGCCCCCAGTCAGCAAGGTCCAGGGCTCCAGTCAGCAAGGTCCAAGGGGCCCCCAGTCAGCAAGGTCCAGGGGGCCCCCAGTCAGCAAGGTCCAGGGACCAGTCAGCAATGTCCAGGCGGCCCCCAGTCGGCAATTTCCAGGCACCCTAGTCAGCAATGTCCAGGAACGCCCCCAGTCAGCAAGGTCCAGGGCCCCAAGTCAGCAAGGTCCAGGGCAACCAGTCATCAAGGTCAAGGGGGCCTCCAGTCATCAATGTCCACGGCCCCCAGTCAGCAAGGTCCAGCGCCCCAGTCAGCAAGGTCCATTTGTGCCCCCAGTCAGCAATGTCCAGGTGGGCCACCAGTCAGCAAGGTCCAGGGCCTCCAGTCAGCAACGTCCAGTGGAGCCCTCAGTCAGCCATGTCCAGGGGCCCCCAGACAACAAGGGCCAGGGTGCCCCCAGTCAGCAAGGTCCAGGGTCCCCAGTCAGCAAGATTCAGGAGGGTACCCAGTCAGCAAGGTCCAGGGACCCCAGTTAGCAAGGTCCAGGGGGGCCCCCAGTCAGCAAGGTCCAGAAGGGCCCCCAGACAGCAAGGTCCAGGACCACCAGTTAGCATGGTCCAGGGCCCCCAGTAAGCAAGGTTCAAGGGGGCCCCCTGTCAGCATGGTCCAGGGATCCCCAGTCAGCATGCTCGAAGGGGCCTCCAGTCAGCAAGGTCCAGGGCCACCAGTCAGCAAGGTCCAGGGGGGGCCCCAGTCAGTAACTTTCAGAGGGGCGCCCTGTCAGCAAGGTCCAGGGCCCCCAGTCAGCAAGGTCCAGGAGGCCCCCTTTCAGGAAGGTTCAGGGGGCCCCCAGTCAGCAAGTTCCAGGAGCCCCAGTCAGCCAGGTCTAGGTGGCCCCCAGTCAGCAAGTTCCAGGGTCCCCAGTCAGCAAGATACAGGGGGGGGCATTGTCAGCAAGTTCCAGGGCCCCCAGTCAGCAAGATCCAGGGGGCCCCCAGTCAACAAGTTCCAGGGCCCCCAGTCAGCAAGGTCCATGGCCCCCAGTCAGCAAGGTCCAGGGGGGCCACCAGTCAGCAAGGTCCAGGGCCTCCAGTCAGCAACGTCCAGTGGAGCCGTCAGTCAGCCATGTCCAGGGGCCCCCAGTGAGCAAGGGCCAGGGTGCCCCCAGTCAGCAAGGTCCAGGGTCCCCAGTCAGCAAGATTCAGGAGGGTACCCAGTCAGCAAGGTCCATGGTCCCCAGTTAGCAAGGTCCAGGGGGGCCCCCAGTCAGCAAGGTCCAGAAGGGCCCCCAGACAGCAAGGTCCAGGGCCACCAGTTAGCAAGGTCCAGGGCCCCCAGTCAGCAAGGTTCAGGGGGGCCCCCTGTCAGCAAGGTCCAGGGATCCCCAGTCAGCAAGGTCCAGGGCCACCAGTCAGCAAGGTCCACGGGGGGCCCCAGTCAGCAACTTTCAGAGGGGCGCCCTGTCAGCAAGGTCCAGGGCCCCCAGTCAGCAAGGTGCAGGAGGCCCCAGTCAGGAAGGTTCAGGGGGCCCCCAGTCAGCAAGTTCCAGGATCCCCAGTCAGCCAGGTCTAGGTGGCCCCCAGTCAGCAAGTTCCAGGGACCCCAGTCAGCAAGATCCAGGGGGCCCCCAGTCAACAAGTTCCAGGGCCCCCAGTCAGCAAGGTCCAGGGCCTCCAGTCATCAACGTCCAGTGTCCCTATTCAGAAAGGACCACGGGCCCCAGTCAGCAAGGTCCAGGGTCCCAGTCAGAAAGGTCGAGGAGGGTACCCCAGTCAGCAAGTCCATGGCGCCCAGTCAGCAAGGTCCAGGACCCCCAGTCAGCAAGGTCCAGTGTGCTCCCAGTCAGCAAGATCCAGGGGGCCTCCAGTCAGCAAATTCCAGGGCCCCCAGTCAGCAAGGTCCAGGGTGTTCCCAGTCAGCAAGGTCCAGGGCCCCAGGCCAGCAAGTTCCAGGGGCCCCATTCAGCAAGATCCAGGGGGTCGCCAGTCAGCATGTCCAGGGCTCCCAGTCAGCAAGGTCTAGGGCCTCCAGTCATCAACGTCCAGTGTCCCTATTCAGCAAGGTCCAGGGGCCCCAGTCAACAAGGTATAGGGGGCACCCAGCCAGCAAGGTCCAGGGTCCCAGTCAGCAAGGTACAGGCGGGCCCCCTGTCAGCAAGATCCAGGAGGGCCCCCAGTCAGCAAGGTCCAGGGCCCACTCTCAGCAATGTCCAGGGGGCCCCCACTCAGCAAGATCCAGGGTGCCCCTAGTCAGCAAAGTCCAGGAGGGCACCCAGTCAGCAAGGTCCAGGGCCGCCATTCAGCAAGGTCCAGGGCCGCCAGTCAGCAAGGCCCAGGGGGGTCCCCAGTCAGCAAGGACCAGGAGGGCCCCTAGTCAGCAAGTCCAGAGTCCCTAGTCAGCAAATTCGAAGTGGCCCCCAATCAGCAAGGTCCAGGGACCCCAGCCAGCAAGGTCCAGGGGGTCCCCATTGAGCAAGGTCCCGGGGCCCCTAGTCAGCAAGGTCCAAGTGGGCCCCCAGTCAGCAAGGTCCTGGGCTCCAGTCAGCAAGGTCCAAGTGGCCCCCAGTCAGCAAAGTCCAGGGGGCTCCCACTCAGCAAGGTCCAGGGGCCCCCTGTGAGCATGGTCCAGGGACCAGTCAGCAATGTCCAGGGGGACCACAGTCGGCAAGTTCCAGGCGCCCCAGTCAGCAAGGTCCATGCCACACAGACAGCAAGGTCCAGAGGTTCTCCCAGTCAGCAAGGTCCAGGAACGCCCCCAGTCAGCATGGTCCAGGGTAACTAGTCAGCAAGTTCCAGGGGGCCTCCAGTCATCAAGGTCCAGGGCCCACAGTCAGCAAGGTCCAGGGGCCTACTGTCATCAAGGTCCACGACCCCCAGTCAGCAAGGTCCACGGCCCCCAGTCAGCAAGGTCCAGGGCAACCAGTCAGCAGGGTTTAGGGTGGCCCCAGTCAGCATATTCCAGGGGGCCCCCAGTCAGCAAGGTCCAGGGGTCCAAGTCAGCACTTTCTAAGGGGCCCCCCAGTCAGCAAGGTCGAGGGGGCCCCCAGTCAGCAAGTTCAAGAGGCCCCAGTCAGCAAGGTCCAGCGGTGCCCCAGTCAGCAATGTCCAGGGGGTCCCAGTCAGCAAGGTCCAGTGCCTCCAGTCAGCAAGGTCCAGGGGAGCCCTCAGTCAGCCATGTCCAGGGGCCCCCAGTCGGCAAGGGCCAGGGTGCCCCCAGTCAGCAAGGTCCAGGGTCCCCAGTCAGCAAGATCCAGGGGGACCCCAGTGAGCAAGATCCAGGGCACCCAGTCAGCAAGTCCAGGGTCCCCAGTCAGCAAGGTCGAAGTGGCCCCCAGTCAGCAAGGTCCAGGGACCCCAGTCAGCAAGGCCCGGGGGGGTCCCCAGTCAACAAGGTCCAGGAGGGCCCCTAGTCAGCAAGTCCAGGGTCCCCAGTGAGCAAGGTCGAAGTGGTCCCCAGTCAACAAGGTCCAGGGACACCAGTCAGCAAGGTCCAGGGGGTCCCCATTGAGCAAGGTCCAGGGGCCCCTAGTCAGCAAGGTCCAGGGTCCAGTCAGTAAGCTACAAGGGGCCCCTAGTCAGCAAGGTCCAAGTGGCCCCCAGTCAGCAAAGTCCAGGGTGCTCCCACTCAGCAAGGTCCAGGGGCCCCCTGTGAGCATGGTCCAGGGACCAGTCAGCAATGTCCAGGGGGACCACAGTCGGCAAGTTCCAGGCGCCTCAGTCAGCAAGGTCCATGCCACACAGACAGCAAGGTCCAGAGGTTCTCCCAGTCAGCAAGGTCCAGGAACGCCCCCAGTCAGCATGGTCCAGGGTAACTAGTCAGCAAGGTCCAGGGGGCCTCCAGTCATCAAGGTCCACGGCCCACAGTCAGCAAGGTCCAGGGGCCTACTGTCATCAAGGTCCACGACCCCCAGTCAGCAAGGTCCACGGCCCCCAGTCAGCAAGGTCCACGGCCCCCAGTCAGCAAGGTCCAGGGCAACCAGTCAGCAGGGTCGAGGGTGGCCCCAGTCAGCATATTCCAGGGGGCCCCCAGTCAGCAAGGTCCAGGGGTCCAAGTCAGCACTTTCTAAGGGGCCCCCCAGTCAGGAAGGTCGAGGGGGCCGCCAGTCAGCAAGGTCCAGCGGCCCCAGTCAGCAAGGTCCAGCGCTGCCCCAGTCAGCAATGTCCAGGGGGTCCCAGTCAGCAAGGTCCAGTGCCTCCAGTCAGCAAGGTCCAGGGGAGCCCTCAGTCAGCCATGTCCAGGGGCCCCCAGTCGGCAAGGGCCAGGGTGCCCCCAGTCAGCAAGGTCCAGGGTCCCCAGTCAGCAAGATCCAGGGGGACCCCAGTCAGCAAGGTCCAGGGCCCCCAGTCAGCAAGTCCAGGGTCCCCAGTCAGCAAGGTTGAAGTGGCCCCCAGTCAGCAAGGTCCAGGGACCCCAGTCAGCAAGGCCCGGGGGGGTCCCCAGTCAACAAGGTCCAGGAGGGCCCCTAGTCAGCAAGTCCAGGGTCCCCAGTGAGCAAGGTCGAAGTGGTCCCCAGTCAACAAGGTCCAGGGACACCAGTCAGCAAGGTCCAGGGGGTCCCCATTGAGCAAGGTCCAGGGGCCCCTAGTCAGCAAGGTCCAGGGCTCCAGTCAGTAAGGTACAAGGGGCCCCCAGTCAGCAAGGTCCAGGAGGCCCCCAGTCAGCAAGGTCCAGGGGCCCCCTGTCAGCATGGTCCAGGGACCAGTCAGCAATGTCCAGGGTGCCCCCAGTCGGCAAGTTCCAGGCACCCCAGTCAGCAAGGTCCATGCCCCCAGGCAGCAAGGTCCAGAGGGTCCCCCAGTCAGCAAGGTCCAGGAAGGCCCCCAGTCAGCAAGGTCCAGGGCCACCAGTCAGCAAGGTCCAGGGCAACCAGTCAGCAAGGTCAAGGGGGCCTCCAGTCATCAGGTTCCACGGCCCCCAGTCAGCAAGGTCCAGCGGCCCCAGTCAGCAAGGTCCAGTGGTGCCCCCACTCAGCAATGTCCAGGGGGGCCCCCAGTCAGCAAGCTCCAGGACCTCCAGTCAGCAAGGTCCAGTGCAGCCCTCAGTCAGCCATGTCCAGTGGCCCCCAGTCAGCATGGGCCAGGGTGCCCCCAGTCAGCAAGGTCCAGGGGCCCCCTGTCAGCATGGTCCAGGGACCAGTCAGCAATGTCCAGGGTGCCCCCAGTCGGCAAGTTCCAGGCACCCCAGTCAGCAAGGTCCATGCCCCCAGGCAGCAAGGTCCAGAGGGTCCCCCAGTCAGCAAGGTCCAGGAAGGCCCCCAGTCAGCAAGGTCCAGGGCCACCAGTCAGCAAGGTCCAGGGCAACCAGTCAGCAAGGTCAAGGGGGCCTCCAGTCATCAAGTTCCACGGCCCCCAGTCAGCAAGGTCCAGCGGCCCCAGTCAGCAAGGTCCAGTGGTGCCCCCACTCAGCAATGTCCAGGGGGGCCCCCAGTCAGCAAGCTCCAGGACCTCCAGTCAGCAAGGTCCAGTGCAGCCCTCAGTCAGCCATGTCCAGTGGCCCCCAGTCAGCATGGGCCAGGGTGCCCCCAGTCAGCAAGGTACAGGGTCCCCATTCAGCAAGATTCAGGGTGACCCCAGTCAGCAAGGTCCAGGGGTGCCCAAGTCAGTCTGGTCCAGGTACCATGTCAGCAAGGTCCAGGGCCCACAGTCAGCAAGGTCCAGGTGTGCCCACAGTCAGCAAGGTCCAGGGTCCCCAGTCAGCAAAATCCAGGGGGCCCCCAGTCAGTAAGATCCAAGCGGCCTCCAGTCAGCAAGGTCCAGGGCCCCCAGTCAGCAATGCCCAGGGGGGTCCCCATTCAGCAAGGTCCAGGAGGGCCCCTAGTCAGCAAGTCCAGGGCCCCCAGTCAGCAAGGTCCTGGGTCCCCAGTCAGCAAGGTCCAGTGTGCCCCCAGTCAGCAAATTTCAGGGGGCCCACAGTCAGCAAATTCCAGGGCCCCCAGTCAACAAGGTCCAGGGAGTCCCCCAGTCAGCAAGGTCCAGGGGGACCCCAGTCAGCAAGGCCGAAGGGCCCCCCAGTCAGCAAGGTCCAGGGACCCCAGTCAGCAAATTCCAGGGGGCACCCAGTCAGCAACGTCCAGGGAGTCCCCCAGTCAGCAAGGTCCAGGGGGACCCCAGTCAGCAAGGTCGAAGTGGCCCCCAGTCAGCAAGGTCCAGGGACCCCAGTCAGCAAGGTCCAGGGGATCCCCAGTCAGCAAGGTCCCGGGGCCCCTAGTCAGCAAGGTCCAGGTGGGCCCCCAGTCACCAAGGTCCAGGGCTCATGTCAGCAAGGTCCAAGGGGCCCCCAGTCAGCAAGGTCGTATGGGGCCCCCTGTCAGCATGGTCCAGGCACCAGTCAGCAATGTCCAGGGGGACCCCAGTCAGCAAGGTCCATGCCACACAGACAGCAAGGTCCAGAGGTTCTCCCAGTCAGCAAGGTCCAGGAACGCCCCCAGTCAGCATGGTCCAGGGCAACTAGTCAGCAAGGTCCAGGGGGCCTCCAGTCATCAAGGTCCACGGCCCCCAGTCAGCAAGGTCCAGGGCAACTAGTCAGCAAGGTCCAGGGGCCTCCAGTCATCAAGGTCCACGGCCCACAGTCAGCAAGGACCAGGGGCCTACTGTCATCAAGGTCCACGACCCCCAGTCAGCAAGGTCCAGAGACCCCAGTCAGCAAGGCCCGGGGGGGTCCCCAGTCAACAAGGTCCAGGAGGGCCCCTAGTCAGCAAGTCCAGGGTCCCCAGTGAGCAAGGTCGAAGTGGTCCCCAGTCAACAAGGTCCAGGGACACCAGTCAGCAAGGTCCAGGGGGTCCCCATTGAGCAAGGTCCAGGGGCCCCTAGTCAGCAAGGTCCAGGGCTCCAGTCAGTAAGGTACAAGGGGCCCCCAGTCAGCAAGGTCCAGGAGGCCCCCAGTCAGCAAGGTCCAGGGGCCCCCTGTCAGCATGGTCCAGGGACCAGTCAGCAATGTCCAGGGTGCCCCCAGTCGGCAAGTTCCAGGCACCCCAGTCTGCAAGGTCCATGCCCCCAGGCAGCAAGGTCCAGAGGGTCCCCCAGTCAGCAAGGTCCAGGAAGGCCCCCAGTCAGCAAGGTCCAGGGCCACCAGTCAGCAAGGTCCAGGGCAACCAGTCAGCAAGGTCAAGGGGGCCTCCAGTCATCAAGTTCCACGGCCCCCAGTCAGCAAGGTCCAGCGGCCCCAGTCAGCAAGGTCCAGTGGTGCGCCCACTCAGCAATGTCCAGGGGGGCCCCCAGTCAGCAAGCTCCAGGACCTCCAGTCAGCAAGGTCCAGTGCAGCCCTCAGTCAGCCATGTCCAGTGGCCCCCAGTCAGCATGGGCCAGGGTGCCCCCAGTCAGCAAGGTACAGGGTCCCCATTCAGCAAGATTCAGGGTGACCCCAGTCAGCAAGGTCCAGGGGTGCCCAAGTCAGTCTGGTCCAGGTACCATGTCAGCAAGGTCCAGGGCCCACAGTCAGCAAGGTCCAGGTGTGCCCACAGTCAGCAAGGTCCAGGGTCCCCAGTCAGCAAAATCCAGGGGGCCCCCAGTCAGTAAGATCCAAGCGGCCTCCAGTCAGCAAGGTCCAGGGCCCCCAGTCAGCAATGCCCAGGGGGGTCCCCATTCAGCAAGGTCCAGGAGGGCCCCTAGTCAGCAAGTCCAGGGCCCCCAGTCAGCAAGGTCCTGGGTCCCCAGTCAGCAAGGTCCAGTGTGCCCCCAGTCAGCAAATTTCAGGGGGCCCACAGTCAGCAAATTCCAGGGCCCCCAGTCAACAAGGTCCAGGGAGTCCCCCAGTCAGCAAGGTCCAGGGGGACCCCAGTCAGCAAGGCCGAAGGGCCCCCCAGTCAGCAAGGTCCAGGGACCCCAGTCAGCAAATTCCAGGGGGCACCCAGTCAGCAACGTCCAGGGAGTCCCCCAGTCAGCAAGGTCCAGGGGGACCCCAGTCAGCAAGGTCCAGGGGATCCCCAGTCAGCAAGGTCCCGGGGCCCCTAGTCAGCAAGGTCCAGGTGGGCCCCCAGTCACCAAGGTCCAGGGCTCATGTCAGCAAGGTCCAAGGGGCCCCCAGTCAGCAAGGTCGTATGGGGCCCCCTGTCAGCATGGTCCAGGCACCAGTCAGCAATGTCCAGGGGGACCCCAGTCAGCAAGGTCCATGCCACACAGACAGCAAGGTCCAGAGGTTCTCCCAGTCAGCAAGGTCCAGGAACGCCCCCAGTCAGCATGGTCCAGGGCAACTAGTCAGCAAGGTCCAGGGGGCCTCCAGTCATCAAGGTCCACGGCCCCCAGTCAGCAAGGTCCAGGGCAACTAGTCAGCAAGGTCCAGGGGCCTCCAGTCATCAAGGTCCACGGCCCACAGTCAGCAAGGTCCAGGGGCCTACTGTCATCAAGGTCCACGACCCCCAGTCAGCAAGGTCCAGGGTCCCCAGTCAACAAGATCCAGGGGGACCCCAGTCAGCAAGGTCCAGGGCCCCCAGTCAGCAAGTCCAGGGTCCCCAGTCAGCAAGGTCGAAGTGGCCCCCAGTCAGCAAGGTCCAGAGACCCCAGTCAGCAAGGCCCGGGGGGGTCCCCAGTCAACAAGGTCCAGGAGGGCCCCTAGTCAGCAAGTCCAGGGTCCCCAGTGAGCAAGGTCGAAGTGGTCCCCAGTCAACAAGGTCCAGGGACACCAGTCAGCAAGGTCCAGGGGGTCCCCATTGAGCAAGGTCCCGGGGCCCCTAGTCAGCAAGGTCCAGGGCTCCAGTCAGTAAGGTACAAGGGGCCCCCAGTCAGCAAGGTCCAGGAGGCCCCCAGTCAGCAAGGTCCAGGGGCCCCGTGTCAGCATGGTCCAGGGACCAGTCAGCAATGTCCAGGGTGCCCCCAGTCGGCAAGTTCCAGGCACCCCAGTCAGCAAGGTCCATGCCCCCAGGCAGCAAGGTCCAGAGGGTCCCCCAGTCAGCAAGGTCCAGGAAGGCCCCCAGTCAGCAAGGTCCAGGGCCACCAGTCAGCAAGGTCCAGGGCAACCAGTCAGCAAGGTCAAGGGGGCCTCCAGTCATCAAGTTCCACGGCCCCCAGTCAGCAAGGTCCAGCGTCCCCAGTCAGCAAGTTCCAGTGGTGCCCCCACTCAGCAATGTCCAGGGGGTCCCCAGTCAGCAAGCTCCAGGACCTCCTGTCAGCAAGGTCCAGTGCAGCCCTCAGTCAGCCATGTCCAGTGGCCCCCAGTCAGCATGGGCCAGGGTGCCCCCAGTCAGCAAGGTACAGGGTCCCCATTCAGCAAGATTCAGGGTGACCCCAGTCAGCAAGGTCCAGGGGTGCCCAAGTCAGTCTGGTCCAGGTACCATGTCAGCAAGGTCCAGGGCCCACAGTCAGCAAGGTCCAGGTGTGCCCACAGTCAGCAAGGTCCAGGGTCCCCTGTCAGCAAAATCCAGAGGGCTTCCAGTCAGTAAGATCCAAGCGGCCTCCAGTCAGCAAGGTCCAGGGCCCCCAGTCAGCAATGCCCAGGGGGGTCCCCATTCAGCAAGGTCCAGGAGGGCCCTTAGTCAGCAAGTCCAGGGCCCCCAGTCAGCAAGGTCCTGGGTCCCCAGTCAGCAAGGTCCAGGGTGCCCCCAGTCAGCAAATTCCAGGGGGCCCACAGTCAGCAAATTCCAGGGCCCCCAGTCAACAAGGTCCAGGGAGTCCCACAGTCATCAAGGTCCAGGGGGACCCCAGTCAGCAAGGCCGAAGGGCCCCACAGTCAGCAAGGTCCAGGGACCCCAGTCAGCAAATTCCAGGGGGCACCCAGTCAGCAACGTCCAGGGAGTCCCCCAGTCAGCAAGGTCCACGGGGACCCCAGTCAGCAAGGTCGAAGTGGCCCCCAGTCAGCAAGGTCCAGGGACCCCAGTCAGCAAGGTCCAGGGGATCCCCAGTCAGCAAGGTCCCGGGGCCCCTAGTCAGCAAGGTCCAGGTGGGCCCCCAGTCACCAAGTTCCAGGGCTCATGTCAGCAAGGTCCAAGGGGCCCCCAGTCAGCAAGGTCGTATGGGGCCCCCTGTCAGCATGGTCCAGGCACCAGTCAGCAATGTCCAGGGGGACCCCAGTCAGCAAGGTCCATGCCACACAGACAGCAAGGTTCAGAGGTTCTCCCAGTCAGCAAGGTCCAGGAACGCCCCCAGTCAGCATGGTCCAGGGCAACTAGTCAGCAAGGTCCAGGGGGCCTCCAGTCATCAAGGTCCACGGCCCCCAGTCAGCAAGGTCCAGGGAAACTAGTCAGCAAGGTCCAGGGGCCTCCAGTCATCAAGGTCCACGGCCCCCAGTCAGCAAATCCACGGCCCCCAGTCAGTAAGGTCCTGGGCAACAAGTCAGCAGGGACTAGGGGGGCCCCAGTCTGCATATTCCAGGGGGCCCCCAGTCAGTAAGGTCCAGGGGTCCAAGTCAGCACTTTCTAAGAGGCCCCCCAATCAGCAAGGTCAAGGGGGCCCCCAGTCAGCAAGGTCGGCGGGCCCAGTCAGCAAGGTCCAGTGGTGCCCCCAGTCAGCAATGTCCAGGGGGTCCCAGTCAGCAAGGTCCAGGGCCTCCAGTCAGCAAGGTCCAGGGGAGCCCTCAGTCAGCCATGTCCAGGGGCCCCCAGTCAGCAAGGGCCAGGGTGCCCCCAGTCAGCAAGGTCCAGGGTCCCCAGTCAGCAAGGTCCAGTGGTGCCCCCAGTCAGCAATGTCCAGGGGGTCCCAGTCAGCAAGGTCCAGGACCTCCAGTCAGCAAGGTCCAGGGGGGCCCCCTGTCAGCAATGTCCAGGGGGACCCCAGTCAGCAAGGTCGAAGGGGCCCGCAGTCAGCAAGGTCCAGGGCCACCAGACAGCAATGTCCAGGGTCCCCAATCAGCAAGGTCCAGGGGGCCCCCAGTCAGTAAGATCCAAGGTGCCTCCAGTCAGAAAAGTCCAGGAGGGCACCCAGTCAGCAAGGTCCAGAGTCCACAGTTAGCAAGGTCCAGAAGGGCCCCCAGACAGAAAGGTCCAGGGCCGCCAGTTAGCAAGGTCCAGGGCCCCCAGTCAGCAAGGTCCAGGGGGGCCCCCTGTCAGCAATGTCCAGGGGGAACCCAGTCAGCAAGGTCGACGGGGCCCCCAGTCAGCAAGGTCCAGGGCCACCAGTCAGCAAGGTCAAGGGGGTGCCCCAGTTTGCAACTTGCAGAGGGGCGCCCTGTCAGCAAGGTCCAGGGCCCACAGTCAGCAAGATCCAGGAGGCCCCCAGTCAGGAAGTTCCAGGGGGCACCCAGTCAGCTAGGTCCTGGGGCCCCAGTCAGCCAGGTCTAGGTGGCCACCAATCAGCAAGTTCCAGGGTCCCCAGTCAGCAAGATCCAGGGGGCCCCAGTCAGCAAGGTCCAGGGGGGCCCCCTGTCAGCAAGGTCCAGGGGGACCCCATTTAGCAAGGTCGAAAGGGCCCCCAGTCAGCAGGGTCCAGGGCCACCAGTCAGCAAGGTCCAAGGGGCCCCCAGTCAGCAAGGTCGTATGGGGCCCCCTGTCAGCATGGTCCAGGCACCAGTCAGCAATGTCCAGGGGGACCCCAGTCAGCAAGGTCCATGCCACACAGACAGCAAGGTCCAGAGGTTCTCCCAGTCAGCAAGGTCCAGGAACGCCCCCAGTCAGCATGGTCCAGGGCAACTAGTCAGCAAGGTCCAGGGGGCCTCCAGTCATCAAGGTCCACGGCCCCCAGTCAGCAAGGTCCAGGGAAACTAGTCAGCAAGGTCCAGGGGCCTCCAGTCATCAAGGTCCACGGCCCCCAGTCAGCAAATCCACGGCCCCCAGTCAGTAAGGTCCTGGGCAACAAGTCAGCAGGGACTAGGGTGGCCCCAGTCTGCATATTCCAGGGGGCCCCCAGTCAGTAAGGTCCAGGGGTCCAAGTCAGCACTTTCTAAGAGGCCCCCCAATCAGCAAGGTCAAGGGGGCCCCCAGTCAGCAAGGTCCAGCGGGCCCAGTCAGCAAGGTCCAGTGGTGCCCCCAGTCAGCAATGTCCAGGGGGTCCCAGTCAGCAAGGTCCAGGGCCTCCAGTCAGCAAGGTCCAGGGGAGCCCTCAGTCAGCCATGTCCAGGGGCCCCCAGTCAGCAAGGGCCAGGGTGCCCCCAGTCAGCAAGGTCCAGCGGGCCCAGTCAGCAAGGTCCAGTGGTGCCCCCAGTCAGCAATGTCCAGGGGGTCCCAGTCAGCAAGGTCCAGGGCCTCCAGTCAGCAAGGTCCAGGGGAGCCCTCAGTCAGCCATGTCCAGGGGCCCCCAGTCAGCAAGGGCCAGGGTGCCCCCAGTCAGCAAGGTCCAGGGTCCCCAGTCAGCAAGGTCCAGTGGTGCCCCCAGTCAGCAATGTCCAGGGGGTCCCAGTCAGCAAGGTCCAGGACCTCCAGTCAGCAAGGTCCAGGGGGGCCCCCTGTCAGCAATGTCCAGGGGGACCCCAGTCAGCAAGGTCGAAGGGGCCCCCAGTCAGCAAGGTCCAGGGCCACCAGACAGCAATGTCCAGGGTCCCCAATCAGCAAGGTCCAGGGGGCCCCCAGTCAGTAAGATCCAAGGTGCCTCCAGTCAGAAAAGTCCAGGAGGGCACCCAGTCAGCAAGGTCCAGAGTCCACAGTTAGCAAGGTCCAGAAGGGCCCCCAGACAGAAAGGTCCAGGGCCGCCAGTTAGCAAGGTCCAGGGCCCCCAGTCAGCAAGGTCCAGGGGGGCCCCCTGTCAGCAATGTCCAGGGGGAACCCAGTCAGCAAGGTCGACGGGGCCCCCAGTCAGCAAGGTCCAGGGCCACCAGTCAGCAAGGTCAAGGGGGTGCCCCAGTTTGCAACTTGCAGAGGGGCGCCCTGTCAGCAAGGTCCAGGGCCCACAGTCAGCAAGATCCAGGAGGCCCCCAGTCAGGAAGTTCCAGGGGGCACCCAGTCAGCTAGGTCCTGGGGCCCCAGTCAGCCAGGTCTAGGTGGCCACCAATCAGCAAGTTCCAGGGTCCCCAGTCAGCAAGATCCAGGGGGCCCCAGTCAGCAAGGTCCAGGGGGGCCCCCTGTCAGCAAGGTCCAGGGGGACCCCATTTAGCAAGGTCGAAAGGGCCCCCAGTCAGCAGGGTCCAGGGCCACCAGTCAGCAAGGTCCAGGGGTGGCCCCAGTCAGCAACTTTCAGAGGTGCGCCCTGTCAGCAAGGTCCAGGGCCCCCAGTCAGCAAGGTCCAGGAGGCCCCCAGTCAGTAAGGTCCAGGGGGCATCCAGTCAGCAAGGTCCAGGGCCCCCAGTCAGCAAGTTCCAGGGGCCCCATTCATCCAAGTCTAGGTGGCACTCAGTCAGCAAGTTCCATGGTCCCCAGTCAGCAAGATCCAGGGGGGCTCCAGTCAGCAAGTTCCAGGACCCCCAGTCAGCAAGATCCAGGTTGCCCCCAGTCAACAATTTCCAGCACCCCCAGTCAGCAAGATCCAGGGGGGCCCCAGTCAGCAAGGTACAGGGCCCCCAGTCAGCAAGGTCCAGGGCCTCCAGTCAGCAAGGTCCAGGGGAGCCCTCAGTCAGCCATGTCCAGGGGGCCCCAGTCAGCAAGGGCCAGGGTGCCCCCAGTCAGCAAGGTCCAGGGTCCCCAATCAGCAAGATCCAGGGGGGACCCCAGTCAGTAAGGTCCAGGGCCCCCAGTCAGCAAGGTCTCGGGCCACCAGTCCGCAAGGTCCAGGGTGGCCCGCTGTCAGCAAGTTCCAGGGGGACCCCAGTCAGCAACGTCGAAGGGGCCCCCAGTCAGCAAGGTCCAGGGCCACCAGTCAGCAAAGTCCAGGGTCCCCAGTCAGCAAGGTCCAGGGGGTCCCCAGTCAGTAAGGTCCAGGGCCCCATGTCAGCAAAGTCCAGGGTCCCCAGTCAGCAAGTTCCAGGGGCCGCAGTAAGCAACTTTCAGATGGGCGCCCTGTCAGCAAGGTCCAGGGCCCCCAGTCAGCAAGTTCCAGGAGGCCCCCAGTCAGCAAGGTTCAGGGCCTCCAGTCAGCAAGTTCCAGGGGCCCCCGTCAGCCAGGTCGAGTTGGCCCTCAGTCAGCAATTTCCAGGATCCCCAGTGTGCAAGATCCAGGGGGGCTCCAGTCAGCAAGTTCGAGAGCCCCCAGTCAGCAAGATCCAGGGGGCACCCAGTCAACAATTTCCAGGACCCCCAGTCAGCAAGAACTAGGGGGGCCCCAGTCAGCAAGGTACAGGGCCCACAGTCAGCAAGGTCCAGGGCCTCCAGTCATCAACGTCCAGAGTCCCTATTCAGCAAGGTCCAGTGGTGCCCCCAGTCAGCAATGTCCAGGGGGTCCCAGTCAGCAAGGTCCAGGGCCTCCAGTCAGCAAGGTCCAGGGGAGCCCTCAGTCAGCCATGTCCAGGGGCTCCCAGTCAGCAAGGGCCAGGTTGCCCCCAGTCAGCAAGGTCCAGGGTCCCCAATCAGGAAGATCCAGGGGGGACCCCAGTCAGTAAGGTCCACGGCCCCCAGTCAGCAAGGTCTCGGGCCACCAGTCCGCAAGGTCCAGGGTGGCCCGCTGTCAGCAAGTTCCAGGGGGACCCCAGTCAGCAAGGTCGAAGGGGCCCCCAGTCAGCAAGGTCCAGGGCCACCAGTCAGCAAAGTCCAGGGTCCCCAGTCAGCAAGGTCCAGGAGGTCCCCAGTCAGTAAGGTCCAGGGCCCCATGTCAGCAAAGTCCAGGGACCCCAGTCAGCAAGGTCCATGTGTGCACACAGTCAGCATGTTCCAGGGTCCCCAGTCAGCAAGTTCCAGGGGCCGCAGTAAGCAACTTTCAGATGGGCGCCCTGTCAGCAAGGTCCAGGGCCCCCAGTCAGCAAGTTCCAGGAGGCCCCCAGTCAGCAAGTTCCAGGGGCCCCCCTCAGCCAGGTCTAGTTTGCCCTCAGTCAGCAATTTCCAGGATCCCCAGTGTGCCAGATCCAGGGAGGCTCCAGTCAGCAAGTTCGAGAGCCCCCAGTCAGCAAGATCCAGGGGCCACCCAGTCAACAATTTCCAGGACCCCCAGTCAGCAAGAACTAGGGTGGCCCCAGTCAGCAAGGTACAGGGCCCACAGTCAGCAAGGTCCAGGGCCTCCAGTCATCAACGTCCAGTGTCCCTATTCAGCAAGGTCCAGGGACCCCAGTCAGCAAGGTCCTAGGGCCCCGGACAGCAAGGTCGAGGAGAGCTCCCAGTCAGCAAGTCCAGGGCGCCCAGTCAGCAAGGTCCAGAGTGCCCCCTGTCAGCAAGATCAAGGGGTCTCCAGTCAGCAAAGTCCAGGGCCCCCAGTCAGCAAGATCCAGGGGGTCCCCCAGTCAGCAAGGTCCTGGGCCCCCAGTCAGCAAGGCCCAGTGGGGCCCCCAGTCCGCAAGGTTCAGAGGGCGGCCAGTCAGCAAGGTCCAGGGCCCACATTCAGCAAGCTTCAGAGTGCCCCCAGTCAGCAAGGTCCAGGGCTCCCAGTCAGCAAGGTCAAGTGGGCCCCCAGTCAGGAAGATCCAGGGGGCCCCCAGTCAGCATGGTCGAGGGCCCCAGGTCAGCAAGTTCCAGGGGCCCCAATCCGCAAGATCCAGGGGTTCCACATTCAGCAAGGTCCAGGGCCCCCAGTCAGCAAGTTCCAGGGCCTCCAGTCATCAACGACCAGTGTCCCTATTCAGCAAGGTCCAGGGGCCCCAGTCAACACGTTCTAGTGGGCCCCCAGCCTGCAAGGTCTAGGACCCCCAGTCAGCAAGGTCCAGGGGGGTCCCCACTCAGCAAGATCCAGGGGGCCCCTAGTCAGCAAAGTCCAGGAGGGCACCCAGTCAGCAAGGTCCGGGGCCCCCAGTCAGCAAGTTCCAGGGGCCCCGGTCAGCCAGGTCTAGTTGGCACTCAGTCAGCAATTTCCAGGATCCCCAGTGTGCAAGATCCAGGGGGGTTCCAGTCAGCAAGTTCGAGGGCCCCCAGTCAGCAAGATCCAGGGGGCACCCAGTCAACAATTTCCAGGGCCCCCAGTAGGGAAGAACTAGGGGGGCCCCAGTCAGCAAGGTACAGGGCCCCCAGTCAGCAAGGTCCAGGGCCTCCAGTCATCAACGTCCAGTGTCCCTAGTCAGCAAGGTCCAGGGACCCCAGTCAGCAAGATCCAAGGGCCCCAGTCAGCAAGGTCGAGGAGAGCTCCCAGTCAGCAAGTCCAGGGCGCCCAGTCAGCAAGGTCCAGAGTGCCCCCTGTCAGCAAGATCAGGGGGCCTCCAGTCAGCAAAGTCCAGGGCCCCCAGTCAGCAAGATCCAGGGGGTCCCCCAGTCAGCAAGGTCCACGGGGACCCCAGTCAGCAAGGTCGAAGGGGCCCCCAGTCAGCAAGGTCCAGTGGGGCCCCCAGTCAGCAAGGTTCAGAGGGCGGCCAGTCAGCAAGGTCCAGTGCCCACATTCAGCAAGGTTCAGAGTGCCCCCAGTCAGCAAGGTCCAGGGCTCCCAGTCAGCAAGGTCAAGGGGGGCCCCAGTCAGGAAGTACCAGGGGGCCCCCAGTCAGCAAGGTCCAGGGCCCCAGGTCAGCAAGTTCCAGGGGCCCCAATCAGCAAGATCCAGGGGTTCCACAGTCAGCAAGGTCCAGGGACCCCAGTCAGCAAGGTCCAGGGCCTCCAGTCATCAACGTCCAGTGTCCCTATTCAGCAAGGTCCAGGGGCCCCAGTCAACAAGTTCTAGTGGGCACCCAGCCTGCAAGGTCCAGGGCCCCCAGTCAGCAAGGTCCAGGGGGGTCCCCTGTCAGAAAGGTCCAGGAGGGCCCACAGTCAGCAAGGTCCAGGGCCCATTCTCAGCAAGGTCCAGCGGGCCCCCACTCAGCAAGATCCAGGGGGCCCCTAGTCAGCAAAGTCCAGGAGGGCACCCAGTCAGCAAGGTCCAGGACCGCCAGTCAGCAAGGTCCAGGGCCCCCAGTCAACAAGGCCCAGGGGGTCCCCAGTCAGCAAGGTCTTGGAGGGCCCCCTGTCAGCAAGGTCCAGGGTCCCCAGTCAGCAAGGTCCAGGGTGCCCCCAGTCAGCAAATTCCAGAGGGCCCACAGTCAGCGAGGTCCAGGGACCCCGTCAGCAAGGTCCATGGGGTCCCCAGTCAGCAAGGTCCAGAGGCTTCTAGTCAGCAAGGTCCAGGTGGGCCCCCAGTCAGCAAGGTCCAGGGCTCCAGTCAGCAAGGTCCAAGGGTCTCCCAGTCAGCAAGGTGCAGGTGGCCCCCAGTCAGCATTGTCCAGCGACCAGTCTGCAATGTCCAGGGATCCCCCTTTCGGCAAGTTCCAGGCCCCCCAGTCAGCAAGGTCCATGCCCCCAGACAGCAAGGTCCAGAGGGTCCCCCAATCAGCAAGGTCCAGGAACGCCCCGAGTCAGCAAGATCCAGGGCCCCCAGTCTGCAAGGTCCAGAGCAACCAGTCAGCAAGGTCCAGGGGGCCTCCAGTCATCAAGGTCCACGGCCCCCAGTCAGCAAGGTCGAGGGCAACCAGTCAGCAGGGTCCAGTGGGCCCCCAGTCAGCATATTCCAGGTGGCCCCCAGTCAGCAAGGTCCAGGGGTCCAAGTCAGCACGTTCGAAGGGGCATCCCAGTCAGCAAGATCCAGGGGGCCCCCAGTCAGAAGGGTCCAGCGCCCCCAGTCAGCAAGGTCCAGTGGTGCCCCCAGTCAGCAAGGTCCAGGGGGGGCATATGTAAGCAAGGTCCATGGCCTCCAGTCAGCAAGGGCCAGGAGGGCCCCCAGTCAGCAAGGTCCAGGGCCTCCAGTCATCAACGTCCAGTGTCCCTATTCAGCAAGGTCCAGGGCCCCCACTCAGCAAGGTCCAGGGGGTCCCCAGTCAGTAAGGTCCAGGGCCCCATGTCAGCAAGGTCCAGGGACCACAGTCAGCAAGGTCCATGTGTGCCCACAGTTTGCAAGTTCCAGGGTCACCAGTCAGCAAGTTCCAGGGGCCGCAGTAAGCAACTTTCAGATGGGCGCCCTGTCAGCAAGGTCCAGTGCCCCCAGTCAGGAAGATCCAGGGGGCCCCGAGTCAGCAAGGTCCAGGGCCCCAGGCCAGCAGGTTCCAGGGGCCCCAATCAGCAAGATCCAGGGGTTCCACAGTCAGCAAGGTCCAGGGCCCCCAGTCAGCAAGGTCTAGGGCCTCCAGTCATCAACGTCCAGTGTCCCTATTCAGCAAGGTCCAGGAGCCCCAGTCAACAAGTTCTAGAGGGCCCCCAGTCTGCAAGGTCCAGGGCCCCCAGTCAGCAAGGTCCAGGGGGGTCCCCTGTCAGAAAGGTGCAGGAGGGCCCACTCTCAGCAAGGTCCAGCGAGCCCCCTCTCAGCAAGATCCAGGGGGCCCCTAGTCAGCAAAGTCCAGGAGGGCACCCAGTCAGCAAGGTCCAGGGCCGCCAGTCAGCAAGGTCCACGGCCCCCAGTCAACAAGGCCCAGGGGGGTCCCCAGTCAGCAAGGTCTAGGAGGGCCCCCTGTCAGCAAGGTCCAGGGTCCCCAGTCAGCAAGGTCCAGGGTGCCCCCAGTCAGCAAATTCCAGGGGGCCCACAGTCAGCAAATTCCAGGGCCCCCAGTCAGCAAGGTCCAGGGAGTCCCCCAGTCAGCAAGGTCCTGGCGGACCCCAGTCAGCAAGTTCGAAGGGGCCCCCAGTCAGCAACGTCCAGGGAACCCAGTCAGCAAGGTCCAGGGGGCCCCCAGTCAGCAAGGTTCACGATGGCACCCAGTCAGCAATATCCAGAGCCACCAGTCAGCAAATTCCAGAGCCCCCAGTCAGCAAGGTCCAGGGAGTCCCCCAGTCAGCAAGGTCCAGGGAGACCCCAGTCAGCAAGGTCGAAGTGGCCCCCAGTCAGCAAGGTCCAGGGAACCAAGTCAGCAAGGTCCAGGGGGTCCCCAGTCAGCAAGGTCCAGGGGCTTCTACTCAGCAAGGTCCAGGGAGTCCTCCAGTCAGCAAGGTCCAGCGGGACCCCAGTCAGCAAGGTCGAAGTGGCCCCCAGTCAACAAGGTCCAGGGAACCAAGTCAGCAAGGTCCAGGACTCCAGTCAGCAAGGTCCAAGGGTCTCCCAGTCAGCAAGGTCCAGGGGGCCCCCAGTCAGCAAGGTCCAGGGGCCCCCTGTCAGCATGGTCCAGCGACCAGTCTGCAATGTCCAGGGGGCCCCATTTCGGCAAGTTCCAGGCCCCCCAGTCAGCAAGGTCCATGCCCCCAGACAGCAAGGTCCAGAGGGTCCCCCAGTCAGCAAGGTCCAGGAACGCCCCGAGTCAGCAAGGTCCAGGGGGCCTCCATCATGAAGGTACACGGCCCCCAGTCAGCACGGTCGAGGGCAACCAGTTAGCAGGGTCTAGGGGGCCCCCAGTCAGCATATTCCAGTCAGCAAGGTCCAGGGGTCCAAGTCAGCACGTTCCAAGGGGCATCCCAGTCAGCAAGATCGAGGGGGGCTCCAGTCAGAAGGGTCCAGCGCCCCTAATCAGCAAGGTATAGTGGTGCCCCCAGTCAGCAAGGTCCAGGCGGGCCACAGTCAGCAAGGTCCACGGCCTCTAGTCAGCAAGGTCCAGGGGAGCCCTCAGTCAGCCATGTCCAGGGGCCCCCAGTCAGCAAGGGCCAGGGTGCCCCCAGTTAGCAAGGTCCAGGGTCCCCAGTCAGCAAGATGCAGGGGGGTCCCCAGTCAGCAAGGTCCAGTGCCCCCAGTCAGCAAGGTCCAGGGCCTCCAGTCATCAACGTCCAGTGTCCCTAGTCAGCAAGGTCCAGGGACCCCAGTCAGCAAGGTCCTGGGGCACCAGTCAGCAAGGTCGAGCAGGGCCCCCAGTCAGCAATTCCAGGGCGCCCAGTCAGCAAGTTCCAGGACCCCCAGTCAGCAAGGTACAGAGTGCCTCCAGTCAGCAAGGGCCAGGGGAGCACTCAGTCAGCAAGGTCCAGGGTCCCCAGTCAGCAAGATGCAGGGGGGTCCCCAGTCAGCAAGGTCCAGTGCCCCCAGTCAGCAAGGTCCAGGGCCTCCAGTCATCAACGTCCAGTGTCCCTAGTCAGCAAGGTCCAGGGACCCCAGTCAGCAAGGTCCTGGGGCCCCAGTCAGCAAGGTTGAGCAGGGCCCCCAGTCAGCAAGTCCAGGGCGCCCAGTCAGCAAGGTCCAGAGTGCCCCCTGTCAGCAAGATCCAGGGGGCCTCCAGTCAGCAAAGTCCAGGGCCCCCAGTCAACAAGATCCAGGGGGACCCCAGTCAGCAAGGTTCAGAGGGCGGCCAGTCAGCAAGGTCCAGGGCCCACATTAAGCAAGGTTCAGAGTGCCCCCAGTCAGCAAGGTCCAGGGCGCCCAGTCAGCAAGGTCAAGGGGGCCCCAGTCAGGAAGCTCCAGGGGGCCCCCAGTCAGCAAGTCCAGGGCCCCAGGTCAGCAAGTTCCAGGGGCCCCAGTCAGCAAGATCCAGGAGTTCCCCAGTCAGCAAGATCCAGGACCCCCAGTCAGCAAGGTCCAGGGCATCCAGTCATCAACGTCCAGTGTCCCTATTCAGCAAGGTCCAGGGCCCCCAGTCAGCAAGGTCCAGGAGGGCCCCCAGTCAGCAAGTCCAGGGCCCCAGGTCAGCAAGTTCCAGGGGCCCCAGTCAGCAAGATCCAGGGGTTCCCCAGTCAGCAAGGTCCAGGGCCCCCAGTCAGCAAGGTCCAGGGCCTCCAGTCAGCAAGGTCCAGGGGGTCCCCAGTCAGTAAGGTCCAGGGCCCCATGTCAGCAAGATCCAGGGACCCCAGTCAGCAAGGTCCATGTGCGCCCACAGTCAGCAAGTTCCAGGTTCCCCAGTCAGCAAGTTCCAGGGGCCGCAGTAAGCAACTTTCAGATGGGCGCCCTGTCAGCAAGGTCCAGGGCCCCCAGTCAGCAAGTTCCAGGAGGCCCCCAGTCAGCAAGGTCCAGGGCCCCCAGTCAGCAAGTTCCAAGGTCCCCCATCAGCCAGGTCTAGTTGGCCCTCAGTCAGCAATTTCCAGGATTCCCAGTGTGCAAGATCCAGGAGGGCTCCAGTCAGCAAGTTCGAGGGCCCCCAGTCAGCAAGATCCAGGGGGCACCCAGTCAACAATTTCCAGGACCCCCTGTCAGCAAGAACTAGGGGGGCCCCAGTCAGCAAGGTACAGGGCCCCCAGTCAGCAAGGTCCAGGGCCTCCAGTCATCAACGTCCAGTGTCCCTAGTCAGCAAGGTCCAGGGACCCCAGTCAGCAAGATCCAAGGGCCCCAGTCAGCAAGGTCGAGGAGAGCTCCCAGTCAGCAAGTCCAGGGCGCCCAGTCAGCAAGGTCCAGAGTGCCCCCTGTCAGCAAGAAGAGCGGGCTTCCAGTCAGCAAAGTCCAGGGCCCCCAGTCAGCAAGATCCAGGGGGTCCCCCAGTCAGCAAGGTCAAGGGGGACCCCAGTCAGCAAGGTCGAAGGGGCCCCCAGTCAGCAAGGTCCTGGGCCCCCAGTCAGCAAGGTCCAGTGGGGCCCCCAGTCAGCAAGGTTCAGAGGGCGGCCAGTCAGCAAGGTCCAGGGCTTACATTCAGCAAGGTTCAGAGTTCCCCCAGTGAGCAAGGTCCAGGGCTCCAAGTCAGCAAGGTCAAGGGGGCCCCCAGTCAGGAAGATCCAGGGGTCCCCGAGTCAGCAAGGTCCAGTGCCCCAGGTCAACAGGTTCCAGGGGCCCCAATCAGCCAGATCCAGGGGTTCCACAGTCAGCAAGGTCCAGGGCCCCCAGTCAGCAAGGTCCAGGGCCTCCAGTCATCAACGTCCAGTGTCCCTATTCAGCAAGGTCCAGGGGCCCCAGTCAACAAGTTCTAGTGGGCCCCCAGCCTGCAATGTCCAGGGCCCCCAGTCAGCAAGGTCCAGGGTGGTCCCCTGTCAGAAAGGTGCAGGAGGGCCCACTCTCAGCAAGTTCCAGCGGGCCCCCACTCAGCAAGATCCAGGGGGCCCCTAGTCAGCAAAGTCCAGGAGGGCACCCAGTCAGCAAGGTCCAGGGCCGCCAGTCAGCAAGGTCCAGGGCCCCCAGTCAACAAGGCCCAGGGGGGTCCCCAGTCAGCAAGGTCTAGGAGGGCCCCCTGTCAGCAAGGTCCAGGGTCCCCAGTCAGCAAGGTCCAGGGTGCCCCCAGTCAGCAAATTCCAGGGGGCCCACAGTCAGCAAATTCCAGGGCCCCCAGTCAGCAAGGTCCAGGGAGTCCCCCAGTCAGCAAGGTCCAGGGGGACCCCAGTCAGCAAGGTCGAAGGGGCCCCCAGTCAGCAAGGTCCAGGGAACCCAGTCAGCAAGGTCCAGGGGGCCCCCAGTCAGCAAGGTTCACGGGGGCACCCAGTCAGCAAGATCCAGAGCCACCAGTCAGCAAATTCCAGAGCCCCCAGTCAGCAAGGTCCAGGGGGTCCCCCAGTCAGCAAGGTCCAGGGGGACCCCAGTCAGCAAGGTCGAAGTGGCCCCCAGTCAGCAAGGTCCAGGGATCCAAGTCAGCAAGGTCCAGGGGGTCCCCATTCAGCAAGGTCCAGGGGCTTCTACTCAGCAAGGTCCAGGGAGTTCCCTGTCAGCAAGGTCAAGGGGGACCCCAGTCAGCAAGGTCGAAGTGGCCCCCAGTCAGCAAGGTCCAGGGAACCAAGTCAACATGGTCCAGGGCTCCAGTCAGCAAGGTCCAAGGGTATCCCAGTCAGCAAGGTCCAGGGGGCCCCCAGTCAGCAAGGTCCAGGGGCCCCCTGTCAGCATGGTCCAGCGACCAGTCTGCAATGTCCAGGGGGACCCCTTTCGGCAAGTTCCAGGCCCCCCAGTCAGCAAGGTCCATGCCCCCAGACAGCAAGGTCCAGAGGATCCCCCAGTCAGCAAGGTCCAGGAACGCCCCGAGTCAGCAAGGTCCAGGGGGCCTCCATCATTAAGGTCCACGGCCCCCAGTCAGCACGGTCGAGGGCAACCAGTCAGCAGGGTCTAGGTGGCCCCCAGTCAGCATATTCCAGGGGGCCCCCAGTCAGCAAGGTCTAGGGGTCCAAGTCAGCACGTTCCAAGGGGCATCCCAGTCAGCAAGATCGAGGGGACCCCCAGTCAGAAGGTTCCAGCGCCCCCAGTCAGCAAGGTCCAGTGGTGCCCCCAGTCAGCAAGGTCCAGGGGGGGCCCCAGTCAGCAAGGTCCACGGCCTCTAGTCAGCAAGGTCCAGGGGAGCCCTCAGTCAGCCATGTCCAGGGGCCCCCAGTCAGCAAGGGCCAGGGTCCCCAGTCGGCAAGATGCAGGGGGGTCCCCAGTCAGCAAGGTCCAGTGCCCCCAGTCAGCAAGGTCCAGGGCCTCCAGTCATCAACGTCCAGTGTCCCTAGTCAGCAAGGTCCAGGGACCCCAGTCAGCAAGGTCCTGGTGCCCCAGTCAGCAAGGTCGAGCAGGGCCCCCAGTCAGCAATTCCAGGGCGCCCAGTCAGCAAGTTCCAGGACCCCCAGTCAGCAAGGTACAGAGTGCCCCCTGTCAGCAAGATCCAGGGGGCCTCCAGTCAGCAAAGTCCAGGGCCCCCAGTCAACAAGATCCAGGGGGTCCCCCAGTCAGCAAGGTCCGGGGGGACCCCAGTCAGCAAGGTCGAAGGGGCCCCCAGTCAGCAAGGTCCTGGGCCCCCAGTCAGCAAGATCCAGTGGGGCCCCCAGTCAGCAAGGTTCAGAGGGCGGCCAGTCAGCAAGGTCCAGGGCCAACATTCAGCAAGGTACAGAGTGCCCCCAGTCAGCAAGGTCCAGGGCTCCCAGTCAGCAAGGTCAAGGGGGCCCCAGTCAGGAAGCTCCAGGGGGCCCCCAGTCAGCAAGGTCCAGAGCCCCAGGTCAGCAAGGTCCAGGGCCCCCAGTCAGCAAGGTCCAGGGGGGCCCCCTGTCAGCAAGGTCCTGGAGGGCCCACAGTCAGCAAGGTCCAGGGCCCACTCTCAGCAAGGTCCAGGGGGCCTCCACTCAGCAAGATCCAGGGGGCCCCTAGTCAGCAAATTCCAGGAGGGCACCAAGACAGCAAGGTCCAGGGCCGCCAGTCAGCAAGGTCCAGGGCCCCCAATCAGCAAGGCCAAGGGGGGTCCCCAGTCAGTAAGGTCCAGGAGGGCCCGTTGTCAGCAAGTCCAGGGCCCCCAGTCAGCAAGGTCCAGAGTCCCCAGTCAGCAAGGTCCAGGGTGCCCCCAGTCAACAAGGTCCAGGTGGCCCCAAGTCAGGAAGGTCCAGGGAGCCCCCAGTCAGCAAGGTCCAGGTGACCCTCAGACAGCAAGGTCCAGGGGGTCCCCAGTCAGCAAGGTCCAGGGGCCCCTAGTCAACAAGGTCCAGGTGGGCCCCCAGTCAGCAAGGTCCAGGGCTCCAGTCAGCAAGGTCCAAGGGTCCCCAGTCAGCAACGTCCAGGGGCCCCCAGTCAGCAAGGTCGAGGGGCCCCCTGTCAGCATGGTTTAGGGACCAGTCAGCAATGTCCAGGGGGCCCCGAGTCGGCAAATTCCAGGACGCCCAGTCAGCAAGGTCCATGCTCCCAGACAGCAAAGTCCAGAGGGTCCCCCAGTCAGCAAAGTCCAGGAACGCCCCCAGTCAGCAAGGTCCAGGGCCCCCAGTCCGCAAAGTCCAGGGCAACCAGTCAGCAAGCTCCAGGGGGCCTCCAGTCATCAAGGTCCACGGCCCCCTGTCAGCAAGGTCCAGGGGTGCCCCCAGTCAGCAAGGTCCAGGGGGAACCCAGTCAGCAAGGTCGAGGGTGGGCCCCCAGTCAGCAAGGTCCTGGGCCCCCAGTCAGCAAGGTCCAGGGGGTCCCCCAGTCAGCAAGGTCCAGGGGGACCACAGTCAGCAAGGTCGAAGGGGCCCCCAGTCAGCAGGGTCCAGGGACCCCAGTCAGCAAGGTCCAGGGGGACCCGCAGTCAGCAAGGTTAAGGGGCCCCAGTAAGCAAGGTTCAGGGGGTCCCCCAGTCAGCAAGATCCAGGGGGACCCCAGTCAGCAAGGTACAGGGCCGCCAGTCAGCAAGGTCCAGGGCCTCCAGTCATCAACGTCCAGTGTCCCTATTCAGCAAGGCCAGGGGCTCCAGTCAGCAAGGTCCAAGGGTATCCCAGTCAGCAAGGTCCAGGGGGCCCCCAGTCAGCAAGGTCCAGGGGCCCCAGTCAGCAAGGTCCATGCCCCCAGGCAGCAAGGTCCAGAGGATCCCCCAGTCAGCAAGGTCCAGGAACGCCCCGAGTCAGCAAGGTCCAGGGGGCCTCCATCATCAAGGTCCACGGCCCCCAGTCAGCACGGACGAGGGCAACCAGTCAGCAGGGTCTTGGTGGCCCCCAGTCAGCATATTCCAGGGGGCCCCCAGTCAGCAAGGTCCAGGGGTCCAAGTCAGCACGTTCCAAGGGGCATCCCAGTCAGCAAGATCGAGGGGGCCCCCAGTCAGAAGGGTCAGCGCCCCCAGTCAGCAAGGTCCAGTGGTGCCCCCAGTCAGCAAGGTCCAGGGGGGGCCCCAGTCAGCAAGGTCCACGGCCTCTAGTCAGCAAGGTCCAGGGGAGCCCTCAGTCAGCCATGTCCAGGGGCCCCCAGTCAGCAAGGGCCAGGGGCCCCAGTCAGCAAGATGCAGGGGGGTCCCCAGTCAGCAAGGTCCAGTGCCCCCAGTCAGCAAGGTCCAGGGCCTCCAGTCATCAACGTCCAGTGTCCCTAGTCAGCAAGGTCCAGGGACCCCAGTCAGCAAGGTCCTGGTGCCCCAGTCAGCAAGGTCGAGCAGGGCCCCCAGTCAGCAACTCCAGGGCGCCCAGTCAGCAAGTTCCAGGACCCACAGTCAGCAAGGTACAGAGTGCCCCCTGTCAGCAAGATCCAGGCGGCCTCCAGTCAGCAAAGTCCAGGGCCCCCAGTCAACAAGATCCAGGGGGTCCCCCAGTCAGCAAGGTCCGGGGGGACCCCAGTCAGCAAGGTCGAAGGGGCCCCCAGTCAGCAAGGTCCTGGGCCCCCAGTCAGCAAGGTCCAGTGGGGCCCCCAGTCAGCAAGGTTCAGAGGGCGGCCAGTCAGCAAGGTCCAGGGCCAACATTCAGCAAGGTACAGAGTGCCCCCAGTCAGCAAGGTCCAGGGCTCCCAGTCAGCAAGGTCAAGGGGGCCCCAGTCAGGAAGCTCCAGGGGGCCCCCAGTCAGCAAGGTCCAGAGCCCCAGGTCAGCAAGGTCCAGGGACCCCAGTCAGCAAGGTCCAGGGGGACCCGCAGTCAGCAAGGTTAAGGGGCCCCAGTCAGAAAGGTTAAGGGGGTCCCCCAGTCAGCAAGATCCAGGGGGACCCCAGTCAGCAAGGTACAGGGCCGCCAGTCAGCAAGGTCCAGGGCCTCCAGTCATCAACGTCCAGTGTCCCTATTCAGCAAGGTCCAGGGGCCCCAGTCAGCAAGGTCAAGGGTCCCAGTCAGCAAGGTACAGGGCCTCCAGTCAGCAAGGTCCAGGGGTCCCACTCAGCAAGGCCGAAGAGGGCCCCCTTCAGCAAGTCCAGGGCGCCCAGTCAGCAAGGTACAGGACCCCCAGTCAGCAAGATCCAGGGGGACCACAGTCAGCAAGGTCGAAGGGCCCCAGACAGCAAGGTCCAGGGACCCGAGTCAGCAAGGTCCAGGGGTACACCCAGTCAGCAAGGTTAAGGGCCCCAGTCAGCAAGGTCCAGGGGCCCAGTCAACAATGTCCAGTGGGCCCCCAGTCAGCATTGTCCAGGGGCCCCAGTCAACAAGGTCCAGGGGCCCCCATCAGCAAGGTCCAGGGCCCCAGTCAGCAAGGTCCAGGGCCCAGAATCAGCAAGGTCCAGGGCCTCAAGTCAGCAAGGTCCAGGGGCTCCAGTCAGCAAGGTCCTGGTGCCCCAGTCAACAAGGTCCAGAGGCCCCAGTCAGCAAGGTCCAGGGCCACCAGTGAGCAAGGTCCAGGGGGCTCCCAGTCAGTAAGATCCAAGGGGCCTCCAGTCAGCAAGTTCCAGGAGGGCTCCAGTCAGCAAGGTCCAGGGCCCCATGTCAGCAAGTTCCAGGGCCCCCAGTCAGCAAGGTCCAGGGTCCCCAGTCAGCAAGGTCGAGGGGGTCCCCAGTCAGCAAGGTCCAGGGTCCCCAGTCAGCAAGGTCCAGGAGGGCCCCCAATCAGCAAGGTCCAGGTGCCCCAGTCAGCAATGTCCAGGAGGGCACCCAGTCAGCAAGGTCCAGGGCCAACAGTCAGCAAGGTCCAGGGCTACCAGCAGCAAGTTCCAGCGGGGTACACAGTCAGCAAGGTCCAGGAGGGCCCCCAGTCAGCAAGTCCAGGGCCCCCAGTCAGCAAGGTCCAGGGACTCCAGTCAGCAAGGTCCAGGGTGCCCCCAGTCAGCAAGATCCAGGGGGCCCACATTCAGCAAGATCCAGGGGGACCCCAGTCAGCAAGGTCCAGGGCCCGCAGTCAGCAATGTTCAGGGGATACCCCAGTCAGCAAGATCCAGGGGGACCCCAGTCAGCAAGGTCCAGGGCCCCCAGTCAGCAAGATGCAAGGGGCCCCCAGTCAGCAAGTTCCAGGGCCCCCAGTCAGCAAGATCCAGGGCCCCCAGTCAGCATGGTCCAGGGCCTCCAGTCATCAACGTCCAGTGTCCCTATTCAGAAAGTTCCTGGGGCCCCAGTCAGCCAGGTCTAGGTGGCCTCCAGTCAGCAAGTTCCAGGGTCCCCAGTCAGCATATCCAGGGGGGCCCCAGTCAGCAAGTTCCAGAGCCCCAGTCAACAAGATCCACGGGGCCCCCAGTCAGCAAGTGCCAGGGCCCCCAGTAAGCAAGATCCAGGGGTGCTCCAGTCAGCAAGGTCCAGGGCCCCCAGTCAGCAAGGTCCAGGGCCTCCAGTCAGCAAGGTCCAGGGGATCCCCAGTCAGTAAGGTCCAGGGCCCCATGTCAGCAAGATCCAGGGACCCCAGTCAGCAAGGTCCATGTGTGCCCACAGTCAGCAAGTTCCAGGGTCCCCAGTCAGCAAGTTCCAGGGGCCGCAGTAAGCAACTTTCAGATGGGCGCCCTGTCAGCAAGGTCCAGGGCCCCCAGTCAGCAAGTTCCAGGAGGCCCCCAGTCAGCAAGGTCCAGGGCCCCCAGTCAGCAAGTTCCAAGGTCCCCCGTCAGCCAGGTCTAGTTGGGCCTCAGTCAGCAATTTCCAGGATTCCCAGTGTGCAAGATCCAGGAGGGCTCCAGTCAGCAAGTTCGAGGGCCCCCAGTCAGCAAGATCCAGGGGGCACCCAGTCAACAATTTCCAGGACCCCCTGTCAGCAAGAACTAGGGGGGCCCCAGTCAGCAAGGTACAGGGCCCCCAGTCAGCAAGGTCCAGTGTCTCCAGTCATCAACGTCCAGTGTCCCTAGTCAGCAAGGTCCAGGGCCCCCAGTCAGCAAGGTCCAGGGTGGTCCCCTGTCAGAAAGGTGCAGGAGGGCCCACTCTCAGCAAGTTCCAGCGGGCCCCCACTCAGCAAGATCCAGGGGGCCCCTAGTCAGCAAAGTCCAGGAGGGCACCCAGTCAACAAGGTCCAGGGCCGCCAGTCAGCAAGGTCCAGGGCCCCCAGTCAACAAGGCCCAGGGGGGTCCCCAGTCAGCAAGGTCTAGGAGGGCCCCCTGTCAGCAAGGTCCAGGGTCCCCAGTCAGCAAGGTCCAGGGTGCCCCCAGTCAGCAAATTCCAGGGGGCCCACAGTCAGCAAATTCCAGGGCCCCCAGTCAGCAAGGTCCAGGGAGTCCCCCAGTCAGCAAGGTCCAGGGGGACCCCAGTCAGCAAGGTCGAAGGGGCCCCCAGTCAGCAAGGTCCAGGGAACCCAGTCAGCAAGGTCCAGGGGGCCCCCAGTCAGCAAGGTTCACGGGGGCACCCAGTCAGCAAGATCCAGAGCCACCAGTCAGCAAATTCCAGAGCCCCCAGTCAGCAAGGTCCAGGGAGTCCCCCAGTCAGCAAGGTCCAGGGGGACCACAGTCAGCAAGGTCGAAGTGGCCCCCAGTCAGCAAGGTCCAGGGAACCAAGTCAGCAAGGTCCAGGGGGTCCCCATTCAGCAAGGTCCAGGGGCTTCTACTCAGCAAGGTCCAGGGAGTTCCCTGTCAGCAAGTTCCAGGGGGACCCCAGTCAGCAAGGTCGAAGTGGCCCCCAGTCAGCAAGGTCCAGGGAACCAAGTCAACAAGGTCCAGGGCTCCAGTCAGCAAGGTCCAAGGGTATCCCAGTCAGCAAGGTCCAGGGGGCCCCCAGTCAGCAAGGTCCAGGGGCCCCCTGTCAGCATGGTCCAGCGACCAGTCTGCAATGTCCAGGGGGCCCCCTTTCGGCAGGTTTCAGGCCCCCCAGTCAGCAAGGTCCATGCCCCCAGACAGCAAGGTCCAGAGGATCCCCCAGTCAGCAAGGTCCAGGAACGCCCCGAGTTAGCAAGGTCCAGGGGGCCTCCATCATCAAGGTCCACGGCCCCCAGTCAGCACGGTCGAGGGCAACCAGTCAGCAGGGTCTAGGTGGCCCCCAGTCAGCATATTCCAGGGGGCCCCCAGTCAGCAAGGTCCAGGGGTCCAAGTCAGCACGTTCCAAGGGGCATCCCAGTCAGCAAGATCGAGGGGGCCCCCAGTCAGAAGGGTCCAGCGCCCCCAGTCAGCAAGGTCCAGTGGTGCCCCCAGTCAGCAAGGTCCAGGGGGGGCCCCAGTCAGCAAGGTCCACGGCCTCTAGTCAGCAAGGTCCAGGGGAGCACTCAGTCAGCCATGTCCAGGGGCCCCCAGTCAGCAAGGGCCAGGGTCCCCAGTCAGCAAGATGCAGGGGTGTCCCCAGTCAGCAAGGTCCAGTGCCCCCAGTCAGCAAGGTCCAGGGCCTCCAGTCATCAACGTCCAGTGTCCCTAGTCAGCAAGGTCCAGGGACCCCAGTCAGCAAGGTCCTGGTGCCCCAGTCAGCAAGGTCGAGCAGGGCCCCCAGTCAGCAATTCCAGGGCGCCCAGTCAGCAAGTTCCAGGACCCCCAGTCAGCAAGGTACAGAGTGCCCCCTGTCAGCAAGATCCAGGGGGCCTCCAATCAGCAAAGTCCAGGGCCCCCAGTCAACAAGATCCAGGGGGTCCCCCAGTCAGCAAGGTCCGGGGGGACCCCAGTCAGCAAGGTCGAAGGGGCCCCCAGTCAGCAAGGTCCTGGGCCCCCAGTCAGCAAGGTCCAGTGGGGCCCCCAGTCAGCAAGGTTCAGAGGGCGGCCAGTCAGCAAGGTCCAGGGCCAACATTCAGCAAGGTACAGAGTGCCCCCAGTCAGCAAGGTCCAGGGCTCCCAGTCAGCAAGGTCAAGGGGGCCCCAGTCAGGAAGCTCCAGGGGGCCCCCAGTCAGCAAGGTCCAGAGCCCCAGGTCAGCAAGTTCCAGGGCCCCCAGTCAGCAAGGTCCAGGGGGGCCCCCTGTCAGCAAGGTCCAGGAGGGCCCACAGTCAGCAAGGTCCAGGGCCCACTCTCAGCAAGGTCCATGGGGCCTCCACTCAGCAAGATCCAGGGGGCCCCTAGTCAGCAAATTCCAGGAGGGCACCAAGACAGCAAGGTCCAGGGCCGCCAGTCAGCAAGGTCCAGGGCCCCCAATCAGCAAGGCCAAGGGGGATCCCCAGTCAGTAAGGTCCAGGAGGGCCCGTTGTCAGCAAGTCCAGGGCCCCCAGTCAGCAAGGTCCAGAGTCCCCAGTCAGCAAGGTCCAGGGTGCCCCCAGTCAACAAGGTCCAGGTGGCCCCAAGTCAGGAAGGTCCAGGTAGCCCCCAGTCAGCAAGGTCCAGGGGACCCTCAGACAGCAAGGTCCAGGGGGTCCCCAGTCAGCAAGGTCCAGGGGCCCCTAGTCAACAAGGTCCAGGTGGGCCCCCAGTCAGCAAGGTCCAGGGCTCCAGTCAGCAAGGTCCAAGGGTCCCCAGTCAGCAACGTCCAGCGGCCCCCAGTCAGCAAGGTCGAGGGGCCCCCTGTCAGCATGGTTTAGGGACCAGTCAGCAATGTCCAGCGGGCCCCCAGTCGGCAAATTCCAGGACGCCCAGTCAGCATGGTCCTTGCCCCCAGACAGCAAGGTCCAGAGGGTCCCCCAGTCAGCAAAGTCCAGGAACGCCCCCAGTCAGCAAGGTCCAGGGCCCCCAGTCCGCAAAGTCCAGGGCAACCAGTCAGCAAGCTCCAGGGGGCCTCCAGTCATCAAGGTCCACGGCCCCCTGTCAGCAAGGTCCAGGGGTGCCCCCAGTCAGCAAGGTCCAGGGGGACCCCAGTCAGCAAGGTCGAGGGGGGGCCCCCAGTCAGCAAGGTCCTGGGCCCCCAGTCAGCAAGGTCCAGGGAGTCCCCCAGTCAGCAAGGTCCAGGGGGACCACAGTCAGCAAGGTCGAAGGGGCCCCCAGTCAGCAAGGTCCAGGGACCCCAGTCAGCAAGGTCCAGGGGGACCCGCAGTCAGCAAGGTTAAGGGGCCCCAGTCAGCAAGGTTCAGGGGGTCCCCCAGTCAGCAAGATCCAGGGGGACCCCAGTCAGCAAGGTACAGGGCCGCCAGTCAGCAAGGTCCAGGGCCTCCAGTCATCAACGTCCAGTGTCCCTATTCAGCAAGGTCCAGGGGCTCCAGTCAGCAAGGTCCAAGGGTATCCCAGTCAGCAAGGTCCAGGGGGCCCCCAGTCAGCAAGGTCCAGGGGCCCCCTGTCAGCATGGTCCAGCGACCAGTCTGCAATGTCCAGGGGGCCCCCTTTCGGCAAGTTCCAGGCCCCCAAGTCAGCAAGGTCCATGCACCCAGACAGCAAGGTCCAGAGGATCCCCCAGTCAGCAAGGTCCAGGAACGCCCCGAGTCAGCAAGGTCCAGGGGGCCTCCATCATCAAGGTCCACGGCCCCCAGTCAGCACGGTCGAGGGCAACCAGTCAGCAGGGTCTAGGTGGCCCCCAGTCAGCATATTCCAGGGGGCCCCCAGTCAGCAAGGTCCAGGGGTCCAAGTCAGCACGTTCCAAGGGGCATCCCAGTCAGCAAGATCGAGGGGGCCCCCAGTCAGAAGGGTCCAGCGCCCCCAGTCAGCAAGGTCCAGGGGTGCCCCTAGTCAGCAAGGTCCAGGGGGGGCCCCAGTCAGCAAGGTCAACGGCCTCTAGTCAGCAAGGTCCAGGGGAGCCCTCAGTCAGCCATGTCCAGGGGCCCCCAGTCAGCAAGGGCCAGTGTCCCCAGTCAGCAAGATGCAGGGGGGTCCCCAGTCAGCAAGGTCCAGTGCCCCCAGTCAGCAAGGTCCAGGGCCTCCAGTCATCAACGTCCAGTGTCCCTGGTCAGCAAGGTCCAGGGACCCCAGTCAGCAAGGTCCTGGTGCCCCAGTCAGCAAGGTCGAGCAGGGCCCCCAGTCAGCAATTCCAGGGCGCCCAGTCAGCAAGTTCCAGGACCCCCAGTCAGCAAGGTACAGAGTGCCCCCTGTCAGCAAGATCCAGGGGGCCTCCAGTCAGCAAAGTCCAGGGCCCCCAGTCAACAAGATCCAGGGGGTCCCCCAGTCAGCAAGGTCCGGGGGGACCCCAGTCAGCAAGGTCGAAGGGGCCCCCAGTCAGCAAGGTCCTGGGCCCCCAGTCAGCAAGGTCCAGTGGGGCCCCCTGTCAGCAAGGTTCAGAGAGCGGCCAGTCAGCAAGGTCCAGGGCCAACATTCAGCAAGGTACAGAGTGCCCCCAGTCAGCAAGGTCCAGGGCTCCCAGTCAGCAAGGTCAAGGGGGCCCCAGTCAGGAAGCTCCAGGGGGCCCCCAGTCAGCAAGGTCCAGAGCCCCAGGTCAGCAAGGTCCAGGGCCCCCAGTCAGCAAGGTCCAGGGGGGCCCCCTGTCAGCAAGGTCCAGGAGGGCCCACGGTCAGCAAGGTCCAGGGCCCACTCTCAGCAAGGTCCAGGGGGCCTCCACTCAGCAAGATCCAGGGGGCCCCTAGTCAGCAAATTCCAGGAGGGCACCAAGACAGCAAGGTCCAGGGCCGCAAGTCAGCAAGGTCCAGGGCCCCCAATCAGCAAGGCCAAGGGGGGTCCCCAGTCAGTAAGGTCCAGGAGGGCCCGTTGTCAGCAAGTCCAGGGCCCCCAGTCAGCAAGGTCCAGAGTCCCCAGTCAGCAAGGTCCAGGGTGCCCCCAGTCAACAAGGTCCAGGTGGCCCCAAGTCAGGAAGGTCGAGGGAGCCCCCAGTCAGCAAGGTCCAGGGGACCCTCAGACAGCAAGGTCCAGGGGGTCCCCAGTCAGCAAGGTCCAGGGGCCCCTAGTCAACAAGGTCCAGGTGGGCCCCCAGTCAGCAAGGTCCAGGGCTCCAGTCAGCAAGGTCCAAGGGTCCCCAGTCAGCAACGTCCAGGGGCCCCCAGTCAGCAAGGTCGAGGGGCCCCCTGTCATCATGGTTTAGGGACCAGTCAGCAATGTCCAGGGGGCCCCCAGTCGGCAAATTCCAGGACGCCCTGTCAGCAAGGTCCATGCCCTCAGACAGCAAGGTCCAGAGGGTCCCCCAGTCAGCAAAGTCCAGGAACGCCCCCAGTCAGCAAGGTCCAGGGCCCCCAGTCCGCAAAGTCCAGGGCAACCAGTCAGCAAGCTCCAGGGGGCCTCCAGTCATCAAGGTCCACGGCCCCCTGTCAGCAAGGTCCATGGGTGCCCCCAGTCAGCAAGGTCCAGGGGGACCCCAGTCAGCCAGGTCGAGGGGGGGCACCCAGTCAGCAAGGTCCTGGGCCCCCAGTCAGCAAGGTCCAGGGAGTCCCCCAGTCAGCAAGGTCCAGGGGGACCACAGTCAGCAAGGTCGAAGGGGCCCCCAGTCAGCAAGGTCCAGGGACCCCAGTCAGCAAGGTCCAGGGGGACTCGCAGTCAGCAAGGTTAAGGGGCCCCAGTCAGCAAGGTTCAGGGGGTCCCCCAGTCAGCAAGATCCAGGGGGACCCCAGTCAGCAAGGTACAGGGCCGCCAGTCAGCAAGGTCCAGGGCCTACAGTCATCAACGTCCAGTGTCCCTATTCAGCAAGGTCCAGGGGCCCCAGTCAGCAAGGTCAAGGGTCCCAGTCAGCAAGGAACAGGGCCTCCAGTCAGCAAGGTCCAGGGGTCCCACTCAGCAAGGCCGAAGAGGGCCCCCAGTCAGCAAGTCCAGGGCGCCCAGTCAGCAAGGTACAGGACCCCCAGTCAGCAAGGTCCAGGGGGACCACAGTCAGCAAGGTCGAAGGGCCCCAGACAGCAAGGTCCAGGGACCCGAGTCAGCAAGGTCCAGGGGGCCACCCAGTCAGCAAGGTTAAGGGCCCCAGTCAGCAAGGTCCAGGGCCTCCAGTCATCAAGGTCCAGTGGCCCCAGTCAACAAGGTCCAGGGGCCCAGTCAACAATGTCCAGTGGGCCCCCAGTCAGCATTGTCCAGGGGCCCCAGTCAACAAGGTCCAGGGGCCCCCATCAGCAAGATCCAGGGCCCCAGTCAGCAAGGTCCAGGGCCCAGAATCAGCAAGGTCCAGGGCCTCAAGTCAGCAAGGTCCAGGGGCTCCAGTCAGCAAGGTCCTGGTGCCCCAGTCAACAAGGTCCACAGGCCCCAGTCAGCAAGGTCCAGGGCCACCAGTGAGCAAGGTCCAGGGGGCTCCCAGTCAGTAAGATCCAAGGGGCCTCCAGTCAGCAAGTTCCAGGAGGGCTCCAGTCAGCAAGGTCCAGGGCCCCATGTCAGCAAGTTCCAGGGCCCCCAGTCAGCAAGGTCCAGGGTCCCCAGTCAGCAACGTCGAGGGGGTCCCCAGTCAGCAAGGTCCAGGGTCCCCAGTCAGCAAGGTCCAGGAGGGCCCCCAGTCAGCAAGGTCCAGGTGCCCCAGTCAGCAATGTCCAGGAGGGCACCCAGTCAGCAAGGTCCAGGGCCAACAGTCAGCAAGGTCTAGGGCTACCAGCAGCAAGTTCCAGGGGGGTACACAGTCAGCAAGGTCCAGGAGGGCCCCCAGTCAGCAAGTCCAGGGCCCCCAGTCAGCAAGGTCCAGGGACTCCAGTCAGCAAGGTCCAGGGTGACCCCAGTCAGCAAGGTCCAGGGCCCGCAGTCAGCAATGTTCAGGGGGTACCCCAGTCAGCAAGATCCAGGGGGACCCCAGTCAGCAAGGTCCAGGGCCCCCAGTCAGCAAGATGCAAGGGGCCCCCAGTCAGCAAGTTCCAGGGCCCCCAGTCAGCAAGATCCAGGGCCCCCAGTCAGCATGGTCCAGGGCCTCCAGTCATCAACATCCAGTGTTCCTATTCAGAAAGTTCCTGGGGCCCCAGTCAGCCAGGTCTAGGTGGCCTCCAGTCATCAAGTTCCAGGGTCCCAAGTCAGCATATCCAGGGGGGCCCCAGTCAGCAAGTTCCAGAGCCCCCAGTCAACAAGATCCAGGGGGCCCCCAGTCAGCAAGTGCCAGGGCCACCAGTCAGCAAGATCCAGGGGTGCTCCAGTCAGCAAGGTACAGGGACCCCAGTCAGCAAGGTCCAGGGCCTCCAGTCATCAACGTCCAGTGTCCCTATTCAGCAATGTCCAGGGGACCCAGTTAGCAAGGTCCAGGGGTCCCAGTCAGCAAGGTACAGGGCCCCCAGTCAGCAAGATCCAGGGCCCCCAGTCAGCATGGTCCAGGGCCTCCAGTCATCAACGTCCAGTGTTCCTATTCAGAAAGTTCCTGGGGCCCCAGTCAGCCAGGTCTAGGTGGCCTCCAGTCAGCAAGTTCCAGGGTCCCCAGTCAGCATATCCAGGGGGGCCCCAGTCAGCAAGTTCCAGAGCCCCCAGTCAACAAGATCCAGGGGGCCCCCAGTCAGCAAGTGCCAGGGCCCCCCAGTCAGCAAGATCCAGGGGTGCTCCAGTCAGCATGGTACAGGGACCCCAGTCAGCAAGGTCCAGGGCCTCCAGTCATCAACGTCCAGTGTCCCTATTCAGCAATGTCCAGGGGCCCCAGTTAGCAAGGTCCAGGGGTCTCAGTCAGCAAGGTACAGGGCCGCCAGTCAGCAAGGTCCAGGGGCCCCAGTCAGCAAGGCCGAGGAGGGCCCCCAGTCAGCAAGTCCAGGGCGCACAGTCAGCAAGGTCCAGGACCCTCAGTCAGCAAGGTCCAGAGTGCCCCCAGTCAGCAAGATCCAGGGGGCCTCCAGTCAGCAAATTCCAGGCCCGCCAGTCAGCAAGGTCCATGCCCCCAGACAGCAAGGTCCAGAGAGTCCCCCAGTCAGCAAGGTCCAGGAACGCCCCCAGTCAGCAAGGTCCAGGGCAACCAGTCAGCAAGGTCCAGGGGGCCTCCAGTCATCAAGGTCCACAGCCCCCTGTCAGCAAGGTCCAGGGTGGCCTCAGTCAGCAAGGTCCAGGGCCCCCAGTCAGCAAGGTCCAGGGCAACCAGTCAGCAGGGTCTAGTGGGCCCCCAGTCAGCATATTCCACGGGATCCCCAGTCAGCAAGGTCCAGGGGTCCAAGTCAGCACGTTCCAAGGGGCCCCCCAGTCAGCAAGGTCGAGGGGGCCCACAGTCAGCAAGGTCCAGCGCCCCCAGTCAGCAAGGTCCAGTGAGGCCCCAGTCAGCAAGTTCCAGGGGGGCCCCCTATCAGCAAGGTCCAGGGGGACCCCAGTCAGCAAGGTCGAAGGGGCCCCCAGTCAGCAAGGTCCAGGGCCCCCAGTCAGCAAGGTCCAGGGGGGCACCCAGTCAGCAAGGTTCAATGGGCGGCCAGTCAGCAAGGTCCAGGGCCCACATTCAGCAAGGTTCAGAGTGCCCCCAGTCAGCAAGGTCCAGGGCTCCCAGTCAGCAAGGTCAAGGGGGCCCCCAGTCAGCAAGTTCCAGGGGCCCTAGTCAGCAAGATCAAGGGGGTCCCCAGTCAGCAAGGTCCATGGCCCCCAGTCAGCAAGGTCCAGGGCCTCCAGTCATCAACGTCCAGTGTCCCTATTCAGCAAGATCCAGGGGCCCCAGTCAACAAGTTCCAGGGGGACCCCAGCCAGCAATGTCCAGGGCCCCCAGTCAGCAAGGTCCAGGGGGGCCCCCTGTCAGCAAGGTCCAGGAGGGCCCACAGTCACCAAGGTCCAGGGCCCACTCTCAGCAAGGTCCAGGGGGCTCCACTCAGCAAGATCCAGGGGGCGCCTAGTCAGCAAAGTCCATGAGGCCACCAAGTCAGCAAGGTCCAGGGCCGCCAGTCAGCAAGGTCCAGGGCCCCCAGTCAGCAAGGCCCAGGGGGGTCCCCAGTCAGCAAGATCCAGGAGAGACCGTAGTCAGCAAGTCCAGGGTCCCCAGTCAGCAAGGTCCAGTGTCCCCAGTCAGCAAGGACCAGGGTGCCCCCAGTCAGCAAGTTCCACGTGGCCCACAGTCAGCAAAGTCCAGGGCTCCCAGTCAGCAAGGTCCAGGGAGTCCCCCATTCAGCAAGGTCCAGGGGGACCCCAGTCAGCAAGGTCAAAGTTGCCCCCAGTCAGCAAGGTCCAGGGACCCCAGTCAGCAAGGTCCAGGGGGGCCACCAGTCAGCAACGTTAAGGGTCCCAGTCAGCAAGATCCAGGGCCTCCAGTCATCATGGTCCAGTGGCCACAGTCAACAAGGTCCAGGGGTCCAGTCAACAAGGTCCAGTGGGCCTCCAGTCGGCAAGGTCCAGGGGCCACAGTCAGCAAGGTCCAGGGGCCCGCGTCAGCAAGGTCCAGGGCCCCAGTCAGCAAGGTCCAGGGCCCCCAGTCAGCAAGGTCCAGGGCCTCCAGTCAGCAAGGTCCAGGGGCTCCAGTCAGCAAGGTCCTGGTGCCCCAGTCAACAAGGTCCAGAGGCCTCAGTCAGCAAGGTCCAGGGCCCCAGTCTGCAATGTCCAGGATGCCCCCAGTCAGCAAGTTGCAGGTGCCATCAGTCAGCAAGGCCCAGGGCCCCCAGTCAGCAAGGTCCAGGGCCCCATGTCAGCAAGTTCCAGGGCCCCCAATCAGCAAGGTCCAGGTGTGCCCCCAGTCAGCAAGGTCCAGGGCCAACAGTCAGCAAGGTCCAGGGGGTTCCCAGTCAGTAAGTCTAGGGCCCCCAGTCAGCAAGGTCCAGGGACTCCAGTCAGCAAGTTCCAGAGCACCCAGTCAACAAGATCCAGGGGCCCCCAGTCAGCAAGTGCCAGGGCCCCCAGTCAGCAAGATCCAGAGGTGCTCCAGTCAGCAAGGTACAGGGACCCCAGTCAGCAAAGTCCAGGGCCTCCAGTCATCAACGTCCAGTGTCCCTATTCAGCAATGTCCAGGGGCCCCAGTCAGCAAGGTCCAGGGGTCCCAGTCAGCAAGGTACAGGGCCGCCAGTCAGCATGGTCCAGGGGCCCCAGTCAGCAAGGCCGAGGAGGGCCCCCAGTCAGCAAGTCCAGGGCGCACAGTCAGCAAGGTCCAGGACCCTCAGTCAGCAAGGTCCAGAGTGCCCCCAGTCAGCAAGATCCAGGGGGCCTCCAGTCAGCAAGTTCCAGGCCCGCTAGTCAGCAAGGTCCATGCCCGCAGACAGCAAGGTCCAGAGGGTCCCCCAGTCAGCAAGGTCCAGGAACGTCCCCAGTCAGCAAGGTCCAGGGCAACCAGTCAGCAAGGTCCAGGGGGCCTCCAGTCATCAAGGTCCACAGCCCCCTGTCAGCAAGGTCCAGGGTGGCCTCAGTCAGCAAGGTCCAGGGTCCCCAGTCAGCAAGGTCCAGGGCAACCAGTCAGCAGGGTCAAGGGGGCCCCCAGTCAGCATATTCCACGGGACCCCCAGTCAGCAAGGTCCAGGGGTCCAAGTCAGCACGTTCCAAGGGGCCCCCCAGTCAGCAAGGTCGAGGGGGCCCACAGACAGCAAGGTCCAGCGCCCCCAGTCAGCAAGGTCCAGTGAGGCCCCAGTCAGCAAGGTCCAGGGGGGCCCCCAGTCAGCAAGGTCCAGGGGGACCCCAGTGAGCAAGGTCGAAGGGGCCCCCAGTCAGCAAGGTTCAATGGGCGGCCAGTCAGCAAGGTCCAGGGCCCACATTCAGCAAGGTTCAGAGTGCCCCCAGTCAGCAAGGTCCAGTGCCCCCAGTCAGCAAGGTCCAGGGCCTCCAGTCATCAACGTCCAGTGTCCCTATTCAGCAAGGTCCAGTGTCCCCAGTCAACAACTTCTAGGGGGCCCCCAGCCAGCAATGTCCAGGGCCCAGGTCAGCAAGGTCCAGGGGGGCCCCCTGTCAGCAAGGTCCAGGAGGGCCCACAGTCAGCAAGGTCCAGGGCCCACTCTCAGCAAGGTCCAGGGGGCCCCCACTCAGCAAGATCCAGGTGGCGCCTAGTCAGCAAAGTCCAGGAGGCCACCAAGGCAGCAAGGTCCAGGGCCGCCAGTCAGCAAGGTCCAGGGCCCCCAGTCAGCAAGGCCCAGGGGGGGTCCCCAGTCAGCATGATCCAGGAGAGCCCCCAGTCAGCAAGGTCCAGGGGCCCCAGTCAGCAAGGTCCAGGGCCTCCAGTCAGCAAGATCCAGGGGCTCCAGTCAGCAAGGTCCTGGTGCCACAGTCAACAACGTCCAGAGGCCCCAGTCAGCAAGGTCTAGGGCCCCAGTCTGCAATGTCCAGGATGCCCCCAGTCAGCAAGGTCCAGGTGCCATCAGTCAGCAAGTACCAGGGCCCCCAGTCAGCAAGGTCCAGGGCCCCATGTCAGCAAGTTCCAGGGCCCCCAGTCAGCAAGGTCCAGGTGTGCCCCCAGTCAGCAAGGTCCAGGGCCAACAGTCAGCAAGGTCCAGGGGGCTCCCAGTCAGTAAGTCTAGGGCCCCCAGTCAGCACGGTCCAGGGACTCCAGTCAGCAAGGTCCAGGGTGCCCCCAGTCAGCAAGATCCAGGGGGCCCACATTCAGCAAGATCCAGGGGGACCCCAGTCAGCAAGGTCCAGGGCCCCCAGTCAGCAAAGTTCAGGGGGTCCCCCAGTCAGCAAGATCCAGGGGGACCCCAGTCAGCAAGGTCCAGGGCCCCCAGTCAGCAAGATGCAAGGGGCCCCCAGTCAGCAAGTTCCAGGGCCCCCAGTCAGCAAGAACCAGGGCCCCCAGTCAGCATGGTCCAGGGCCTCCAGTCATCAACGTCCAGTGTCCCTATTCAGAAAGTTCCTGGGGCCCCTGTCAGCCAGGTCTAGGTGGCCCCCAGTCAGCAAGTTCCAGGGTCCCCAGTCAGCATATCCAGGGGTGCCGCAGTCAGCAAGTTCCAGAGCCCCCAGTCAACAAGATCCAGGGGGCCCCCAGTCAGCAAGTGCCAGGGCTCCCAGTCAGCAAGATCCAGGGGTGCTCCAGTCAGCAAGGTACAGGGACCCCAGTCAGCAAAGTCCAGGGCCTCCAGTCATCAACGTCGAGTGTCCCTATTCAGCAAGGTCCAGGGGCACCAGTCAGCAAGGTCAAGGGTCCCAGTCAGCAAGGAACAGGGCCTCCAGTCAGCAAGGTCCAGGGGCCCCACTCAGCAAGGCCGAAGAGGGCCCCCAGTCAGCAAGTCCAGGGCGCCCAGTCAGCAAGGTCCAGGACCCCCAGTCAGCAAGGTCCAGGGGGACCACAGTCAGCAATGTCGAAGGGGCCCCAGACAGCAAGGTCCAGGGACCCGAGTCAGCAAGGTCCAGGGGGACACCCAGTCAGCAAGGTTAAGGGCCCCAGTCAGCAAGGTCAAGGGTCCCATTCAGCAAGGAACAGGGCCTCCAGTCAGCAAGGTCCAGGGGCCCCACTCAGCAAGGCCGAAGAGGGCCCCCAGTCAGCAAGTCCAGGGCGCCCAGTCAGCAAGGACCAGGACCCCCAGTCAGCAAGGTCCAGGGGGACCACAGTCAGCAATGTCGAAGGGGCCCCAGACAGCAAGGTCCAGGGCCCCCAGTCAGCAAGGTCCAGGGCCTCCAGTCAGCAAGGTCCAGGGGCTCCAGTCAGCAAGGTCCTGGTGCCCCAGTCAACAAGGTCCAGAGGCCCCAGTCAGCAAGGTCCAGGGCCCCAGTCTGCAATGTCCAGGATGCCCCCAGTCAGCAAGGTGCAGGTGCCATCAGTCAGCAAGGCCCAGGGCCCCCAGTCCGCAAGGTCCAGGGCCCCATGTCAGCAAGTTCCAGGGCCCCCAGTCAGCAAGGTCCAGGGCCAACAGTCAGCAAGGTCCAGGGGGTTCCCAGTCAGTAAGTCTAGGGCCCCCAGTCAGCAAGGTCCAGGGACTCCAGTCAGCAAGGTCCAGGGTGCCCCCAGTCAGCAAAGTTCAGGGGGTACCCCAGTCAGCAAGATCCAGGGGGACCCCAGTCAGCAAGGTCCAGGGACCCCAGTCAGCAAGATGCAAGGGGCCCCCAGTCAGCAAGTTCCAGGGCCCCCAGTCAGCAAGATCCAGGGCCCCCAGTCAGCATGGTCCAGGGCCTCCAGTCATCAACGTCCAGTGTCCCTATTCAGAAAGTTCCTGGGGCCCCAGTCAGCCAGATCTAGGTGGCCCCCAGTCAGCAAGTTCAAGTTCCCCAGTCAGCATATCCAGGGGGGCCCCAGTCAGCAAGTTCCAGAGCCCCCAGTCAACAAGATCCAGGGGGCCCCCAGTCAGCAAGTGCCAGGGCGCACAGTCAGCAAGGTCCAGGACCCTCAGTCAGCAAGGTCCAGAGTGCCCCCAGTCAGCAAGATCCAGGGGGCCTCCAGTCAGCAAGTTCCAGGCCCGCCAGTCAGCAAGGTCCATGCCCCCAGACAGCAAGGTCCAGAGGGTCCCCCAGTCAGTAAGGTCCAGGAACGCCCCCAGTCAGCAAGGTCCAGGGCAACCAGTCAGCAAGGTCCAGGGGGCCTCCAGTCATCAAGGTCCACAGCCCCCTGTCAGCAAGGTCCAGGGTGGCCTCAGACAGCAAGGTCCAGGGTCCCCAGTCAGCAAGGTCCAGGGCAACCAGTCAGCAGGGTCAAATGGGCCCCCAGTCAGCATATTCCACGGGACCCCCAGTCAGCAAGGTCCAGGGGTCCAAGTCAGCACGTTCCAAGGGGCCCCCCAGTCAGCAAGGTCGAGGGGGCCCACAGATAGCAAGGTCCAGCGCCCCCAGTCAGCAAGGTCCAGTGAGGCCCCAGTCAGCAAGGTCCAGGGGGGCCCCCAGTCAGCAAGGTCCAGGGGGACCCCAGTCTGCAAGGTCGAAGGGGCCCCCAGTCAGCAAGGTCCAGGGCCCTCAGTCAGCAAGGTCCAGGGGGGCACCCAGTCAGCAAGGTTCAAAGGGCGGCCAGTCAGCAAGGTCCAGGGCCCACATTCAGCAAGGTCCAGGTGTGCCCCAGTCAGCAAGGTCCAGGGCCAACAGTCAGCAAGGTCCAGGGGGTTCCCAGTCAGTAAGTCTAGGGCCCCCAGTCAGCAAGGTCCAGGGACTCCAGTCAGCAAGGTCCAGGGTGCCCCCAGTCAGCAAGATCCAGGGGGGCCACATTCAGCAAGATCCAGGGGGACCCCAGTCAGCAAGGTCCAGTGCCCCCAGTCAGCAAAGTTCAGGGGGTACCCCAGTCAGCAAGATCCAGGGGGACCCCAGTCAGCAAGGTCCAGGGCCCCCACTCAGCAAGATGCAAGGGGCCCCCAGTCAGCAAGTTCCAGGGCCCCCAGTCAGCAATATCCAGGGCCCCCAGTCAGCATGGTACAGGGCCTCCAGTCATCAACGTCCAGTGTCCCTATTCAGAAAGTTCCTGGGGCCCCAGTCAGCCAGATCTAGGTGGCCCCCAGTCAGCAAGTTCCAGGGTCCCCAGTCAGCATATCCAGGGGGGCCCCAGTCAGCAAGTTCCAGAGCACCCAGTCAACAAGATCCAGGGGGCCCCCAGTCAGCAAGTGCCAGGGCCCCCAGTCAGCAAGATCCAGAGGTGCTCCAGTCAGCAAGGTACAGGGACCCCAGTCAGCAAAGTCCAGGGCCTCCAGTCATCAACGTCCAGTGTCCCTATTCAGAAAGTTCCTGGGGCCCCAGTCAGCCAGATCTAGGTGGCCCCCAGTCAGCAAGTTCCAGGGTCCCCAGTCAGCATATCCAGGGGGGCCCCAGTCAGCAAGTTCCAGAGCACCCAGTCAACAAGATCCAGGGGGCCCCCAGTCAGCAAGTTCCAGGGGCCCCAGTCAGCAAGGTCCAGGGGTCCCAGTCAGCAAGGTACAGGGCCGCCAGTCAGCATGGTCCAGGGGCCCCAGTCAGCAAGGCCGAGGAGGGCCCCCAGTCAGCAAGTCCAGGGCGCACAGTCAGCAAGGTCCAGGACACTCAGTCAGCAAGGTCCAGAGTGCCCCCAGTCAGCAAGATCCAGGGGGCCTCCAGTCAGCAAGTTCCAGGCCCGCCAGTCAGCAAGGTCCATGCCCGCAGACAGCAAGGTCCAGAGGGTCCCCCAGTCAGCAAGGTCCAGGAACGCCCCCAGTCAGCAAGATCCAGGGCAACCAGTCAGCAAGGTCCAGGTGGCCTCCAGTCATCAAGGTCCACAGCCCCCTGTCAGCAAGGTCCAGGGTGGCCTCAGTCAGCAAGGTCCAGGGTCCCCAGTCAGCAAGGTCCAGGGCAACCAGTCAGCAGGGTCAAGGGGGCCCCCAGTCAGCATATTCCCCGGGACCCCCAGTCAGCAAGGTCCAGGGGTCCAAGTCAGCACGTTCCAAGGGGCCCCCCAGTCAGCAAGGTCGAGGGGGCCCACAGACAGCAAGGTCCAGCGCCCCCAGTCAGCAAGGTCCAGTGAGGCCCCAGTCAGCAAGGTCCAGGGGGGCCCCCAGTCAGCAAGGTCCAGGGTGACCCCAGTCAGCAAGGTCGAAGGGGCCCCCAGTCAGCAAGGTCCAGGGCCCTCAGTCAGCATGGTCCAGGAGGGCACCCAGTCAGCAAGGTTCAATGGGCGGCCAGTCAGCAAGGTCCAGGGCCCACATTCAGCAAGGTTCAGAGTGCCCCCAGTCAGCAAGGTCCAGTGCCCCCAGTCAGCAAGGTCCAGGACCTCCAGTCATCAACGTCCAGTGTCCCTATTCAGCAAGGTCCAGTGGCCCCAGTCAACAACTTCTAGGGGGCCCCCAGCCAGCAATGTCCAGGGCCCCCAGTCAGCAAGGTCCAGGGGGGCCCCCTGTCAGCAAGGTCCAGGAGGGCCCACAGTCAGCAAGGTCCAGGGCCCACTCTCAGCAAGGTCCAGGGGGCCCTCACTCAGCAAGATCCAGGTGGCGCCTAGTCAGCAAAGTCCAGGAGGCCACCAAGGCAGCAAGGTCCAGGGCCGCCAGTCAGCAAGGTCCAGGGCCCCCAGTCAGCAAGGCCCAGGGGGGTCCCCAGTCAGCAAGATCCAGGAGAGCCCCCAGTCAGCAAGGTCCAGGGGTCCCAGTCAGCAAGGTCCAGGGCCTCCAGTCAGCAAGGTCCTGGTGCCCCAGTCAACAAGGTCCAGAGGCCCCAGTCAGCAAGGTCCAGGGCCCCAGTCTGCAATGTCCAGGATGCCCCCAGTCAGCAAGGTCCAGGTGCCATCAGTCAGCAAGTACCAGGGCCCCCAGTCAGCAAGGTCCAGGGCCCCATGTCAGCAAGTTCCAGGGCCCCCAGTCAGCAAGGTCCAGGTTTGCCCCCAGTCAGCAAGGTCCAGGGCCAACAGTCAGCAAGGTCCAGGGGGCTCCCAGTCAGTAAGTCTAGGGCCCCCAGTCAGCACGGTCCAGGGACTCCAGTCAGCAAGGTCCAGGGTGCCCCCAGTCAGCAAGATCCAGGGGGCCCACATTCAGCAAGATCCAGGGGGACCCCAGTCAGGAAGGTCCAGGGCCCCCAGTCAGCAAGATGCAAGGGGCCCCCAGTCAGCAAGGTCCAGGGCCCCCAGTCAGCAAGAACCAGGGCCCCCAGTCAGCATGGTCCAGGGCCTCCAGTCATCAACGTCCAGTGACCCTATTCAGAAAGTTCCTGGGGCCCCAGTCAGCCAGGTCTAGGTGGCCCCCAGTCAGCAAGTTCCAGGGTCCCCATTCAGCATATCCAGGGGTGCCCCAGTCAGCAAGTTCCAGAGCTCCCAGTCAACAAGATCCAGGGGGCCCCCAGTCAGCAAGTGCCAGGGCCCCCAGTCAGCAAGATCCAGGGGTGCTCCAGTCAGCAAGGTACAGGGACCCCAGTCAGCAAAGTCCAGGGCCTCCAGTCATCAACGTCAGTGTCCCTATTCAGCAATGTCCAGGGGCCCCAGTCAGCAAGGTCCAGGGGTCCCAGTTAGCAAGGTACAGGGCCGCCAGTCAGCATGGTCCAGGGGCCCCAGTCAGCAAGGCCGAGGAGGGCCCCCAGTCAGCAAGTCCAGGGCGCACAGTCAGCAAGGTCCAGGACCCTCAGTCAGCAAGGTCCAGAGTGCCCCCAGTCAGCAAGATCCAGGGGGCCTCCAGTCAGCAAGTTCCAGGCCCGCCAGTCAGCAAGGTCCATGCCCCCACACAGCAAGGTCCAGAGGGTCCCCCAGTCAGCAAGCTCCAGGAACGCCCCCAGTCAGCAAGGTCCAGGGCAACCAGTCAGCAAGGTCCAGGGGGCCTCCAGTCATCAAGGTCCACAGCCCCCTGTCAGCAAGGTCCAGGGTGGCCTCAGACAGCAAGGTCCAGGGTCGCCAGTCAGCAAGGTCCAGGGCAACCAGTCAGCAGGGTCAAGCGGGCCCCCAGTCAGCATATTCCACGGGAACCCCAGTCAACAAGGTCCAGGGGTCCAAGTCAGCACGTTCCAAGGGGCCCCCCAGTCAGCAAGGTCGAGGGGGCCCACAGACAGCAAGGTCCAGCGCCCCCAGTCAGCAAGGTCCAGTGAGGCCCCAGTCAGCAAGGTCCAGGGGGGCCCCCAGTCAGCAAGGTCCAGGGGGACCCCAGTCTGCAAGGTCGAAGGGGCCCCCAGTCAGCAAGGTCCAGGGCCCTCAGTCAGCAAGGTCCAGGGGGCACCCAGTCAGCAAGGTTCAATGGGCGGCCAGTCAGCAAGGTCCAGGGCCCACATTCAGCAAGGTTCAGTGTGCCCCCAGTCAGCAAGGTCCAGGGCTACCAGTCAGCAAGGTCAAGGGGGCCCCCAGTCAGCAAGTTCCAGGGGCCCCAGTCAGCAAGTTCAAGGGGGTCCCCAGTCAGCAAGGTCCATGGCCCCCAGTCAGCAAGGTCCAGGGCCTCCAGTCATCAACGTCCAGTGTCCCTATTCAGCAAGGCCAAGGGGCCCCAGTCAACAACTTCTAGGGGGCCCCCAGCCAGCAATGTCCAGGGCCCCCAGTCAGCAAGGTCCAGGGGGGCCCCCTGTCAGCAAGGTCCAGGAGGGCCCACAGTCAGCAAGGTCCAGGGCCCACTCTCAGCAAAATCCAGGGGGCCCCCACTCAGCAAGATCCAGGTGGCGCCTAGTCAGCAAAGTCCAGGAGGCCACCAAGGCAGCAAGGTCCAGGGCCGCCAGTCAGCAAGGTCCAGGGCCCCCAGTCAGCAAGGCCCAAGGGGGTCCCCAGTCAGCAAGATCCAGGAGAGCCCCCAGTCAGCAAGGTCCAGGGACCCCAGTCAGCAAGGTCCAGGGGGGCCCCCTGTCAGCAAGGTTCAGGAGGGCACCCAGTCATCAAGGTCCAGGGCCCCCAGTCAGCCAGGTCAAGGTGGCCCCAAGTCAGCAAGTTCCAGGTTCCCCAGTCAGCATATCCAGAGGGGCCCCTGTCAGCAAGTTCCAGGGCCCCCAGTCAACAAGATCCAGGGAGCCCCCAGTCAGCAAGTGCCAGGGCCCCCAGTCAGCAAGATCCAGGGGTGCTCCAGTCAGCAAGGTACAGGGTCCCCAGTCAGCAAGGTCCAGGGCCTCCAGTCATCAACGTCCAGTGTCCCTATTCAGCAAGGTCCAGGGGCCCCAGTCAGCAAGGTCCAGGGATACCATTCAATAAGGTACAGGGCACCCAGTCAGCAAGGTACAGGGGCCCCAGTCAGCAAGGCCGAGGAGGGCCCCCAGTCAGCAAGTCCAGGGGTCCCCCAGTCAGCAAGGTCCAGGTGGAACCCAGTCATCAAGATCGAAGGGGCCCCCAGTCAGCAAGGACCAGGGCCTCCAGTCAGCAAGGTCCAGGGCCCACAGTCAGCAAGGTCCAGGACCCTCAGTCTGCAAGGTCCAGAGTGTCCCCAGTCAGCAAGATCCAAGGGGGCCTCCAGTCAGCAAGGTCCAGGGGGGCCCCCAGTCAGCAAGGTTCAGGGGGCACCCAGTCAGCAAGGTCCAGGGCCCACTGTCAGCAAGGTTCAGAGTGCCCCCAGTCAGCAAGGTCCAGGGCTCCCAGTCAGCAAGATCAAGGGGGCCCCCAATCAGGAAGGTCCAGGGGACCCCAGTCAGCAAGGTCCAGGGCCCCAGGTCAGCAGGTTCCAGGGGCCCCAGTCAGCAAGATCCAGGGGGTTCCCAGTCAGCAAGGTCCATGGCCCCCAGTCAGCAAGGTCCAGGGCCTCCAGTCATCAACGTCCATTGTCCCTATTCAGCAAGGTCCTGGGGCCCCAGTCATCAAGGTCTAGGGGGCCCCCAGCCAGCAAGGTCCAGGGCCCCCAGTCAGCAAGGTCCAGGGTGGCCCCCTGTCAGCAATGTCCAGGAGGGCACACAGTCAGCAAGGTCCAGGGCCCACTCTCAGCAAGGTCTAGGGGGCCCCCACTCAGCAAGATCCAGGGGGCACCTAGTCAGCAAAATCCAGGAGGGCACCCAGTCAGGAAGGTCCAGGGCCGCCAGTCAGCAACGTCCAGGGCCCCCAGTCAGCAAGGCCCAGGGGGGTCACCAGTCAACAAGGTCCAGGATGGCCCCTAGTCAGCAAGTCCAAGGCCCCCAGTCAGCAAGGTCCATGGTCCCCAGTCAGCAAGGTCCAGGGTGCACCCAGAAAGCAAGTTCCAGTGGGCACACAGTCAACAAAGTCCAGGGCACCCAATCAGCAAAATACAGGGGGTCCCCCAGTCAGCAAGGTCCAGGGGGACACCAGTCAGCAAGGTCGAAGGGGCCCCCAGTCAGCAAGGTCCAGGGCCCCCAGTCAGCAAGTTCCAGGTGGCCCCCAGTCAGCAAGGTTCAGAGGGGCGCCCAGTCAGCAAGGTCCAGAGCCGCAGTCAGCAAGATCCAGGTGGCCCCAAGCCAGGAAGGTCCAGGGGGCCCCCAGTCAGCAAGGTCCAGGGCCCCCAGTCAGCAAGGTCCAAGGGGCACCCAGTCCGCAAGGTCCGGGGAGGCCCCAGTCAGCAAGATCCAGGGAAAGCTCAGACAGCAAGTTCCAGGGGGTCCCCAGTCAGCAAGATCCAGGGCCCCCAGTCAGCAAGGTCCAGGGCAACCAGTCAGCAGGGTCTAGGGGGCCCCCAGTCAGCATATTCCAGGGGGCCCCCAGTCAGCAAGGTTCAGAGCCCCCAGTCAGCAAGGTCCAGGAGGCCCCATGTCAGGAAGGTCCAGGAGGCCCCCAGACAGAAAGGTCCAGGGCCCACAGTCAGCAAGGTCCATGCCCCGAGAGAGTAAGGTCCAGGGCCCCCAGTCAGCAAGATCCAGGGGGTACCCCAGTCAGCAAGGTCCTGGAACGCCCCCAGTCAGCAAGGTCCAGGGCCCCCAGTCAGCAAGGTCCAGGGCAACCAGTCAGCAAGGTCCAGGGGGGCCTCAGTTCAGCAAGGTCCAGGGCAACCAGTCAGCAGGGTCTAGGGGGCCCCCAGTCAGCATATTCCAGGGGGCCCCCAGTCAGCAAGGTCCAGGGCCTCAAGTCAGCAAGTTCCAGGGGAGCCCTCAGTCAGCCATGTCCAGGGGCCCCCAGTCAGCAAGGGCCAAGGTGCCCCCAGTCAGCAAAGGTCCAGGGTCCACAGTCAGCAAGATCCAGGGGAGACCCCAGTCAGCAATGTCCAGGGCCCCCAGTCAGCAAGGTCTAGGGCCTCCAGTCATCAAGGTCCAGTGGCTCCAGTCAACAAGGTCCAGGGGCCCAGTCAAAAAAGTCCAGTGGGCCCCCAGTCTGCAAGGTACATGGGCCCCAGTCAGCAAGGTCCAGGGCCCCCAGTCAGCAAGGTCCAGGGCCTCCAGTCAGCAAGGTCCAAGGGCCACAGTCAGCAAGGTCCTGGTGCCCCAGTCAACAAGGTCCAGAGACCCCAGTCAGCAAGTTCCAGGGCACCAGTCAGCAATGTCCAGGATGCCCCCAGTCAGCAAGGTACAGGTGCCATCAGTCAGCAAGGCCCAGGGACCCCAGTCAGAAAGGTCCAGGTGGCCTCCAGTCAGCAAGGTACAGGGCCCCCAGTCAGCAAGTTCCAGGGGAGCCCATAGTTAGCAAGTTCCAGGGGGGCCCCAGTCAGCAAGGTCCAGGGCCCCATGTCAGTAAGGTCCAGGGCCCCCAGTCAGCAAGGTCCAGGTGTGCCCCCAGTCAGCAAGGTCCATTGCCACCAGTCAGCAAGGAGCAGGGGGCTCCCAGTCAATAAGTTCCAAGGTGCCTCAAGTCAGCAAAGTCCAGGAGGGCACCCAGTCAGCAAGGTCCAGGGTCCCCAGTCAGCAAGGTCCAGGGGGTCCCCAGTCAGCAAGGTCCAGAAGGGCCCCTAGACAGCAAGGTCCAGGGCCCCCAGTCAGCAAGGTCTAGGGCCTCCAGTCATCAAGGTCCAGTGGCCCCAGTCAACAAGGTCCAGGGGCCCAGTCAACAAGGTCCAGGGGGCCTCCAAACAGCAATGTACAGGGCCCCCAGTCAGCAAGTTCCACGGGGGGCCCCCAGTCAGCAAGTTCCAGGGGGGGCCCAGACAGCAAGATCCAGGGCCCCCAGTCAGCAAGGTCCAGCTGTGACACCAGTCAGCAAGGTCCAGTACCCCCAGTCAGCAAGGTCCTGGGGGCTCCCAGTCAGTAAGATCCAAGTGGGCTCCAGTCAGAAAATTCCAGAAGGACACCCAGTCAGCAAGGTGCAGGGTCCCCAGTCAGCAAGGTCCAGGGGGTCCCCAGTCAGCAAGGTCCAGAAGGGCCCCCAGACAGCAAGGTCCAGGGGCCCCAGTCAGCAAGATCCAGGGTGCCCCCAGTCATCAAAGTCCAGGAGGGCACCCAGTCAGCAAGGTCCAGGGCCGCCAGTTAGCAAGGTCCAGGGCCCCCAGTCAGCAAGGCCCAAGGGGCTCCCCAGTCAACAAGGTCCAGGGCCCCCAGTCAGCAAAGTCCAGTTGTTCCCCCAATTAGCAAGGTCCAGGGGGACCCCAGTCAGCAAGGCCCAGGGCCCCCAGTCAGCAAGGTCCAGGGGGGCCCCCTGTCAGCAAGGTTCAGGAGGGCCCCCAGTCAGCAAGGTCCAGGCCCCCAGTCAGCCAGGTCTAGGTGGTCGCCAGTCAGCAAGTTGCAGGGTCCCCAGTCAGCATATCCAGGGGGGCCCCAGTCAGCAAGTGCCAGGGCCCCCAGTCAGCCAGATCCAGGGGTGCTCCAGTCAGCAAGGTACAGGGTCACCAGTCAGCAAGGTCCAGGGCCTCCAGTCATCAACGTCCAGTGTCCCTATTCAGCAAGGTCCAGGGGACCCAGTCAGCAAGGTCCAGGGGTCCCAGTCAGCAAGGTACAGGGCCCCCAGTCAGCAAGATACAGGTGCCCCAGTCAGCAAGGCCGAGGAGGGCCCCCAGTCAGCAAGTCCAGGGCGCCCAGTCAGCAAGGTGCAGGACCCTCAGTCAGCAAGGTCCAGAGTGTCCCTATTCAGCAAGGTCCAGGGTTCCCCCAGTCAGCAAGGTCCAGGTGGAACCCAGTCAGCAAGATCGAAGGGGCCCCCAGTCAGCAAGGTCCAGGGGGGCCCCCAGTCAGCAAGGTTCAGGGGGCGCCCAGTCAGCACGGTCCAGGGCACACAGTCAGCAAGGTTCAGAGTGCCTCCATTCAGCAAGGTCCAGGGCTCCCAGTCAGCAATGTCAAGGGGGCCCCCAATCAGGAAGGTCCAGGGGACCCCAGTCAGCAAGGTCCAGGGCCCCAGCTCAGCAAGTTCCAGGGGCCCCAGTCAGCAAGATCCAGGGGGTTCCCAGTCAGCAAGGTCCATGGCCCCCAGTCAGCAAGGTCCAGGGCCTCCAGTCATCAACGTACAGTGTCCCTATTCAGCAAGGTCCAGGTGCCCCAGTCATCAAGGTCTAGGGGGACCCCAGCCAGCAAGGTACAGGGCCCCCAGTCAGCAAGGTCCAGGGGGGCCCCCTGTCAGCAATGTCCAGGAGGGCCCACAGTCAGCAAGGTCCAGGGCCCACTCTCAGCAAGGTCCAGGGGGCACCCACTCAGCAAGATCCAGGGGGCCCCTAGTCAGCAAAATCCAGGAGGGCACCCAGTCAGCAAGGTCCAGGGCCGCCAATCAGCAAGGTCCAGGGCCCCCAGTCAGCAAGGCCCAGGAGGGTCCCCAGTCAACAAGGTCCAGGAGGGCCCCTAGTTAGCAAGTCCAAGGCCCCCAGTCAGCAAGGTCCAGGGTCCCCAGTCAGGAAGATCCAGGGTGCACCCAGAAAGTAAGTTCCAGGGGGCCCACATTCAGCAAAGTCCAGGGCCCCCAGTCAGCAAAATCCAGGGGGTCCCCCAGTCAGCAAGGTCCAGGTGGACCCCAGTCAGCAAGGTTCAGGGGGGCGCCCAGTCAGCAAGGTCCAGAGCCCCCAGTCAGCAAGGTCCAGGGCCCCCAGTCAGCAAGATCCAGGGGGTCCCCCAGTCAGCAAGGTCCAGGAACGCCCCCAGTCAGCAAGGTCCAGGGCACCCAGTCAGCAAGGTACAGGGCAACCAGTCAGCAAGGTCCAGGGGGGCCTCAGTCAGCAAGGTCCAGGGCAACCAGTCAGCAGGGTCTAGGGGGCCCACAGTCAGCATATTCCAGGGGGCCCCTAGTCAGCAAGGTCCAGGGGTCCCAGTCAGCACGTTCCAAGTAGCCCCCCAGTCAGCAAGGTCGAGGGGGCCCCCAGTCAGCAAGGTCCAGCGCCCCCAGTCAGCAAGGTCCAGTGGGGCCCCCAGTCAGCAAGGTCCAGGGGGGCCCCCAGTCAGCAAGGTCCAGGGCATCAAGTCAGCAAGGTCCAGGGGAGCCCTCAGTCAGCCATGTCCAGGGGCCCCCAGTCAGCAAGGGCCAAGGTGCCCACAGTCAGCAAAGGTCCAGGGTCCACAGTCAGCAAGATCCAGGGTGACCCCAGTCAGCAATGTCCAGGGCCCCCAGTCAGCAAGGTCTAGGGCCTCCAGTCATCACGGTCCAGTGGCCACAGTCAGCAACGTCCTGGTGCCCCAGTCAACAAGGTCCAGAGGCCCCAGTCAGCAAGGTCCAGGGCACCAGTCAGCAATGTCCAGGATGCCCCCAGTCAACAAGGTACAGGTGCCATTAGTCAACAAGGCCCAGGGCCCCCAGTCAGAAAGTTCCAGGGGGCCTCCAGTCAGCAAGGTACAGGGCCCCCAGTCAGCAAGTTCCAGGGGGGCCCACAGTCAGCAAGTTCGAGGGGGGCCCCAGTCATCAAGGTCCAGGGCCCCATGTCAGCAAGGTCCAGGGCCCCCAGTCAGCAAGTTCCAGGTGTGCCCCCAGTCAGCAAGGTCCATTGCCACCAGTCAGCAAGGTCCAGGGGGCTCCCAGTCAGTAAGATCCAAGGGGCCTCCAGTCAGCAAAGTCCAGGAGTGCACCCAGTCAGCAATGTCCAGAAGGGCCCCTAGACAGCAAGGTCCAGGGCCCCCAGTCAGCAAGGTCCAGGTGTGCCCCCAGTGTGCAAGGTCCAGGGGGCTCCCAGTCAATAAGATCCAAGTGGCCTCCAGTCAGCAAGTCCAAGGCCCCCAGTCAGCAAGGTCCAGGGTCCCCAGTCAGCAAGATCCAGGGTGCACCCAGAAAGCAAGTTCCAGGGGGCCCACAGTCAACAAAGTCCAGGGCCCCCAGTCAGCAAAATCTAGGGGGTCCCCCAGTCAGCAAGGTCCAGGTGGACCCCAGTCAGCAAGGTTCAGGGGGGCGCCCAGTCAGCAAGGTCCAGAGCCCCCAGTCAGCAAGGTCCAGGGCCCCCAGTCAGCAAGGTCCAGGTGGCCCCCAGTCAGCAAAGTTCAGGGGGGCGCCCAGTCAGCAAGGTCCAGAGCCCCCAGTCAGCAAGGTCCATGGGGCCCCAAGCCAGAAAGGTCCAGGGGGCCCCAAGTCAGCAAGGTCCAGGGCCCCCAGTCAGCAAGTTCCAAGGGGCACCCAGTCCGCAAAGTCCGGGGAGGCCCCAGTCAGCAAGATCCAGGGGAAGCTCAGACAGCAAGTTCCAGGGGGTCCCCAGTCAGCAAGGTCCAGTGCCCCCAGTCAGCAAGGTCCAGGAGGCACCAAGTCAGGAACGTCCAGGGGGCCCCCAGTCAGCAAGGTCCAGGGCCCACAGTCAGCAAGGTCCATGCCCCCAGAGAGCAAGGTCCAGGGCCCTCTGTCAGCAAGATCCAGGGGGTCCCCCAGTCAGCAAGGTCCAGGAACGCCCCCAGTCAGCAAGGTCCAGGGCCCCCAGTCAGCAAGGTACAGGGCAACCAGTCAGCAAGGTCCAGGGGGGCCTCAGTCAGCAAGGTCCAGGGCAACCAGTCAGCAGGGTCTAGGGGGCCCCCAGTCAGCATATTCCAGGGGGCCCCTAGTCAGCAAGGTCCAGGGGTCCCAGTCAGCACGTTCCAAGTGTCCCCCCAGTCAGCAAGGTCGAGGGGGCCCCCAGTCAGCAAGGTCCAGCGCCCCCATTCAGCAAGGTCCAGTGGGGCCCCCAGTCAGCAAGGTCCAGGGGGGCCCCCAGTCAGCAAGGTCCAGGACATGAAGTCAGCAAGGTCCAGGGGAGCCCTCAGTCAGCCATGTCCAGGGGCCCCCAGTCAGGAAGGGCCAAGGTGCCCACAGTCAGCAAAGGTCCAGGGTCCACAGTCAGCAAGATCCAGGGCGACCCCAGTCAGCAATGTCCAGGGCCCCCAGTCAGCAAGGTCTAGGGCCTCCAGTCATCAAGGTCCAGTGGCCTCAGTCAACAAGGTCCAGGGGCCCAGTCAAAAAGGTCCAGTGGGCCCCCAGTCAGCAAGGTACAGGGGCCCCAGTCAGCAAGGTCCAGGGACCCAGTCAGCAAGGTACAGGGCCTCCAGTCAGCAAGGTCCAAGGGCCACAGTCAGCAAGGTCCTGGTGCCCCAGTCAACAAGGTCCAGAGGCCCCAGTTAGCAAGGTCCAGGGCACCAGTCAGCAATATCCAGGATGCCCCCAGTCAGCAAGGTACAGGTGCCATTAGTCAGCAAGGCCCAGGGCCCCCAGTCGGAAAGGTCCAGGGGGCCTCCAGTCAGCAAGGTACAGGGCCCCCAGTCAGCAAGTTCCAGGGGGGCCCACAGTCAGCAAGTTCCGGGGGGGCCCCAGTCAGCAAGGTCCAGGGCCCCATGTCAGCAAGGTCCAGGGCCCCCAGTCAGCAAGTTCCAGGTGTGCCCCCAGTCAGCAAGGTCCATTGCCACCAGTCAGCAAGGTCCAGGGGGCTCCCAGTCAGTAAGATCCAAGGGGACTCCAGTCAGCAAAGTACAGGAGGGCACCCAGTCAGCAAAGTCCAGAAGGGCCCCTAGACAGCAAGGTCCAGGGTTCCCAGTCAGCAAGGTCCAGGTGTGCCCCCAGTCAGCAAGGTCCAGTGCCCCCAGTCAGCAAGGTCCAGGGGGCTCCCAGTCAGTAAGATCCAAGTGGCCTCCAGTCAGCAAAGTCCAGAAGGGCACCCAGTCAGCAAGGTCCAGGGTCCCCATTCAGCAAGGTCCAGGGGGACCCAGTCAGCAAGGTCCAGAAGGGCCCCCAGACAGCAAGGTCCAGGGCCCCCAGTCAGCAAGATCCAGGGTGCCCCCTGTCATCAAAGTCCAGGAGGGCACCCAGTCAGCAAGGTCCAGGGCCCCCAGTCAGCAAGGTCCAGGGCCCCCAGTCAGCAAGATTCAGGGGGGTCCCTAGTCAGCAAAGTCCAGGAGGGCCCCCAGTCAGCAAGTACAGGGCCCCCAGTCAGAAAGGTCCAGGGACCCCAGTCAGCAAGGTCCAGGGTGCCCCCAGTCAGCAAGATCCAGGGGGCCCACAGTCAGCAAAGTCCAGGGCCCCCAGTCAGCAAGGTCCAGGGGGTCCCCCAGTCAGCAAGGTCCAGGGGGACCCCAGTCAGCAAGGTCGAAGTGGCCCCCAGTCAGCAAGGTCCAGGGCCCCCAGTCAGCAAGGTCCAGGTGGCCCCCAGTCAGCAAGATTCAGGGGGGCGCCCAGTCAGCAAGGTCCAGAGCCCCCAGTCAGCAAGATCCATGTGGCCCCAAGCCAGGAAGGTCCAGGGGGCCCCCAGTCAGCAAGGTCCAGGGCCCCCAGTCAGCAAAGTCCAAGGGGCACCCAGTTCGCAAGGTCCGGGGAGGCCCCAGTCAGCAAGTTCCAGGGGAAGCTCAGACAGCAAGTTCCAGGGGGTCCCCAGTCAGCAAGGTCAAGGGCCCCCAGTCAGCAAGGTCCAGGGCAACCAGTCAGCAGCGTCTAGGGGGCGCCCAGTCAGCATATTCCAGGGGGCCCCCAGTCAGCAATGTCCAGAGCCCCCAGTCAGCATGGTCCAGGAGGCCATAAGTCAGGAAGGTCCAGGGGGCCCCCAGTCAGCAAGGTCAAGATCCCCAGTCAGCAAGGTCCATGTCCCCAGACAGCAAGGCCCAGGGCCCCCAGTCAGCAAGGTCCAGGGTGCCCAGTCAGCAAGATCCAGGGGAGACCCCAGTCAGCAATGTCCAGGGCCCCCAGTCAGCAAGGTCTAGGGCCTCCAATCATCAAGGTTCAGTGGCCCCAGTCAACAAGGTCCTGGTGCCCCAGTCAACAAGGTCCAGAGGCCCCAGTCAGCAAGGTCCAGGGCACCAGTCAGCAATGTCCAGGATGCCCCCAGTCAGCAAGGTACAGGTGCCATCAGTCAGCAAGGCCCAGGGCCCCCAGTCAGAAAGGTCCAGGGGGCCTCCAGTCAGCAAGGTACAGGGCCCCCAGTCAGCAAGTTCCAGGGGGGCCCACAGTCAGCAAGTTCCAGGGGGGCCCCAGTCAGCAAGGTCCAGGGCCCCATGTCAGCAAGGTCCAGGGCCCCCAGTCAGCAAGGTCCAGGTGTGCCCCCAGTCAGCAAGGTCCATTGCCACCAGTCAGCAAGGTCCAGGAGGCTCCCAGTCAGTAAGATCCAAGGGGCCTGCAGTCAGCAAAGTCCAGGAGGGCACCCAGTCAGCAAGGTCCAGGGTCCCCAGTCAGCAAGGTCCAGGGGGTCCCCAGTCAGCAAGGTCCAGAAGGGCCCCTAGACAGCAAGGTCCATGGCCCCCAGTCAGCAAGGTCTAGGGCCTCCAGTCATCAAGGTCCAGTGGCCCCAATCAACAAGGTCCAGGGGCCCAGTCAACAAGGTCCAGGGGGCCTCCAGTCAGCAAGATACAGGGCCCCCAGTCAGCAAGTTCCAGGGGGACCCACAGTCAGCAAGTTCCATGGGGCCCCAGTCAGCAAGGTCCAGGGCCCCATGTCAGCAAGGTCCAGGGCCCCCAGTCAGCAAGGTCCATGTGTGCCCCCAGTCAGCATGCCCAGTGCCACCAGTCAGCAAGGTCCAGGGGGCTCCCAGTCAGTAAGATCCAAGGGGCCTCCAGTCAGCAAAGTCCAGGAGGGCACCCAGTCAGCAAGGTGCAGGGTCCACAGTCAGCAAGATCCAGGGGGTCACCAGTCAGCAAGGTCCAGAAGGGCCCTCAGACAGCAAGGTCCATGGCTTCCAGTCAGCAAGGTCCAGGGCCCCTAGTCAGCATGTCCAGGGGGCTCCCTGTCAGCAAGGTCCAGGAGGGCCCCCAGTCAGCAAGGTCCAGGGCCTCCAGTCAGCAAGATCCAGGGTGCCCCCAGTCAGCAAAGTCCAGGAGGGCACCCAGTCAGCAAGGTCCAGCGCCCCCAGTCAGCAAGGTTCTGGGCCCCCAGTAAGCATGTCCAGGGGGCTCCCTGTCAGCAAGGTCCAGGAGGGCCCCCAGTCAGCAAGGTCCAGGGCCTCCAGTCAGCAAGATCCAGGGTGCCCCCAGTCAGCAAAGTCCAGGAGGGCACCCAGTCAGCAAGGTCCAGCGCCCCCAGTCAGCAAGGTTCTGGGCCCCCAGTAAGCAAGTTCCAGGGGGGTCCCCAGTCAGCAAGATCCAGGAGGGCTCCCAGTCAGCACGATCCAGGGGGCCCACAGTCAGCAAAGTCCAGGTCCCCCAGTCAGCAAGGTCCAGGGGATCCCCCAGTCAGCAAGATCCAGGGGGACTCCATTCAGCAAGGTCAAGGGCCCCCAGTCAGCAATGTCCAGGGGGGGCATCCAGTCAGCAAGGTTCAGGAGGGCGCCCAGTCAGCAAGGTCCAGGGGGGCCCAGTTATAAAGGTCCAGGTCCCCCAGTCAGCAAGATCCAGGAGGTCCCCAATCAGCAAGCTCCAGGGCCCCCAGTCAGCAAGGTCCAGGGCCTCCAGTCATCAACGTCCAGTGTCCCTATTCAGCAAGGTCCAGGTGTCCCAGTCAACAGTGGAAGAAAGATAGTGCAGGGGTCCCCTGTGTTCATCCCTCTGCAAAACAGATACACTGCTTTGAGTACTGTTGGGGGGGATGGCTTATCAGGGGAGGGCAGCAGCAGCCAAGTTCATGGCACCGTGGCTAGCTCTGCTGCACAGGAGGGCAGGAAAATGTTTTGGAGCACGATAGAGACAGGGAATTCGATGGTGAGGGGAATAGATAGGCGTTTCTGCGGCCGCAACCGAGACTCCAGGATGGTATGTTGCCTCCCTGGTGCAAGGGTCAAGGATGGCTCGGAGCGGGTGCAGGACATTCTGAAATGGGTGGGAGAAACGCCAGTTGTTGTGGTGCACATTGGTACCAACGACATAGGTAAAAAAAGGGATGAGGTCCTACGAAAAGAATTTAAGGAGCTCGGATCTAAATTAAAAAGTAGGACCTCAAAAGTAGTAATCTCGGGATTGCTACCAGTGCCACGTGCTGGTCAGAGTAGGAATCGCAGGATAGCGCAGATGAATACGTGGCTTGAGCAGTGGTGCAGCAGGGAGGGATTCAAATTCCTGGGGCATTGGAACCGGTTCTGGGGGAGGTGGGACCAGTTCAAACCGGACGGTCTGCACCTGGGCAGGACCGGAACCAATGTCCTCGGGGGAGTGTTTGCTAGTGCTGCTGGGGAGGAGTTAAACTAATATTGCAGGGGGATGGGAATCTGTGCAGGGAGACAGAGGGAGACAAAAAGGAGGCAAAAGCAAAAGACAGAAAGGAGATGAGGAAAAGTGGAGGGCAGAGAAACCCAAGGCAAAGAACAAAAAGGGCCACTGTACAGCAAAATTCTAAAAGGACAAAGGGTGTTAAAAAGCAAGCCTGAAGGCTTTGTGTCTTAATGCAAGGAGTATCCGCAAAAGGTGGATGAATTAACTGTGCAAATGGATGTTAACAAATATGATGTGATTGCGATTACAGTGACGTGGCTCCAGGATGATCAGGGCTGGGAACTCAACATCCAGGGATATTCAACATTCAGAAGGATAGAATAAAAGGAAAAGAAGGTGGGTAGCATTGCTGATTAAAGAGGAGATTAATGCAATAGTTAGGAAAGACATTAGCTTGGATGATGTGGAATCTATACAGGTAGAGATGCAGATCACTGAAGGGCAAAAAACGTTAGTGGGAATTGTGCACAGACCTCCAAACAGTAGTCGTGATGTGGGGGAGGGCATCAAACAGGAAATTAGGAGTGCATGCAATAAAGGTGCAGCAGTTATAATTGGTGACTTTAATATGCACATAGATTGGGCTAGCCAAACTGGAAGCAATACGATGGAGGAGGATTTCCTGGAGTACATAAGGGATGGTTTTCTAGACCAATATGTCGAGGAACCAACTTGGGGGGAGGCCATCTTAGACTGGGTGTTGTGTAATGAGAGAGGATTAATTATCAAACTCATTGTGCGAGGCCCCTTGGGGAAGAGTGACCATAATATGGTGGAATTCTGCATTAGGATGGAGAATGATACAGTAAATTCAGAGACCATGGTCCAGAACTTAAAGAAGGGTAACTTTGAAGGTATGAGGCGTGAATTGGCTAGGATAGATTGGCGAATGATACTTAAGGGGTTGACTGTGGATGGGCAATGGCAGACATTTAGAGACAGCATGGATGAATTACAACAATTGTACATTCCTGTCTGGCGTAAAAATAAAAAAGGGAAGGTTGCTCAACCGTGGCTATCTAGGGAAATCAGGGATAGTATTAAAGCCAAGGAAGTGGCATACAAATTGGCCAGAAATAGCAGCGAACCTGGGGACTGGGAGAAATTTAGAACTCAGTCGAGGAGGACAAAGGGTTTGATTAGGGCAGGGAAAATGGAGAATGAGAAGAAGCTTGCAGGGAACATTAAGGCGGATTGCAAACGTTTCTATAGGTATGTAAATAGAAAAAGGTTAGTAAAGACAAACGTAGCTCCCCTGCAGTCAGAATCAGGGGAAGTCTTAACGGGGAACAAAGTAATGGCAGACCAATTGAACAAGTACTTTGGTTCAGTATTCACGAAAGAGGACACAAACAACCTTCCGTATATAAAAGGGGTCAGAGGGTCTAGTAAGGAGGAGGAACTAAGGGAAAACATTATTAGTCGGGAAATTGTGTTGGGGAAATTGATGGGATTGAAGGCCGATAAATCCCCAGGGCCTGATGGACTGCATCCCAGAGTACTTAAGGAGGTGGCCTTGGAAATAGCGGCTGCATTGACAGTCATTTTCCAACATTCCATTGACTCTGGATCAGTTCCTATCGAGTGGAGAGTAGCCAATGTAACCCCACTTTTTAAAAAAGGAGGGAGAGAGAAAGCAGGGAATTATAGACCGGTCAGCCTGACCTCAGTAGTGGGTAAAATGATGGAATCAATTATTAAGGATGTCATAGCAGCGCATTTGGAAAATGGTGACATGATAGGTCCAAGGCAGCATGGATTTGAGAAAGGGAGATCATGCTTGACAAAACTTCTGGAATTTTTTGAGGATGTTTCCAGTAAAGTGGACAAAGGAGAACCTGTTGATGTGGTAAACTTGGACTTTCAGAAGGCTTTGGACAAGGTCCCACACAGGAGATTAATGTGCAAAGTTAAAGCACATTAGATTGGGGGTAGTGTGCTGACGTGGATTGAGAACTGGTGGTCAGACAGGAAGCAAAGTGTAGCATTAAATGGGTACTTTTCAGAATGGCAGTCAGTGACTAGTGGTGTACCGCAAGGTTCTGTGCTGGGGCCCCAGCTGTTTACATTGTGCATTAATGATTTGGACGAGGTGATTAAATGTAATATCTCCAAATTTGCGGATGACACTAAATTGGGTGGCAGTGTGAACTGCGAGGAGGATGCTATGAGGCTGCAGAGTGACTTGGATAGGTTAGGTGAGTGGACAAATGCGTGGCAGATGTAGTATAATGTGGATAAATGTGAGTTTATCCTCTTTGGTGGTAAAAACAGAGAGACAGACTATTATCTGAATGGTGACAGATTAGGAAAAGGGAAGGTGCAACGAGACCTGGGTGTCATGGTACATCAGTCATTGAAGGTTGGCATGCAGGTACAGTTGGTGGTTAAGAAGGCAAATGGCTTGTTGGCCTTCATAGCGAGGGGATTTGAGTACAGGGGCAGGGAGGTGTTGCTACATTTGTATAGGGCCTTGGTGAGGCCACACCTGGAGTATTGTGTACAGTTTTGGTCTCCTAACTTGAGGAAGGACATTCTTGCTATTGAGGGAGTGCAGCGAAGATTCATCAGACTGATTCCCAGGATGGTGGGACTGACCTATCAAGAAAGACTGGATCATCTGGGCTTGTATTCACTGGAGTTCAGAAGAGTGAGAGGGGACCTTATAGAAACGTTTAAAATTCTGACGGGTTTGGACAGGTTGGATGCAGGAAGAATGTTCCCAATGTTGGGGAAGTCCAGAACCAGGGGTCACAGTCTAAGGATAAGGGGTAACCCATTTAGGACCGAGATAAGGAGAAAGTTCTTCACCCAGAGAGTGGTGAACCTGTGGAATTCTCTACCACAGAAAGTAGTTGAGACCAGTTCACTAAATATATTCAAAGGGAGTTAGATGAATTCCTTACTACTCGGGGGATCAAGGGGTATGGCGTGAAAGCAGGAAGCGGCTACTGAAGTTTCATGTTCAGCCATGAACTCATTGAATGGCAGTGCAGGCTAGAAGGGCTGAATGGCCTGCTGCTGCACCTATTTTCTATGTTTCTATATCTCTAACATGGTCTAGGGGTCCCCCAGCCAGCAAGGTCCAGGGGCGCCAGTCAGCAAGATGCAGGGGCCCCAGTCAGCAAGGTCCCGGGGCCCCAGTCAGCAAGATCCAGGGCGGCCCCAGTCAGCAAAGTCCACTGCCCCCAGTCAGCAAGGTCCAGGGCCTCCAGTCATCAACGTCCAGTGTCCCTATTCAGCAAGGTCCAGGGGCCCCGGTCAACAAAGTCTCGGGGGCCCCCAGCCAGCAAAGTCCAGGGGCCCTAGTCAGCAAGGTCCAGGGCCCCCAGTCAGCAAGGTCCAGGGCCCCCAGTCAGCAAGGTCCAGGGGGGCCCCCTGTCAGCAAGGTCCAGGGGGCCCCCAGTCAGCAAGATCCAGGTGCTGAAACACAACTTTGATCTATCATCGCCACTCACTCATATCTATCAGCTACCTGTCACTTCAATCTGGAGTTTGAGGCCCTTTTGTATTGAAGCATCTATCTTGTCTATTCCGCCATGTGTGCCAATGCTGCCCGTATCTCTCACTGCATTTATTTCAATGTCAATTCGTGCGTTGATTCTGAATGGATACCTATGTTTGTCTCTAACGTGAAATAAATGAAGGATTCAGAAAATTGCTCCTCGGACACTCGGGAACTAAGGAGCCAACATTTATAACAATATATTGTTTATTGTGATCCAGAAAATACAGTATTCCATCTTGACCGACTTAGGTTCAATTTGATGCGAACGAGACTATGACCCCAATGTGCTTCCAATAAGCCAACTTTTAATTCGATGTCCGAAGCAGTACCCTTTCACCTCAAGGAGATTTATAATTAATAAACATAGAAGTCAAGCAGTGAAGCGTTATTTGCATAAAGTATTGTGAGACTGCAGAATGCACTGGCTCAGAGCAGCACATTTAAAACAAGATTTAAAAACATGCAGCCTGTGGGAGGAAGGGGAGAGAGGCAAGAGAGCCACAGGAAAGCCGTACAACAACCCCGGGAGTTCTTCCCTGACCACAGCATCATTGCACATGCCACGGATATTTTTGCTGTTAAATATGAATAAAATGTAACGTATGTTTGCAGATATTTCTGTTTCTGTCCTGTTAAAGTCATAGGGAAATAGAAACAGGCGGTGGCCATTCAACCTCTCAAGCTTGCTCCGACATTTAATTCGATCAGGGCTGGTCTGTGCGATGATTCCTAAACCTTCATAACCTTGTCTAACAAAAATCTATCAATCATTAGTGTGCAATTGTCAATTGACCCCCAGCGTCAACCAATTTTTAGGGGAGTAAGTTCCAGAACTCCACTACCTTCTATGAGAAAATTGATTCCTTTCATCATCCCTGGACGGGATGGCTCTAAATTTAAGTGTATCTCCCATTGAACTGGACCCTCTCTCTACGAGAAATATTTCTCTCTATCTTTCACCGATCTGTTTGCAGCTCTGACCGAATTCCACACCCCAGAACATTACCTGTTCCCCAGATCCTGTCCCTCTAATTTGTATTTTGAGATCATGCCTCTTTCTCTGATGATTCTCTGTGCCCTATCTCTACAATTGAGTTAGTTGTCGATCACTGGCAGCTGGCGGCAGAAGCGAGCGGGTTATGGACCCTGACAGAGAATGCTGCTTCGCATGGCTGCCTGAAACGCCGCGGGATCCGGAAAACCTTACTGTGTCACAAAGTTAGAGCATGTAGAGGAAGCGTCTCATCATGTGGGGGTATTTGAGACACAACAGGATTGTATCCGTCTGAGACCAGATTATAAGACTGCGCGATCGGGTCACGGCGGCCTTTACACCAGATTTCCGTATGAATAAATCGAAGCCCTTCACGTTAAACTCTCTTATCTTTCAACATTTAGAGGACGAGTCTCTCGGAGCGATTTCTGCAGTCCTCTCATTATTGCGTTGGCAAAATGTTGGAGCTTAAATGATTTGCAGAGATATCTTCTGAAGATATCAACTCTCCCATTCACTAACATGAAGCACAGAGTCACTAATTGAGAAAAACAAACTGTTTTCGGCTCTGTGCCACAATCGATAGCGCATTGAACTTATAGATAAACATCAAACAATCATTCAAAGGTTGAGGGTTCGCGTTCCACCAGTGTGGTTACTTATTCAAGTTTCGGTGAGGAACTTTTACAGCACATCCACAACTCGTTCATTAATGTGGTTCGGGGAATTGGAACTGCCGCAATAGCTGAGTTGGCAGCGCGTTTCACTGAAGACGTATAAATTCCGGGCTTCAGAAGCTTTTAGTTATGTTGCATCTTTTTTTGGTCCGATTGGCGAAGCAATACGGCCAGAGAGAAGACAGATGAGGTTTTGTTCCAGACGTTCAATTCCAGTATCGTAAACACCAAACCCAACCTAAAATTCGAGCCGACAACATTTGAATGTTTCTATAGAATAGAATTATATAGACAGTTATTGCGATATCGATTACTCCACAAAGCGGCTCCCGAGCCCTAACATTTCAACGTTTTTAATGTGTTTCTTGCAATAACATTGCCAACATCTGCCTAATTGTTCAAATCAAAATAGCACCTAAAATCGTAAAATGCCAGTGGGAGTCTGAGAAGCAGGTTTGCTCCCCGCGAGTGGGACGCTTTGTCCACTCCCATCAAACAGCTTCATTTCCCGCCTCTAAGTGATCTCTTGCAAACATTGAACACATGTGATGGACCTTTATCAAAATTCTCAGCAAGGCCTTCAGGGGAATCCTTGCTTGAGTTGAATATGATGTTGGAAGCATATACAGGTAATCCGGGATTTTATACATCTTCCACTTTGTGCCAGAAGCATTGTCAGTGCGTTGAATTCGAGTCTGTTTCTGGACCATTTTTCTGATCATTAGAGTTACTGGTTTATGAATGGAAACGGCCCCGATCCCTCCTATAAATCTGTAATACTAAGGCACTGCTGTAAAACTCTCACCTGCACTTGCAGCATTTTGGCCCAGAGGAACCGAACTGGTCACATGGAGATGCTAATAAGAATATAAAGTTTGGGAACCTACCAACTCCGCTGCAAACGTCACAAGCAAAACCATTGCCTGTTAGAGGTGAGGCATTGCGCGCGCCTGTACTGTCATTAAATACTGCGCACTAATCGATCATGCCACTAGAGCCACATACAGATGATGTGCGGTATCAGTGCTTCCATCATACAACTGCCTGTTCAGCTGTCTGATAAACAAGAAGACAAAGTGTCATCGAAATATTCAGCACAAAATGAGGCTGTTCATCCATCACGTCTGTTCCGCCTCTGCAAATTACAAGCATGCCAATTATTATGCGCAGTAGTACTGCTTTATATTTGTGTTGCTTCTCTTTATTATTGGTAATGCAGGAAATAAATAGTCACCTTTGAGTGAGTGCAGTATGGGATGAGAGGAATTAAACGCGGACTCAAGGGGAAATTACGAGGAGAGATTACACAAATCACCGTTGTATGACATTGAAATTGTAAGCTTAATTGTGATTTGATTGAAATTGTCGCGATATTAAAGGGAACTAATAGTATAAGCAGAGAATTTGTTTCCGCTGTTGGATTTTCGCGGACTGCCCTCTCTGCGGTTTTCCTGTGCAGCTTTGATCCCTGCTCGCAGCGGGTACTCTCCCTATTGAAATCAATTATCCAAATGTTTATTTTCTTCAATCGAAACCCTCTGGAATGATTTTGGAGATTTAAAGACGGGTTCTGAGCAAATTAAAGATTTGGGGAGAGACCTGGAATATTGACTTACATCAAGAAGGCACGCTGGGATGGCTGACCTAATTCCAAAACAGTCCTGCATATTCTCTGGAAGTTTCAGAGAAGGAGGCGTCGAGAGAATGCGGATCACCACCACATTCGCAAGGACAATGAGGGATGGGCAATACACGCTGGCCTTGCCAGTGATACTCACATCCCAGGAACGAAAAAAAAATGAATATTGCCGCGCACAACGCCGCTTTAAAAAATGATTTTGTTTTGAAGAGTATGTCTGAATAGATTCCTTACGAAAGTTTCCAGCATTTTTAATGTTTTAATTTTAACATTGAAACTATGATGTCATTTCAAAACACTAATATAAAGCAAACTATGACAGTGGTGGGAGTCAAACACAACTCCCTGTCAGGAACTGGAACCAAAATCCAGCTTCTTTGGCCGCTCGGCCACGCAACAATGCCAAAAGCAATTTATATGATGCTGGTGACGGATAATTGAAAGCTAGCTCTACTGTTGCTTTATTTGAGTTCCAAGCCCTGCATTGAGAAAGAAGGAAATAAAAGAGCTACCTGAGCTGTGTTCACGGGTCTAGGTGGTTGAGAGGTTAAGGTGATGGACCGCTAATTGACTGTGCGTGGTTTCCAATTCTGTTATTTTTGCATTGAATAATATTATGTGTTGCTTTTTTCTACACATCAAAGACTCCTCCGTCTGAGTTCTATCCTTGCATAAGACGCAGTGGGGGAGTTTTGTTTTGCTCACTTAATCTATTTGCTCAAAACAGCAAAGTCCTAATTTCGTCCGAAACTGTTGCTTCCACGGAGAGGTTGGAATTGTAAGAAATGAACTACGTGAAGTATACATCAAAGTGGACAGTGATGTCCTGGTAAAAGGAATATTTCTCCACCGATGATGACTCAGCTGCTGAATATTGCCGGCATTTTTTGTTTTTAATTTTGTGCTTTCACAGTAGCAGTTCACGAGACAATACAAAAATTGCCTCAAGGGCGCAACTCCAACCTAAACGGTTCTGTTCTCTTCATAAACACAAGACCAAAAGTAATATTCCTGCACAGCAGCTGTAAAATCAGCCGTTACCCCCCGCATTATCGTGCGCCGAAGCATTCAAAATGCACTTTGCTCATGGTATCAGGGAATCTTAGAATTTCTTAGTGCGGATTGTGAGGGCAAGGGCATCTCAGAGGCTGCGTGAGAATTGAAGCATTTCTGAAATTGTGCCATGGGATTATCAGGGTTCTCAGCAGATATCAGAGAGAGTAACGGACTCTCAAAAGGTTTTGGAGAAATTAAGGGACCTCAGAGGGTATCGGAGCGGGTAGGCAACGCTTAGTAGGTATATGAGATCGCAAGGGAAGCTCTAGATTTATTAAAGACGCTCAGGAAGTATTGGAGTGCGTAGGGAAAGCTCGGGATCTATCAGAGAGCGTATGTGAAGCTCAGGATGTATCAGAGCGTCTAGTGTAACACAAGAAGTTTTCTTCTGAGCATCACATTTTAGAAACATTAGCATGGTTAATAAACTCAAAGGTTGAAACCGAATGTCTCAGATGGTTTGCCATCTCCCACGTGGGGGCAATGAGAGGGTAGACTGAGGACGGACTGAAAAATACTAACTTAGAAACAGAGATAATAGGTGCAGGAGTAGGTCATTCGGCCCTTCGGGCCTGCACCAACATTCAACAAGATCGTGGCTCATCATTCACCTCAGTACCGCTTTCCTGCTTTCCTACAGGGAACATTAAGACGGATTGCAAAAGTTTCTATAGATATGTAAAGAGAAAAAGGTTAGTAAAGACAAACGTAGGTCCCCTGCAGTCAGAATCAGGTGAAGTCATAACGGGGAACAAAGAAATGGCGGACCAATTGAACAAGCACTTTGGTTCGGTATTCACTGAGGAGGACACAAACAACCTTCCGGATATAAAAGGGGTCGGAGGGTCTAGTAAGGAGGAGGAACTGAGGAAAATCCATATTAGGAGGGAAATCCATATTAGTCGGGAAATTGTGTTGGGGAAACTGATGGGATTGAAGGCCGATAAATCCCCAGGTCCTGATGGACTGCATCCCAGAGTACTGATGGAAGTGGCCTTGGAAATAGTGGATGCATTGACAATCATTTTCCAACATTCCATTGACTCTGGATCAGTTCCTATGGAGTGTAGGGTAGCCAATGTAACCCCACTTTGTAAAAAAGGAGTGAGAAAGAAAACAGGGAATTATAGACCGGTCAGCCTGACTTCGGTAGTGGGTAAAATGATGGAATCAATTATTAAGGATGTCATAGCAGTGCATTTGGAAAGAGGTGATATGATAGGTCCAAGTCAGCATGGATTTGTGAAAGGGAAATCATGCTTGACAAATTTTCTGGAATTTTTTGAGGATGTTTCCAGTAGAGTAGACAAGGGAGAACCAGTTGATGTGGTATATTTGTACTTTCAGAAGGCTTTCGACAAGGTCCCACACAAGAGATTAATGAGCAAAGTTAAAGCACATGGGATTGGGGGTAGTGTGCTGACATGGAATAAGAACTCGTTGTCAGACAGGAAGCAAAGAGTAGGAATAAATGGGGACATTTCAAATGGCAGGCAGTGACTAGTGGGGTACCGCAATGTTCTGTGCTGGGGCCTCAGCTGTTTACATTGTACATTAATGATTTAGACGAGGGGATTAAATGTAGTATCTCCAAATTTGCGGATGATACTAAGTTGGGTGGCAGTGTGAGCAGCGAGGAGGATGCTATGAGGCTGCAGAGCGACTTTGATAGGTTAGGTGAGTGGGCAAATGCATGGCAGATGAAGCATAATGTGGATAAATGTGAGGTTATCCACTTTGGTGGTAAAAACAGAGAAACAGACTATTATCAGAATGGTGACAGATTAGGAAAAGGGGAGGTGCAAAGATACCTGGGAGCCATGGTACATCAGTCATTGAAGGTTGGCATGCAGGTTCAGCAGGCGGTTAAGAAAGCAAATGGCATGTTGGCCTTCATAGCGAGGGGATTTGAGTACAGGGGCAGGGATGTGTTGCTACAGTTGTACAGGGCCTTGGTGAGGCCACATCTGGAGTATTGTGTACAGTTTTGGTCTCCTAACCTGAGGAAGGACATTCTTGCTATTGAGGGAGTGCAGCGAAGGTTCACCAGACTGATTCCCGGGATGGCGGGACTGACCTATCAAGTAAGACTGGATCAACTGGGCTTGTATTCACTGGAGTTCAGATGAATGAGAGGGGACCTCATAGAAACGTTTAAAATTCTGATGTGGTTGGACAGGTTAGATGCAGAAAGAATGTTCCCAATGTTGGGGAAGTCCACAACTAGGGGACACAGTCTAAGGATAAGGGGTAAGCCATTTAGGACCGAGATGAGGAGGAATTTCCTCACCCAAAGAGTGGTGAACCTGTGGAATTCTCTACCACAGAAAGTTGTTGAGGCCAGTTCACTGAATATATTCAAAAAGGAGTTAGATGAAGTCCTGACTACTAGGGGAATCAAGGGGTATGGTGAGAAAGAAGGAATGGGGTACTGAAATTGCATGTTCAGCCATTAACTCATTGAATGGCGGTGCAGGCTAGAAGGGCCGAATGGCCTACTCCTGCACCTATTTTCTCTGTTTCTATGTTTCTATGTTTCTCCATACCTCTTGATGCCTTTAGCCGGAAGTGCCATATCTAGCTCCCTCTTGAATCTATCCAACGAACTGGCATCAACACCTCTCTGTGGTAGGAAATTCCACAGATTAACAAATCTCTGAGTGAAGTAGTTTCTCTTCATCTCAGTCCTAAACGGCTTGCCCCTTATCCTTAGACTGTGTCACCTGGCTCTGGACTTCCCCAACATCGGGAACATTCTTCCTGCAGCTAACAAGTACAGTCCCATCAGAATTGTCTATGTTTCTATGAGATCCCCTCTCATCCTTCTAAACTCCCGTGAATAAAGGTCCAGTCGATCCAGTCTCTCCTCATGTGACAGTCCGGACATTCCGGGAATCAGTCTGGTGAATCTTCGCTGCACTCTCTCAATAGCAATAACGTCCTTCCTCAGATTAAGAGACCAAAACTGAACACAACATTCCAGGTGAGGCCTCACCAAGGCCCTGTACAACTGCAGTTATATGTCCCTGTTCCTATACTCAAATCCCCCAGCTATGAAGGCCAACATACCATTTGCCTTCTTCAATGCCTGCTGTATCTGCATGCCCACTTTCAATGATTGATGAACCATGACAAGCAGTACTCGTTGCACCTCCTCTTTTCCGAATCTGCCGCCATTCTGATAATATTCTGTCTTCCTGTTTCTGCCCTCAAAGTACATAACCTCACATGTACTCACATTTTACTGCATCTGCCATGCATTTTCTCACTCATCAAACCTGTCCAAGTCACCCTGCAGCCTCTTAGCGTCCTTCTTGCAGCTCACACCACCACCCAGTTTAGTGTCATCTGCAAACTTGGAGATATTATCCTCAATTCCTTCATCCAAATCATTAATGAACATGTGAAGCGCTCAGAAATACATTGATAACTAACACAAATCCTCCAGCCCAATGCATTAAATAACAATATAGGTACTGTTAATTACATTAGTAAGAATCAGAGACGCAAAAACAGTTACATTTAACACATTAACAACACAAACATATGTGTATTTAACGTGGAGACACTCACGTGTATTTAAAACAATCACTGGTAATTGATTGCTGTAACAGAATTTTAATTGAGTTTTTTTCTAAAACCATGATATAAATGTGAAAGTTTACGTGAACTTTCTTCAAAAGCCACTGGATGTTACCATGGAATGGCTTGACTACTGTCCGATAATTAATGATGTGGATTACTGCAACGTTTGAGAACAGTGGATTGATTATGAACAGAGTGATCTTAAATAAAGTTGATTAACCCCAAGCTATGATGACAGAGTTGACTAATATGGACTGGAAAAATAGATTAAAGTGTAAGACGGTTGATGAGCAATGGCGGACATTTAAGTTGATATTCCCTAACTCTCAACAAAAATATATTCCAGTCAGAAGGAAAGACTTTAAGAGAATGGATAACCGACCGTGGCTAACTGAGGAAGTAAAGGATGGTATCAAATTAAAATAATTACATACAATACAGCCAAGGTTAGTGGGAGGCCAAAGTATTTTAAAAAAACAGCAAAGGACGACAAAAAATATAATAAAGATAGAGAACATGGATTATAAGTGTAAACTAGCAAGAAATATAAAAACAGATAATAAGAGGTTCTACAGGTGTATAAAAATTAAGAGGAATGCTAAATTACTTTATAGAATGAGACTGGGGAATAAATAATGGAGAACAGGGACATGGGAGAGAATTTGAACAAATATTTTTTATCGGTTTTCACGGTAGAAGATATTAAAACATATCCCAATAATAGGTAAATAAGGGGGGGAAATTAATACAAAAACTATCACTAAAGAAACAGTGCTCGATAAAATAATGAAACTAAAGGTGACCAAGTCTACTGGACCTGGTGGTCTGCAGCCTAGTGTTTTAAAAGAAGAGGCTGAAGAGACAGGGAATGCATTATTTGCAATCTACCAAAATTCACTGGAGTCTGGAGAGATCCCAGCGAATTGGAAAACTGCTAATTTAACGCCCCTATTTAAGAAATGAGGGAGACAGCAGGAAACTATAAAACAGTTAGCCTAAAATTTGACTTTTGGAAAGTGATGAAGTCCATTGTAATGGAAGCAGTACCAGTACAGTTGCAAAATAATAATGCAGTCAAACAGAGTCAGCATGGTTTTATGAAAGAGAAATTATGTTTGACAAATTTGCTGGAGTTCTTTGAGGATGTAACGAGCAGTTCCTTTTAGGGAGGCCAGTGGTTGTATTGTATTTCGATTTACAGAAGGCATTCGATAAAATCCCACCCAAAAGATTACTGCACAAGGTAAGCACTCACGTGGTTGGGGTAATATGTTAGCATGGACAGAAGATTGGCTCAATAACATAACATCGGGAGTCGGGATTAATGGGTCATTATCCGCTGGCAAACAGTGACTAGCGGGTGCCGCAGGGATCGCTGTTCGGGCCTCAACAATTTACAATCTATATCAATGACCTCAATGAAGGGACCGTGTCTAATTTAGCCAAGTTTGCTGAATAAACAAAAATGGGTGGGTAAGCAAGTTCTGAGAATGATACACGGAATCTGCAAAGGAATGTAGACAGGCTAAGTGAGAGGGCAAACATTTGGCGACACTAAGACAAAAATCCAACCATTAGGGTCTCGCATTGAACCGGCAGATCATTGGTTGGGTGATGCAGAAATATAGTATTAGCCACAATGCGTATTATACTAATACTATGGATTTCATGTTTAATCAATAATGTCGAGATTAAAGTGCTTGCTTTGTACTGTGGGAAAGAGTGAGGTTATTTAATTTGGCATAAAAAATAACAAAGCAAATTATTATTTAAATGTAGAGAAATTCCAAAATGCTGCAGTACATCAGAACCTCAGTGTCCTTGTGCAAGAGAGAGAAAAATAGTATGCAGGATACGAAATACTCAGAAACGTTGTCCTTTACTGCAAGGGGGATGGAATATAAAAACAGTGAAGTCCTGCTACAAATGTACAGGGCATTGCTGAGACCACGCATAGTGTACTGTGTACAGTTTTGTTCATTTTATTAAAGGAGGGAATAACTTGCATTGAAGGCAGTACATAGAAGGTTCACTTGGCTGATTCCTGACATGGAGGTGTTGACGTATGAAGAATGATTGAGCAGTTTGGGCCTATATGCATTAGCGTTCATGAGAAAGAGAAGTAATCTTATTGAAATATATAAGCTAATGAGGGGGCTCGATAAGTTAGTTGCCGAGATGATGTTTCTACAGCTGCGGGAATATAGAACTATGTTAAGAATAAAGAGTCGCCCATTTAGAACCGATTCGTAGGAATGTCTTCTCTCAGAGAGTCGAAAATCTGTGGAATTATCTACGGAGGCTGGATCATTGAGTATATTTAAGGTGGAGGTAGACAGATTTCTGAACGATAAGGGTGTGAAGGGTTATGGGCAGCAGACAGGGAAGTGGAGCTGAGCCCCATATCCGATCAGCCAGGATCTTATTAAATGGCAGATCAGGCTCCTAAGGACCACATAGCCTATTCCTGCTCCTATTTCGTATGTTCTTATTCCACTGGCCCTGTTCTGCTGAACCAAACACATTGCCCGCTTACAATCAGTAATGGGTGCAAGGCTACATCGTTTTCTGGAAGTGATAAATCAACTGCGCCGAAAAATTACCTCAAGCAGAATCGACATTAAATGATTATATGTCAGCTGTAGGATTCGAACCCACGCCTCCAGAAGAGACTGCGATCAGACTGGAGAGCCTTAAACTGTTCGGAAATCCTGACTTCATCACCCATACACCATTGCCTCTGGATATACCCCCAAGGTTAATAAACGTATCATTCACTTTGGCCCTCGCTAACTGTTGCTGGACAGCCGAGTAACCAGTATACAATCTCCCTGGATTTTATGAGCAGCAGTGGTCACAGCACAGTTCGCTGTAAAACAGCACCTCCCACGTTTTACTACAATGACACCGTACCGCCTGTTTACGAATCTGTAACTAGCTTGCTATCCATTCTTCCATTTCCTTACTTTCTATCATAGTTTTGCTGCATCTGTCTTGAAGGGCCAACATTTTCGCTTGCCACTCCTATTCTCTTAATATAATCAAATAAACATTTGTTGCTAACTTTTTTATTCCTTGCACGTTATTTGACATCTCCCTTTTTGCACCTTTTATTACATTTGGTATCCCTTCAGATTGGTCTTAATTGAAGTTAAAACCGTGGTTTCTGACTCCATTATGCCTCTTAAAACTAGTAACAATTGTAATCATATAACCTACATTATTCGCAAGACGTTAAGTTTGGTAACTGATACTGGTCGGATCTTCAACATTAAATCTGGTTTGACAGGTTCCTTTTTCGGGTCTAAATCATATTGTAGATACTGTCCCATCGACATTAAGGCATTCATTGCCTTAACTGCTTAAACTTTTCTGCTTCTCTCAGGCTGTAAAATAAACATCTCCCATTCCCATAAAATAACTTTATTGTGTATTAAATGTAATATAAATGCCTTACAGTCAGAACGATATCAGGATGGATAAAAGAAATGTTTAGGTAATTTTGTTTGGCTAATAGAAGACAACGTGCCGGTATCTGAAAGGATATATCCCAGGAATCTGAAAGAGATGAGGGAAGATATTCCCACTGCCCCAGAAACTGTATCTCAGGACTCAAGAGAGCGTGGCTTTGTGCTGTGCAACTCAAGAGTGGAGAATTTAGTACCAATATTTTCACAGGTGGATAAGGCTAACCTGGTTAATTACAGGACAGTTACCATAATAACTGCAGTATGGAACATTTCCGAGTATCTATTGAAGAAAGAATTTTCCACTTGTCGAGATAAATAGTTATAGGATAGAAGTGGCCAGTGCGGATTTCATAGGACGGTCGTGCTTTGCAAAGCTCATATAATTCTTTGAGGAGTTAAAAAAAAACACGGTAGCTGGAAAAATGCGGTGGCTGTGATGTAGTGGAGTTTAGAAAAACCCTTCGGCAAGGTATAACACGCGAGATTGTTGTGGACGATGGAGGGTTATGGGATGATTAACATGGTAGCAAACTGGAGCAAAATTGGGGTTGAGGATTTTAAAAGTTAATTTAAGAGTTAAGGATAATTTATCGGGGTAGTTCTGGATAGTGGTGCACCATGTTTTCAGTCTTGTTGACTGTATGTATTGATGAATGGAATATAGACTGAATGTATAAAGATATAGAGCAGTTAGCGCCAAAAATTGCAGTTAAAACCGAACTGTCAGACACGAAAACTGTGATAGCAGCCAGTAAAAATGTACCTTTATAATCACCAGTGAATTTCTATCCTAGTTAAACACTGTGAAAAATGTGACAAATGTACATATGCACTTACATTTTATATCTAAATATTCCACTCATATTTGCACACCGACTGTTTATAATACAACAGCACACTCCGACATAACGCCCTCGTTTATATCTAGCCCATAATCTGATTTCAGTTTTGAAACAAGGGCACACATTTACCGTTTATTGTATCAGATTCTGTCCTTCCTGATTTGTACATTCACCATTGGATGCGCTACACTCCTTCACATACTCAAAGTCTAAACACTGATCGGTTAACTGTTTCCAGATACGGTCCGACCTGATTTGAATTTTAGGATTGGATCTGCTGCAGTCCTCTGAAATAAGGCGGTGAAACCGAGCAAGATTTCGGCTCTGGTGGTGAATGCTGTTTCTGACGGATTTCTAGATGTCCAGCCGGTGGCGGGGATTGGAAAGCTCTTGTGTCACACTGAGTAATGTTGGAAGTCATCAATATAAGGAAGTCACTCATGAATCCAATCAGGAGAAAGAGAGGTTAGAATGTGGTACTAGCTACCGCACAGAATAGTTGAGGTGAATAGCAGATATGCATTTAAGGGTGAACGGTTTACGAACATGAGCTAGATAGCAAGTGAAAGATATGCTGCTAGACTTCGAGGAAGTAGAGTGGGAGAAGGCTCGTGTGGAACATAAATGCCGGAAATGAACAATTGTGGCGCATGGCCTCTTCATGTCCTGTACAGTCGATGTAAAATATCTGAAAGCTTCATAGATCCGTAACTGCTTTAGGCTACAACCTTTAATGCAATTATTTTCACAAAAGCCTCTTACTAACCTTGCGTCTTTGACTCTCGACATTTCAGGGGCAAGGACAAACTGCCCCCCACCCCCTGAAAGTTCCAACATTTATCAATTCTACCGGAGCACTTATCGCGGGAGCAGCGATTCTTTCATTTTAAGAGTTTGAAATAGGACAGTGACACAAATCTTTTTATTTCATTGACCGTGTGGTTCACTATTCTGCCAGTATGAGCGCGCGAGAGAGAGAAGGACAGAGAGAAGGACGCAAATGGAGAGATAGGCCGAGGGGGCGAGAGTGACAAAGAGAGAGGCGGGCACAGAAAGGGAGAGGGGCAAAGAGAGAGACAGAGAGAGCGAGTGGGAGAGGGCCAAAGACAGAGACAGGAACAGAAAGGGAGCGGGACAAAGAGAGAGACAAACATCCTGATCAACCTATTTAATTGTTACTCCTCGCAGTGTGTAACGATGATAAATCAAATGACTTACATTCTATCGCGCCTTTCACCACTTCTAAATGTCCCAAAACGCAATTGTTTTGCAACTTCCAATTCCCGCCCTGGATTTGGGAGAATATTATAAATTCGCGACAGTTTCTTCCTATTTCTCTCTCTCTCCATCACTCTCTCCCCCTCTCGCTCTCTCTCATTCACTCTCCCGCCCACCCCTCTCTCCCTCGCTCGCTCTCGCTTTCTTTCGTTTTCTGTCTGTTTGTTTTTCTCTCACGCACTCCCGATCTCTCTCTCTCTCCTTTTCACTTTCTCTCCCTCTCTCTCTCTCTCCCTCTATCCATTTCTGCCTCTCTGTCATCCTCCTGCTCCCTCACACTATCCCTCTCCCCTCTCTCTGTTTGCTTCCCTCTTCGTCTCCCTCACTCTCTCCCTTTCACTCACTTAATATATCCCCTTCCCTCACGGTCTCTCTCCTCTCTCTCTCTCTCTCTCTCTCTCTCTGAGTTTGCTTCTCTCTTTCTCTCTCTCTCTCTCTCTCTCTCACTCTATCTGGTTATCACTCCCGAGTTCCTCCTTCTTTAACTGAACAGCGACATGCAATCACTGCCTATGCCGGGGTGAGTTACGATGGGAGATCACTAGGACACAGGCTCCCTGTAAGGTCTCCTCCTTAGATGGGTAGCCTGACGAAAGAGGCAAACAGTACGGAAATGGTGACTAATGGCGTCATGTGTTCTGTGGTATTTATTTCCAACATTTTATAATGGTCTATTTGAAATGCTGCGCTGTGCAATGACTCGCTATCCCTGCACATATTTCTTCCTTTATCCCGCTCTCCCTCGCTCTCATGCCTCTGTCTTTTACTCTTTCTCAGACTCTCTCACTCCCTGTACATATTTCTGCCTCGTATTGAGTTTCCCTCCCTGCCGTTTCTCTTTCGCTAGAGCACTGTAAGTTATTCGCCATCAACTATTTATCCAATTCCCTTCTGAAAGTTACTATCGGATCTGTGTCCACCAACTTTTCAAGCAAACCTTATCAAACCTTAACTTCTCTCTGACTAGTACAACAATTTCCTCATCTCGCCTTGATTCCTTTGCCGTCTAAGTTAAATAATTTCAATCTTAGATTGATAGATGTTATTCTTGACAAGGGCAGGAATGGGTTTGTATTCGAAGCCGGTGGATAAGTTTCAGTTACAGGTCAGAAATGCTCTTTCTCAATGGCGGAAGCGGCTCGAAGATTGAAGGCCCTACTCCTGCTCCTATTTTCCGTCAATCGGATTTGCGCTTGTTGCAAATGTAGGAGCGCTGCCTGGAAATGTAAAATATAAATACTGAACCTTCACTTGCAAAGATGGTATTATTTTAACTCGTGGCAATCCTTCCTTATAACTGAACGGCCGCATGCAATATCTGTCTTACCCGGGCGTGTTACTATGGGACATCACGAGGAGCACATTATTCCTGTACGCAATGAGGAAACAATGTTCATTGGTAGTCATTTGTTACATTTTATAATGTTGTATTTGAGATGCTGAGCTTTCCAATGGCTCGATATACCTGTAGCTGCTTATTTCTCTCTCTCTTCCCTCTCACTGTCTGACTGTTGCTCTTTCTCTGACTCTCTCTGTACCGAGTTCTGCCTCGCATTCTAGTTCTCGCCCTGCCTCTCTCTCTCTCTCTCTCTCTCTCTCTCTCTCTCTCTCTCTCTCTCTCTCTCTCTCTCACCCTCTTCCTCTCTCCCTTTCTCTCTCCCTCTCTCTTTCTCTCTCTCTCTCTCTGTCACTGTCCTTCTTTCCGATTCTGATTTTCTTCCTATCTATGTATCTGTCTATCTATCTCGGTTTCTCTACCTATCTAAATCTGCGGGCGTGTGAGGCAGTGTTTGCATTTGATGGTGTGCAACTCTGTACACATGAACTTGATTAGGCCATTCAGCCCCTCGAACTTGTTCCGCCATTTAATTAGGTCATGGCTGATCTGTATCTTACCACCATTGTTCCTTAATCTTTAATAACCTCGCCAAACAAAAGTGGGTGGAATTTGAGTTTTGTAATTTTGCTGTTTTGATTCTCACTCTCTCTACTTGAATTGCTCCGCAGGTCACGCAGTTGGTGCAGGGAGAGCAGAGCAGTGAAGGTTTTAAATGCTGGGACTGCAAGGAAGTTGAGAGTGGTGTTCCCCGGTTGCCGATATCAGGTTTGCTGCTTTTTTCATGAAGAGTTTGCAGATGATACAAAATATTTTAATGCAATAAACCGTGCGGGTCATGGTAACAGACTACAGGAGCACAGACACAGATTGGTTAAATGGGAATGCAGATGGCAGTTGTATATTTAACAGAGAGAAGTGTTAAATGTTGGTCGGAAAATAAGTAGAGAAATTATGAATTTAACGGGACTGATTATATCCTTCCCTCTGGAGATCACTGATCTCGAAATCGGTCAGTATGTTCTCCAAGCATTTTATTAGCGCGCTCTCAATGGTTCAATTTTAAGGAGGGTGCAGGAGCATAGAGATCGGGGGGTGTGCTGACACAAATCTTTGAAGCTGTCAGGTCAAATTTAGATGACTGTTTAAAAAACATATGGGATCCTGGCCGTTATTAATAGAGGAATAAAGCTCAAATGCAAGAAAGTTACACGGAATCTTAATTAAATATTGGCGAGTCCTCAGCTGGAGTGTTGTGTTCAATTCTGGTCGCTGTACATTTGAAATAAAGTTGAATCCTTGGAGAGGGTGCAGATTAGATTTGCTGGAATGGGACCAGAGATGAGTGATCTCATTTATGCGAAGAGACTGCGGAAGCTACGATTTTCCTCTTTAAAGCAGAGAACTTCGAGGAACGTTTACATAAGTGTTCAAACTTATTAATATTTTGATTGAGTTAATAAGGATAAATTATTTTTTTACGTTGCATGAAAGATGAGATAATCTCTCCAGCCATAGCTGGGGATGGAAGCCGTGATCTTCTCTTTACAAGAGCGATGCCTTACCACTTGGCCACCAGTGCACCCACTGTAAGCACTAGATTGGAGCGTCCTGGGTAGTGAACATCGAATCATTCCAATTAGTTTGAAATAGCACAGTCACATATTCACAGAAATAGTGTGGCATAGTGGAGCGGGCAACTGATCCGCCTCATTTATATGAATTATTTAATAAACCTTTCAAACTATCATAACTTCATACATCACAGAAGTGAGGCCATTTGGCCCATCGTGCCCTTGAAAGAGCTTTCCAATTCGACCCAACTCTCTCCCCATTCCCCTGAAAATTCTTACTCTTCCAGTATTTATCCAATTCCCTCTGTACATTGCTTTTGAATCTATTTTCATCACCCTTTCAGGCTGAGCATTACTGATCATAACCAATCGCAGTTTAATAAAAAAACATTTGTCCTGGTCTCCCCTCTGGTTACTTTGGCAATTACCTTCAACCTGTTTCCCCTGTGGTCCTCGGACTGATGTGGGTATCACTGCAGCTCTGTAGACCACAAGTTTGATGCCAGATTTGAGGGCCTGATCTTCGAACACTCTCTTTCTCAGGCTGCCGAAGGCTTCAATGGCGCACTGGAGGCGGTGTTAAACCTCGTGGTCTATGTCTGCCCTTGTTGATAATCGGTTCCCTCGGTATGGGAATACCAGTTCATTCATTCTCACACTGTGTGAATTGTATGAAGGAAAAATGCTTCTTATTATCAGGTTTGCAAATCTTGACAAATTTGAGGTCTTCCCACTATTACGCAATTGTTTGGTTAATAATGAAAGGTGATCATATAAAGAACTGCAGTAGTTACATATCAAAAATACACGTGGTACATTGAATGAAGGTACACGTGTGAGATTATAAGAAGTGCTTACAATCTGTTAGTAGACATCAGCTGCACTTTTTGGTTAATACACAAGTGATTTTACAAAATACATATCCAATACAGATTTAACATATAGTGGAATAATCTTTCAACCCCGCCTAGAGGTGGACCCACCGAAACTTCCTTTATTTCCCTTGTGAACGGTGCCGCTTCTAACTGACCAATATGGCGTTTGAGTCTCTTCAACGTGGTTTTGACCAAACGAGTTACATACATTAAATATATAACCATCAAGAGTTGAAGTCTAGTACCTGTGAGGCAATACGAAACCAATATCCCTCCAGTGCGAACAATTCCCGATGCTGTCAATTTCGGTATCTATTATCGAGTTGTCCTCCTCCAACACAGAGACATGCTTTAGGGAGAAGATCAGTCGCCTCACGAGTACACTGAAGTGCCACATAATGTTCCAGCTAATATTTAAGTATCCCATTTATTGTCAGTTTCATGTTGCCATAGGCTTTTACATTGAGTAAAACATGTTGCTTGATGGCTGTGGCCAGATGTTGTGTGAAGCAAAAACTGGGATTATTAGTGGGACAGATCCCGCTAGACCCTGAAATATGGTAGTTGCGGTAGCAGTGACTGAGTAGATTCCTTTTCCCAACTAGCTGCGGCTGAATAGAGAGCTCCATCCAAATTCTGCTCACATGGTCCAATTAATACTGCCTGAATCCCAGTTAAACACACAAACTGAGGCATATTGTTCAGTTGTTTCAGAAGGGCATAAGCACGTGTCTTTTATGCGGGTGCAGCCCGATAAGTATGAAGCCGCCTAGGTATAATTATTAATCACTGTGACATATGCTGGGGCTGGTTCATACTTTTGGAGTAGCTGGCCCTGTATCACATGTTTGTTTTCAACGCAAAACAAATGGATTGCGAACTTCACTCGTCTAATAATGGGCACTCTGAGTATCAGTCCCATATAAGATCAGTTTCCCAGTACATATTTCCAGTACATCCCGCAGGCATGCTGGACCACGAGTGCCTTTACGAGTGTACGAATCTTGCACACACGAGAATGTTGAGCATCAAGTTCTATGTTCCACTTTCTAAAGCCATTATTGGTAATCCATGGTGGCGATTTTCCCTGATCTCACAACTGGTCGCTCTCCAAAGAACGGAGCTTCCCGCAGCTTCTGTTATCGAAACATTCAGACTGACGGCTTTTTAAAAGGGACACAACTCTGAAAATAGAAAAGGGACTTAATAACCGTTTCCTTTCTTCTTTTATTTAATCATAGATCAATATATCCTTTCTCTTTCAATCAAATTTATATTTACTAATAATTTCATATTTACAAAAAATTAGAGTGTTGGGAGCTAAATTATCAGCAATCAAATTAAAAATAAAAATTCCGCACTTTAACAAATAGTTCCACTTAAACATTCATTTAAACTCAGCAGATGTTAAGTTTTATTGTTCTTGGAACAAAAACTGGCAGCTTCAGTGTCCGTTCAACTTTAACTTTCTTCTCCATCGACATTTGAATATTCGCCTCAGCAGCTTTTTATCTAATTCCCTGTTTGTAATATTGCCAAGGTCCAGGACTAAGTCCAGGCCCTCCTCCTGTTACACACAATTATTCGCGCACTGTTGAGTTTTTCCCACTCTGCTACTTAATTGTATACATTGTTACCACATTAACGTGCATTGAACCATTCCCAAACGATTCTATTCAGATTTGTTAAGGGAAGGCTGTGTCTGACTAACATGATTGATTTTTTTGAGGAGGTAACAAGGAGTGTCGATGAGAGTAGTGTGTTTTATGTAGTGTATATGGATTTCAGCGAGGCTTTTGATAAGGTCCCACACGGCAGACTGATCACGAATGTAAAAGCCCAGGGATCCAGGACAAAGTGGTAAGTTGGATCTAACATTGTATCAAAGGCAGGAAGCTGAGGTAAAGTTTGAGGGGTATTTTTGTGACTGGAAGTCTGTTTCCAGTGGGGTTCCGCAGGGCTCAGTACTGAATCCCTTTATTTTTGTGGTGCACGTCACTGATCAAGGCTTGAATATTGGGGGTATGATTAAAAAGTATGCAGATGATACTAAAATCGGCTGTGTGGTTAATAATGAAGAAGGAATCTGCTGACTGAAGGAAGATATCAATCAACTGGTCAGGTGGGCTGAACAGTGGCAAATGGAATGTATTCGGGAGAAGTGTTAATAATGCATTTTGGGGAGGGCTAACAAGGAACGGGAATACAGATTAAATGGTAAGACACTGAGAAGTTTAGTGGAACAAAGGAAACTTGGAGAGCATATCCACAGATCCCTGAAGGTAGCAGGCCAGCAAGATAAGGTGGTTAAGAAGATATACGAATGCTTGCCTTTATTAGCCTACGCATTGAATACAAGAACAGAGGGATATGCTTGACCTGTATAAAATATTAGTTCTGGTCACCACATTACAGCAAGGATGTGATTGCACTGGAGAAGTTACAGAGAAGATTTACGAGGATGATTCCGGGAGTGGAGAATATTACACGAACATAAGAAATAGGAGGAAGAGAAGGCCATACGGCCCTTCCAGCCTGCTCCAACATTTAATACGATCATGGCTGATTAGATCGTGGACTCAGCTCCACTACTCTGCCCGCTATCCATAACCCTTTATTTCCTTATCGTTTAAGAAACTGACTATTTCTGTCTTAAATATATTCAATGTCCCAGCTTCTACAGCTCTCTGAGGCAGCGAATTCCACAGATCCACATCCATCTGAGAGAAGACATTTCTCATCATCTCAGTTGTAAATGGATGGCCCCTTATTCTAAGATTATGGACTCGAGGTTTGCTCCCCCCTATCAGTGGAAACATTGTCTCTGCACCTACCCTGTCAAGCCTCCTCATAATCTTTCACGATTCGATAAGATCACCTCTCATCCTTCTGAATTCCAACGAGTAGACGCCCAACCTACTCAACGTTTCCTCATAAGTCAACCCCCTCATCTCTGGAATCAACCTTATGAACCTTCTCTGAACTGCATCCAAACCAAGTATATCCTTTTGTAAATATGGAAACAAAAACTGCACGCAGTATTCCAGGTGTCGCCTCACATCTACCCTGTACAACTGTAGCAAGACTTCCCTGTTTTTATACTTCATCCCCGTTGCATTAAAGGTTAAGATTCAATTGGCCTTCCTGATAACTTGCTCTACCTGCATAGTAACCATTTGTGTTCCTTGCACAAGTACCTCCAGGTCCTGCTGTACTGCAGCACTTTGCTATCCTTCTCAATTTAAATAATAATTTGTTCTTTGATTTATTTTTCTGCTAAAGTGCATGACCACACATTTTCCAACATTATACTCCATCTGCCAATTTTTGCCCACTCACTTAGCCTGTCTTTATCCTTTTGAAGATTTTGTTTGGCCTCCTCACACGTTTCTTTTCCTCCGATCATTGTATCGTCGGCAAACTTGGCTACATATATTCAGTCGCTTCCGACAAGTCGTTAATATAGATTGTAAATAGTTGGGGTCCCAGCACTGATCGCTGCGGCACCCCACTGGTCACTATTTGCCAACCCGAGAATGAACCATTTATTGCAGGTCTCTGTTCTCTGTTCGTTAGCTAATCCTCTATCCATGCTAATATATTACCCCCTATCCCGTGAACTTTTATCTTGTGCAGTAACCTTTAATGTGGCATATTGTCAAATGCCTTCTGGAAGTCCAAATACACAACATCCACTGGTTCAACATCCACCCTGTTCGTTAAATCCTCAAAGAATTCCAGCAAATTTGTCAAACATGACTTCCCCTTCATAACTCCATGCTGACTGTGCCTGGCCGAATTTTGCTTTTCCAAATGTCCTGCTATTGCTTCTTTACTAATGCACTCCAACATCTTCCTCACCACTGATGTTAGGTTAACTGGTCTGAAGTTTCTGGCTTTTTGTCTGCCTCCTTTTTTTAAATAATGTCGTTACATTTGCAGTTTTCAATCTGCTGGGATCTCACCAGAATCCAGTCAATTTTTGCAAATTACAACCGAGCATCCACTATCCCTGCCGCTACTTCTCTTAAGACACGAGGATGCATGCATCAGATCCAGTGTATTTATCTGCCTTTAGTCCCATTATCTTACTGAGTGCTACTGCCTTAGTGATTTTTATTGTGTTAAGTTCCTCCCCCTATAGCCCCTAGAATATCCACTGTTGGAATATTGTTCGTGTACTCACCATAAGGATTGATACAAAATGTTTGTTCAGAGTTACTGCCATTTCCATGTTCCCCATTACTAATTCGCCGGTCTCGTCCTCCAAGGGACCAACATTTACTCTAGACCACTCTTGTCCATTTTATATACTATAGAAACTCTTGCCAGCTGTTTACATATTTCATGCTAGTTTACTTTCATAGTCTATCTTCTCTTTCTTAATAATTTTTTAGTCACTCTTTGTTGGCTTTTAAACGGTTCCCAATCTTCTTTCCTCGCACTAGTTTAGGCCACTTTGTTTGCCCTTGTTTTTAATTGGTTACCGTTCTTTATTTCTTTAGTAAGCCACGGATGGCTCTCTTTTCTCTCACGCCCGTTCCTCCTCATTTTTCGTGAGAGTTGTGAAATATCTCCTTAAATGTACGCCACTGTTCATCAACCGTTCTAAACTTTACTCGATTGCGTCCCAGTCCACTTTAGCCATCTGAGCCCTCATACTTTCATTGTTTCCTGTATTTAAGCTTAGTACGCTAGTTAGAGAACCAAATTTCTCACCCTCCATCTGAATGTGAAATTCAATCATGCTACGATCACTCATTTATATCTATGAGGACACATTGCATAGGCTACGTTTCTTTTCCTTGGAAGAGAGGAGACTGAGCGGTGACCTCATTGGGCAGTATAAAATTATTAAGGCTAGGTATAAAGAATGCAAATGGCATGTTTACCTTTGTTGTAAGGGGGTTGGCGTGTAAGATTGGGGAAATCGTGCTAATATTCGGCAGTGCCTATAGAAAGGTTCTGTTTCCCTTAGCAGCGGTGTCAAAATCCAGGGGCATAAATTTAAAATAATTGGCAGAAAGTTTAGAGGGGGTTTGAGGGAATATTTCTCACCCAGAAGATGGCTGGGCAGCGGAACTCACTGCCTGAAACCCTCACCACATTTAAAACGGATTGGATATGCACCTGAAGTGCAATGACCTGCAGCGCCATAGATCCAGATCTGAAAAGTGCGATTAGCTGCTTTTTGGCTGGCACCGACACGATGGATCGAAATGGCCTCCTTCTGTGCTGTAAACTTCTATGATTTTATGATTCTATAAGAACATAAGAAATAGGGGATCTTCTACCTCAACTTCACTTTCCGGCCCGATTCCCACATTCCTTGATTCCCCTTGAGTCCAAAAAATTGATCCAAGTCACCATTAAATATACTCAAACATCAGCATCCACAGCCTTATGAGGCAAAGAATTGCAAACATTCACAATCCACTGAGTGAAGAATGTCTTCCTTATTTCGGTTTTAATGGTCTACCCCTTATCATGGGACTGTGCATTCTTGTTACAAAAACTCCAGCTCGGGGAAACAATCACTCATTATTTAGCCTATCCACCCTCTTTCAGCATCTTGGCTGTTTCAATGAGATCACCTCCCTTTACTAAATGCCAGAAAGTATAAGTCAATTCTACTAAATCTCTCATTATAAGACAACCCTCGCATCCCCTGCATCAGTTAGCGATCCTTTGTTGCACCATTTCCAAGGCAACTTTATCCTTCCTTAGATAGGGAGACAATTTCCAGGTATGGTCCCACCAAAGCATTGCACAACGTAAGCAAGATTTCCCCACTCTTCCACTCCAACCCCCTTACAGGAAAGGACAACATGCCACTTGCATTCCTTATTGCTTGTTGTACCTGCATGTGTGTTTCTTGCATAAGGACATGCAACTCTCGCTGAACAACAACATTTAAAAGTTTCATACCATTTAAACATATTATGTTTTCCTATTTTTCTTCCCAAAGTAGATACGATCACATTTCCCTACATTACATTCCATCTGCCAGCTTACTGCCCACTCATAGTCGATCTATATCCCTTTTCAGACGCTTTGTGTTTTCCTTACAAGCTTACTCTCCCACACAGCTTTGTAGCGTCAGCGAACATGATTACAGCACACTCGGTCCCTTCATATCGGTAGTTAATATAGTTTGTAAAAAGCTGAGTCCACAGCACTGATCATTGAGGCTCCACACTAGTTTCCAGCTTCTAACCTGCAAAAGATCAAATTAACCCTATTCTTTGTTCCTTTCCATTAAGAAAACCGTTAGCCATGCTGATATATTACCCCAATACCTGAGCCCTTATCTTGTATAATAACTGTCTATTTGGCATTTTTTGGAATGCCTTCTGGAAATCTAAATATACTGCATCCTTTGGCTCCCCTTTATATATGCTGTTCGTTACATCCTAAAAGCATTATAATAAATTTGTCAAAAACGATTTCCCTTTCATAAAACCAGATCTGCTCTGTGTGATATGATTTTCTACGTGTCCTGATTCCACTTCTTTAACAACGGATTCCAGCATTTTCCCCCAACATTGATACCAGTCTAACTGGCCAGTAGGTCTCTATTTTATCTTCCCCACTTCCTTGAATAGCAGTGTTATATTTGCTCAATTCCATGCCAGAACAGCATCAGTAATCTACTGAACTTTGGAAGATCAAAACCAATACATCCGTTATCTCTGCATTCAGCCCTTTTATAAAACTAGGATGTAGCCCATCAGATCTAGGGGGGGCTTGACGTCTATTAGTCCTATTCCTTGCCTCGTACTTTTTCTCCAAAATTGTTGGTATGCTTTTTGTGTATTCAAATGTGAAGACTAGTACAAAATATTTGTTTAACGTTTCTGCCATTTCCTTACACCTCATAATGTTTTCTCCTGTCTCAGCCTCTCAGCGACCAAAGAACACTTGTGCTACTCTGTTCCTTTTTACATTCTTGTAGAAGCTATTACAATCTGTTTTTATATTTCTTGCTAATCGTCTCTCATATTATATGTTTCCACATTTTATCAATTTGTTTGTCATTCTTTGCTGGTTTCTGAAATTCTCACAATCCGCAGGCTTACGACCACTCTTCGCACTATTATAAGCATATTACAATGTAATGCTATGCTTAAATTGCTTAGTTAGCCACGGATGGATCACTTTTTCCATGGAATTTTTCTTTCTCTTTCTGTCTTTGCTTCTGTCCGTGTAATAACGAGGGATAACTTGTCCTTCCAACCAGTTCCACCCGAGTTTATATCGGTTTATACCCTGGAACATTGTAACAGATGAAATTACGGGGTCCCAATTTGTCCCACAGCTCGTAGGCCGTATGTTCACATTGGGTATGATCAGCCTCCCTAGCTGGTTTGATCTTTATTTCCCAATAAAGTTCCTGTCGCTTCTTCCAACTTTTGGGTCCAAACTTCAAACTCGTTTTCTCATTCTGTATTTCTATCATTCAACGCTCGTGACCCGACTGCGAGTACAGCTGATACACACGCCTGAGTTTGCAGGTGCTGAAGCATACATAACAGGTCCTGGGCCCTTATGAGGTGTGCCTTGAAAGTCTGCATTGTTTGGCTAAGTTACGTTTCCAGATTAAGTAATTGCAGTTTTTTCAGGCTTAGCTGCTTTCTAGATCAATGAATAGATGCTCACTCATTTGTTGCAAACGAATGCAGCAAATCCGAACAACGGTCTGCCCTTTTCCAATCTGATTGCATTGTCATCCACCTTCTTTTGGATGAACCGCTGCAAAGTAGCTTTATAATTATAGGGCAAAATCGCCTTGACTAACTCCTCCCCACTCAACTTACCCAAGTGTTTCTCTAAGGCTATCTCTATGTCAGTTGTACAGTCAGAAATTCTGCGACATTACGAAAACTGTCATTTGTACAAATATCCCTGCACGCCCCAATGGCTATCCTTCCTCGAACGATGTACCAGCAAAATGGGTCAGCCTTAGAATGTTTTTTATACCCAAATAAACACCACCGTTTGGTCACACCAGATTTTGCTAGGGTTTTTGCATGCTTTGCCAATTGTCTGACGTTACTTCAATATGGCACAATGTTCTTTTATTAGGTATTACACAAAGGTGAGCATTTATCAGTAGTTTACAGTATAGAACGGAAATGATATCACCCGTACTGCCTCAGGTAGTTTTAGTTTCCTTTTGATAGGAGTCTGAAAGAAACAGTCCAACGCATCAAGGCTCTCTTCCACCTCACCCCGCCTGGAGTATCTTCTGTTCATTGGCCCTTGGGTTGGACTCATCCCACTCGAAGTGTTCTCTGTTCGTTGGCCTTTGCCTTGGAATCAAGCCGCTTGAGCTATTCTATGTTCATTGGCCCTTATCTTGTCTGTTTGGATCCGGATCCTCCTCCCGTGGGCCACTACTGCCTGGTCCCTCTCCAGGCTCAGCCCTTGCTCCTGGTACTCTACAGTCTAACTCGCATAAGTTGCCCTTGTATACTACTTTTCCAGGCGGCACCAGGAGTCGATATTGACACAGGTACCATTTTGGGGTCTTTCCAAATAGTGGGCTAGCCAATAGGGCGTGGAGTTTCTTTCAGACGAAGGAAAGAAGAGTCGGCCCTCACCACATCCATAACTTTGATGGGCAAAGGCTGATTGACTTGTCCTCAAGATGCCATATATTTGTGGCTGACCAATTACCGGCCTACAAGAGGGGAAGAGGGTTGTTCTTCCATTTTATCTGGCTCTTGCTTTTTCTCAAGGCCTTAGCCAGCAACTTCAGAACATGTGATCTCCTATTCTACAAATATTATTCTGTCCCAGGCTTCGTACTTCCAAGAACCAATTGTAAAGACAGTGCCTTATGTAGTCTCAAGAATGGTTAGTTGATTCTCACATTGTATTAATTGCATGAAGTCAGAATGCTTCTTTTTCTCACTTTTTCAATGCTTGACACATTTTAGACTTTAGGACTACTGTATACTTGTTCGATTAACATGAAAAAGATGAACATATAAAAAAAAGAAAAAGTTCTATTTCAAAAATGCATGTGGTTCATTGAATCTAAACGTGTGTGTAAGGTTGTAAGTAGGGTCGACAATCAGTTCGTAGTCATTAAGTACATCTCTGGCTAATACAGAGAAGATTAAAAAAATACATATCCAATCCAGATTTAACATATAGTGGAATGTTATTTCACAGATGAGCCTATGTTAAGTAGTGCTGCAGTAAATAGTGCAGACTGGAGAAAGTAACTCCCACTCCAGAGACTCCATCACACATATCTGGGCTGAAAATCCAGTGAAATATAGAGGGAATGCTGCACTGTCGGCGGTGCCATCTTTCAGATGAGCGTTATGTTCTCCGAGGAGGGCGTAGCCGGTGCTATGGCACAATTTCTAAGAAGAGCAGTGGAGTTATCCAGTTACACAAATCTATATTTATCCCGCAATCAAATTCATGACGAACGGAGATTAACTTGTTATTGTAACATTGCTGTTTTTGGAACCCTGCTGCGTACAAATTGCCTGCAGCATTTGCTACAAAAGTACAGTGACTAAAGGTCAAACATTATGTAATTAGCTGTAAAGCCTTTTGCGACATCCGTTGGTTGTGAAAGGCGCTATGTAAATTCAAGTGTTTCTATAAATGCGGGAAATATTGAATTGGGGAGTAATTGAACGGTGGAGAATGTCCGAGCAACTAAATGGCCTCCTCGTGTCCGTGCATTCCTCAGTCTCTGTAATATCACAGAACATATCAACGTGAACCTACGGCAATGGATAATACTAGAAGATAATGAATGGAGCAGCGTCGTGAATCCTCAACGCAGCCCAGGAAATCCATGGGGAGGTAGATACACAGAGAGATTCTGCTTCTCACGTGTCAGAAGCTATTCTAATACTGTACCGGTCCCTTGTCACAGTTAGCCCTCTGGAAACGGTTTTAACATCATCTGTAACGTTTGAAAAATGTTAATTGCAGTGAATAGAGGCATATTTCGAGCCCTTTTCTATGGTTAAATTTTTCTACCATAGTTTTTAGATTAATTTTATTCTAGGTGTTGGTGCAAAGCCTGACTTCATGCCGTTCTAAACATATACATTGCTCATTCAATTGCAAGCCTCAACTCCGAGATTGAAAGAGATGATTGTCAAACACCGGGAGTGGGGTAAAATTTGAAATTTGATTGGAAATTCGGGGAATTCACTTTCTGCATTGACAGGAGTGAACCGCATCATTTAACAGGAGGAAAACTGAAGCTGTTTCTGTTTAAGGTGCGGAAGTCATGCCGCCAGAGTTCGGCTTTCTGTACATGGTTAGTTAGAAATATGAGCAATATATTCGGCCAAGCTTTTGGGCGGTTTCACGTCAAACACTTGTATTGTCAGTTTGGATATAATCAGTGCAGCACAAACATTACAGTGAAGGGAGGTGACGTGCTGCCAAATGACTGGAAGTAATATCAATGCTCATGATCTTTCATGGTCCCACGGGAAGGGTCCCGCAAATATAAATGATGTTTTCTCTTAAGCTCTCGTCTCACAATTATTTGGATCTCTGTTTCCAGTGCCAAGAGTCACCTTACAGAATGAGAGTTCCGTTAACTGCCTATCCATTTTCCTGGTTACCACCACTTCTACAGGCAGTAATAATTTACTATCCGATTATAGCAGCCATTGGAATCCCCGGTAAGTGATTAAATGCCGTTAAAACATTTCTGAATAAAATTGGGATTAAATGTATTCCTGTCTTTTTGTAACGATCCTTCACAATTCAATCCAAAGGCAGAAATTCAGTGACAGTATTTCTCACTCAACCTTGTTCATTGACTGATCATTTGGTGACTTTTAATCTTCTTTAACCCCGCATAATAACTGCAGATTAATTTCCACATGTAATGTCTTTCAAACTTGTTCCGTTTTAACTGAGAATCGTGCAATTTTTATTCAATGGACTACTTTAATTCTATTTTTCCATGACTCGTCTTGTCTCCCCGAACACTCGGTAATATCTGACAGATTAAAATTTACTGAACATTCAGCGTGTTGTAAAATGTTCCAGTTTGTCTCCCATTGACTCCCGCTGTGGAGATAGACACTGACAGCCGATCATGGACATATACCTGGGAATTCGGACAGACAGGACCGGGATTTGTTCAGTCCCGTTAATCAGAATCTACCCGCTGTTCTCGGTCTGGTTCCTGCAAAGTGCCGGTTATTATTCCTGGTGATCACAATCCATGCCGAGTGTGGGATTGTGCTCCATGCAGGAACACAGACTCTCTCCCTCATCTTCTCCACTGACCGGTGACCAGCCTGTTCTCAGACTCGCCTTCACCCTCCCGGCGGAGATTTTTCTTTCTTCAGCCGGTGGGAGGCAGCTGGTTTCTGTCACATCTATTCCTGCTGCGGTACAGGTCAGACCGGGAATCCGTGCTGTGAGAGAGCGATTGAAACAAGTCAGCGGCGCTCTATGCAGCTGTCCTGGGTATGTCCATATTTTAAAACCCGTTTTAGATTCAATACCTGCATTTTAACCAAAGCACCGTCTCCATGCCGGGTCATGGTGCCTTTATACTAATCGGACAAATGTATTGTTCAGACCAAACGCTTGCAGGGTGATAGAACATCGACTGTACCCTCAGTAAGTCTGTCCGCTCGGTGATCCACACACATTAACTTTAATTTCGCTTCAGATAATAACAATAGAGGAATTTCTAGTCTAATTTACCCACTCGGTCTCCATAGCTCTTTACCGCCTCTTCCTCTAGCCACGGACCCAATCTACTTTGAATTCTGACAGTTTCTGCCTCAACCTCTATCCATGTGACTGAACTCCACCGCCTCCCCAATCCCTGTATAAAAAAGCTTCTCCCGCTCTCTCTTCTCTCTCTTCCATTGTCTTCTATTTCATCTACTTTCTACAGCGCATCGTTCTGCAACACACATCGACTGGAATCAGTCTGCTTCTATCGACCTTCTTCCATCCTGTCAATAATTTTGAACACATCTGTCACATCGCCCTGTAATCTGTGTCTGTATTACATTCCTCTAACTCACATTTACAGTTTATGTGGCAGAGCCCAGGGTATCGAACCAGTGTGTTTTATCAACCATTGTACAACTGACTAACTTTCCCACTTCAGTTGGGAAACTGAAATCTCACATTCTGTCTCATGAGTTCCCACCACCCTGTACTAATAAAGTGCCTTGCATGTGTGTGTTTGAAGAAATATGATCAGCATTAAAGTCCTATATTACGGCTGTTGTTTTTAACACTCTGCAGAGTCTGTTTGAAGAGGTTACTCAATGAGAACAGATTGTAGTCAGTTGTCTCACTGTCCCGCTGAATCTCACAAATCTCAGGATCAATGCAGCCTAATGCTCCGACTGCAAGCTACGCCCCTGTATTACTAAAAGTATCTCTGACTATATCAGTTCTCATGGTCCGTTGAAACATGTGCCGCACCAAAAGTCCCCATCATTTCTCAGAGATCAATACAGTTTGATTTATTGTATTACAATTTGTGGTGTTCCAGTTCTCGGCGTGGTAATTGGTGTTCCCGGTAACGTGTTTAATTTGTGAAGCAAAAGCGCCAAGTTATTATTTCCATTCAATATTGTGTCAGCTGCGGTAATTTTAACTGTAAATATGACCAGTACTCGGTGCATTGGAATGTCTGTTCCCATCGTCCAAAATTGCATTTCAGTGTCAGTTAAGTCCCTGCTTTGATAATATATTTCAGTTATTATTCGTAAAAATGGGAACCCACGTAATTAGCGGTAATCTTACGACTTGGATCGATAGTTGGTTGCACGGAAGGAACCACAGAATAGGGATAAATGTTAAGCGAATTTTGGCTTTTATCACAATGGGGAAGATATTTACAACTGAGGAAGTGCTGTTCTCGCTGTACAGAGATTTGATCAGATCCCATTTGGAATATTTACGTTCAGATTTGGGCAGCATATCGCAGGATAGATGGATTGGCCTTCGAGGGGTTTCAGCACAAGTTAACCAGACTGATACCACGGTTTAAAGTATTCAAATATGTGGAAAGGTTACTTAACTTTGCCTTGTATTCCATTGTGTTTAGAAGGGTGAAGCGTGATATAACCGAACTATTTAAATAGATAAAGGTGTTCGATAGTGCAGGCACATAAACTGTTTCCTATGGCGGTGTAATCTAAACCAGAAGGCATTATCTTAAAATTGGAGCCCTGCCATTTAGGAGTGAAATCACTAAACACTTTCTCACACAAAGTCGAGGAGAAATTTAACACTCGTTCTCCCAAAATTCTGTCAATTAACGGTCAATTGTAATTTTGCAGAATCTGATCGATAGATTTGTTAAGGTCAGGGTATCAAGGGGTATTGAACCAAGTCGGTAATTGGAGTTAGGTTGCCGACAATGGTCTACTGGAATGGTGGAAAAGGCTTGTGGGGCAGAATGATCTAATCCTGCGTTCCTATACGTCAAGCACGAGAGTCATCATTTCTGCAATGACAGTCCCATTACTCGCAGGTACAATTTCAGTGTATCTGTATTATTTACAGGAAAAAAATGTCCGATGATATTATTGCAGCCCATAGACTTTCCGGCACTCATTTTAACAGGTTACCGATTGCACAAATCCGTGTCTCGCTGTATTCCCTGGAGGACCTGTTTATTGCTCTGTCGGTCCTGAGGTGATTATATGTCAGATTTGGGTCACTATCGGAAATTCCGGGAATATCTGTCCTCCATTTCCTCCAAACTTTGCGAGATGTTTATTGATATTACAATGTTTTTGAATCTCCAACTCAAAATCTAACATTGTTCTACATTGTATGTTTCGGAGCGATGCGGTTTTAAGTGAGAATGAGCCCAGTATTCACACAGTGGGATGCCGTTAGAGTGTGAAATTGTTTCAGTTAATCGTTAGCAGCGTCAGGAACCCCTCGCTAATGTTATCCTCTTTGCATGCTCTGGTTAAATGATCTACCTCGCCTTTTACTGTAACAGTGGGGGCTCCCATCTGATTCAGAAGTTTATGCGTTTGATACACTGTCGAAAATCTAGGCTCACATTCGTATGCACTGACTTTCCCATGGCAGTGTTTTCGAATAAAGCAAATCTTAGCCAACTTTACCAACCAGACGTTGTGTTTGTGGACCTTGCTGTGTGCATATATACAGACATTTAGTTACATGACAAGGTACGTAACGAAGTTGTCGAAACCATCTTCTGACAAACAGTGAAGGTCCATATTAACTTTGCTAGACTGTAACAAACAAGTGTTTTATTGCACGCCATTTCTGACGAATACGGTTGTGTTTTCAAGCAATTCCTGAAACCACGGTGATGATGTATTTATTCAGAGATGGATTCGTGCACCAAGCACAGTTATGTCCTGTGGCCGCAAATTTCATTTTTAAACATTTGCAATCAGTTATACACACATTTAATGATTATATTTGGTATATTGCACTGGCAGTGGAACCGGAGACTGAAGGGATGGAGAACTTGGAAAATAGAAACAGTAAGATATAATAGTAATGATATTTTGATTGGTAACTGGCATCAGTGGTGTTTGGATTCTGTGAGAGAAGGACATTGTTTCCTTTTTGTCCTGTCATTATGTAGCAGCTGCAATAGCAACAAGATTAATTGTCAAATCGTTTTGTTACTAGGATATTTGTTAATCAGGTATCACCACTATTTAAACTATGACTCTGTTCAAACCGAGGAGACAATGAATTAATTGGCAATGCCATTTCTGCAGCCACCAATCTCCCCAAATATCCATTCACCATCACCTTTGATGCCCTAGATCCTATTAAAACAATGAATCTCTCTCACCCTGGCATTTCCCCTGTACGGCCCTCATTCTCGCTCACTCAAGTACAAGGCTCGCAGACTTCGACGGATGTTGCGGACAAATGGTTTAACCAATCAACGCCAGATTTGGTTAGATCACATAAAGCATTATCGGGCCCTACTCATGTCTCCCAAAACTGCTCACTATTCTAGCACCATTATAGAATGCAAACATAACCCCCAGCTAGTATTCTCGACTGTTAACCGTCTTGTGAAACCCCACTCCCCTGTCTCCACCACACTCACCTTCAACAACAAGTGTGAGTAGCTCATGGAATTATTTGTCTCAAAGATTGAGACCATTCAATCAGCTGCCTCTGCCACTTTTCTTCCAAAATCTAGCCCAACGGGTCAAACTTCCCCTAAGTTTCCACCCTGCCCTAGCCATGAATTCGCAACTCTATCTAGTCTCTCCCTGATCTGCCCCTCTTGACCTCTCCATGCTCATCTTATCCATGAGACCCACTTCCTGCTCACTTGACCCGATTCCCACCAAGCTGCTGACCACTCAACTTCCTTTTCTGACTCCCGTGTTAGCTGACATAGTTAACGGTACTCTCAGCTCATGTCCTCTCGTCTCCTTCAAATCTACCGTCATCACCTCTCTCCTCAAAAAAAACATTGACACTATTCGGCTTGCAAGCTACCGTCCCCTCTCCATAGTCAATTTCCACTCCCAAGTCCTTGAACATGTTGTCGCCTCCCGGAACTCCATGTTTTAATCCCTTTAGTCTGGTTTCCGCCAAGCCACGCTATCGAAACAGCTCTCATCAAAGTCACAAAAGTCATCCTTTATGACATTGACAAAAGTAACCTTTCCCTCCTCATCATTCTCGACATGTCCGCAACCTTTGATATGTTTGAGTACCCTATGTTCCTCCAATGTCTCTCCACCACCATCCAGCTGGGGGGGACTGCACTCCCCTTGTTCCATCCATATCTCCCTAATTGTAGCCAGAAAATCACTTGCATTCGCTTATATTCCCACGATCAAATCTTTGCATATCGTGTTCCCCAAGGATCTATCATTGGCACCCTCGCGTTTCTCCACTATTTGCTGCCTCTTGACGACATCATCCGAAAACACAGCGTCAGTCTCCACATGTAGACTGATGATACCAAGCTCCATCACACCACCACTTCTTTCGACCCCTCCAACGTCTCTAAATTGGCAGACTGCTTGTCCGACATCCAGTACTGGATGACCTTAACATTTCTCTAATTAAATATTGGGAAGACTAACGACAATCTCTTTGGTTCCCACCGCAAACTGTTCCCTACCATCGACTCGATCCCTCTCCCGTGCTTCTGTCTGTGACTGATGCAGACAGTTCGCAAACTAGGTGTCCTTTAGAACGTGAAATGATCTTCTGGCCATATATCTGCGATATGACATTGCCCTTTTCCGCCCCTGCCTCAGCTCCTCTGCTGTTGAAATCATCATCCATGTCTTTGTTGCCTCTAGTTTGAACAGCTCCAACACACTCTTGGCTGACCTCCTACATTCTACCCTATGTAAACTTGAAGTCATTCAAAAATAGCCAGTGCATTTCCAATCTCGCACGAAATCCCACTCACCCATCACACCTGTGCTCGCTGAGCTTCACTGATCCCAGTTCAGCAATACCTCGGCTTCAAAATTCTCTTTCTGTGTACAAATCCCTCCATGGCCTCGTCCCTCGCTATCTCTGTAATCTGATTCAACATCGCAACCCCCCAAGATGTCTGTGCTCCTCAAATTCTACTCTCTTGTGCATCCCTGATTATAACTGCTCAACCATTGGTGGCCGTGCCTTCAGTTGCCCGAGCCTTGAGCTCTGGAACAGCCTCCCTAAATCCTCACCGCCTCTATACCTCCCTTTCTTCCTTGAAGAGAGTGCTTATAACCTTACTCTGACGAAACTTTTGGTAATCGGTCGTAATTTCTTCTTATGTGGCTCGGTGCCAAATTTATTTGTTATGTCTTATAACACTCCTGTGAAGCACCTCGGGAAGTTTTATAAAGGCGTTATATAAGTAGAAATTATTGTTGTTGTTGTAATAATATTCCAATTGTTGAATTAATTAAGTGATTTGAGAAATACTGAACAGGAGACATGATTTTACCAACTTTTATGAGGTTGTATAGTTCAGATACATAAATTACTGACAGATTTGGCCGTTTGCAAAGTCTAGTCGGAAATATTATCTCCTCATATCTTCGCCATTATTTCATGCAGCTCACCAGCTAACAACTCTGTGACCACACGGACTGCAGCGGTTCACGAAGTAGACCCACCTCCATCTTGTAAACAGCACAGGACGGCCCATTTCTTGTGTTTGATTCAGATTTACTTTGTCCATTTTTCTCTGTAGATTTCTATTATGCTTCTGTATCCATGGTAAATACAACCCACCCGCCACATACCACACACTCAAACTTAACTATATTAATCTTATATACTCATGTGATTTAATTTCCAGCTAAGACTGTATTGTCTAAACACAGTTGAACGGGAATGCAGTTAATTATTTCTACACCAGCCGCGTTATCTTGCTGAGGATATCTTTTCAGTGCTGATGTTTCTTTTGTATATGTAGTCTCCCTCTCGCTCTCTGCCTGTCTCTATTTCTTTACAAATAAACACATGGAGCTCTTTACGTATATCAAGTTGGAACAACTGCTTTATGTCACACTATCCTGCACACCAAAGGAATCCGAATCAAACACTTCTAAGCATATCTTACATTGTTGATAGATTGCGCTGGAAGCTCAGGTACATATAATATCCCACATCCCGTGGGATCTACTTTCCGCCAGTCTTTCTCACCAGAGACAGATTCTCCATATTGCTATGTGCCGGATTAATATTAAAGATGGATTCTGCCAATTCAGAGCTAAGACCTTACCACTCAGCCTTTCTGAAGCTCAATCTCGGCAGGTATCTCCTGGGCTGGACTGCAGCCTCTATTGTCTCTTGTACTGTATCTTTGCTGCGGTCTCGAGATCGCCACCCACAACTCCCTCTGAAGTTTGCTCCATTATTAGACGCATCAAAAGCGAGGAGAAGATTATGCCCCTTGTGCCATTGTGTACTTAGGAATGTATATTTTTCCTAGGATTACAGAAGAAGGTGCAAGTTAAGGTTGTTTGTTCATGATCACATCTGAACTTCTCCCCCTTGTGATTACTGTTAGAGTTTGTCCAGATGGGGGTTGCACTGTACAAGGCATCAATGTAAAGACCTGAGACTTCCGGCCAAGAAGTCAGTTGATCAGATTAAATGTTTATCTGGTGAATTATAAACGTAACTGTTGTAACTTGGTTGAGTTGAAACATACCAACTCCCCTATTATCGTGGTGTTCGACAGTAGTTTGTCCAAATGTCTTTACTCATCGCCTCCAGTCTGCGAATACAACATGAGAACTCTGAGCCATTTCGTACGCACAGCTTGTATCCGCTCCCCTTTCCTGTCCACGGACCCAATTCCCCACTTTGTCTCACCCTCGGTTGTTCCCCTTTAGCATTCACTGCATTTTGGTCAGGCGTCATTCTCACCGCTCCTCAAACATCTCCCAATTTAGAATTGACCATTCATGACTTATTTTCAATTAGTTTCCTGTTCATTTCTTCTTCCGTCACTGAACTGCTACTTTTCGCAATTATCCATAACTCCTTCTCACACTGTCCATGTATTTATATATTTAAATGGCCAGTAGTTTACTCGGATCTCCGGTGGATTTCTACTCCACTTTCTAAGAAGTTGCAGTGGCAGAAGGGTAACAGCTCCGAGGAAATTTCCAGAGTCTATTTGTATATTCTATACACTTTGTGAAGTCGTTTATTTTCGCGTATTTACTCCACAGTCACAGATATTTAACATTGCAATTGTTTGTTAAAATCCTGTTCTGCTAGACAATTCTAGCAGCGGTAAAGAGTTCAGTTCCAGTCCCCAGATACTGCAGTAAAGTACATTTCACGCCAAATCCTGTGTAACTGGCTCCCTTGCTGTAACCTGACGGCTGATTCCCTGTCCCTGTGTGTTTCCCTTTTACAGCTAATGTGGTGACGATTGTGATCCTGTCCCGGGGAAAGTGCGGTCTCTCCAGATATATCACTCGCGACCTGGTGGCCATGTCAGCGGCGGATCTACTGGTCATTATCACTGATGTGATACTGGTTGATTAATGATTATTATTTCCCGACTACCTTCCTGCACATGACACCTGTGTGTTCTTTCCTCCGAGCGCTGATGCGTGCAGTCACCGATATTTCTGTCTGCTTAACAATCGCTTTGACTTTCGATCGTTTTGTTACCATTTGTTGCCAGAAGCTGAGGACTAAATATTGCACCGAGAAAACTACATCCCTGGTAATAGGAACCGTGTGCCTGCTGTTCTGTATAAAAAACATCCCCTGGTTCTTTATATATGAACCCATCATTACAATCGACCATGTATCCTGGGGCTGCAATGCAAAACATGAGTATTACACTGTAACTGCTTGGGTAGCATTTGGCTGGATTAACCGCTGTTTAACCCCACTGCTCCCAATATTCCTGATATTGCTGCTCAATGCTCTGACTGTAGGATACATTTTGGCGGCCAGCAGAGTCCGCAGGAGGCTGAGGGGCAGCAAGAATGATGTGAATCACAATGATCCGGAGATGGAGAACCGAAGGAAATCCATCATCTTACTCTTCGCTATATCCGGTAACTTCATACTGCTCTGGGCAACCTATGTGATATATTCCTTATTATACCGAATTACAAACCAGTATTATTTTACAGGTTTTAATGACCCTATGCTTATTGCAGACTATACCAGCTACATGCTGCTGCTTTTGAGCTGCTGTACAAACACGTGTATTTATGCAGTAACCCAGACTAAATTCAGAGATGAGCTGAAAAATGGGTTGAAGTATCCTCTTAGAATCTTATTTAATTTAGTTCAGCAAAGGAAAGTTTAGAGCAATTCCCAACATTAGACCTGCATTACATCACATATTGCATCCTGAGTTATATTTTACCTGAACCTCAGCAGGCTACAACTCAGGCCCAGGCTTCTTCAGACATAACACTGGGCAATATCTGACAAGGCCTGCGGTTTCCTATGTAAGTGTCTGTGAACAAGGGAGAAGACCATTATGTAGACAGTGGGTTATAATAGCTGTAGCAGTTTAATTGGATTAAATCATTCTCCTGGACACAAAGAGATACAAGTCCCAGCATTGAGGTTTAGGATGTTGTGACCATGGAATGTTTATTGCATGAACATGAGAACACTTGGCTTATCCCAGGGGAGTGTAAAAGGAGAATACGCCTTTCGATTTAATAGCTGAAGAATATCAGGAAGTGAATGATAACTGTGTTGGTTTTTGTGTGTGGAAATGCCTGGAGAATAATAAACAGATCATGAAACCAATCAGCATGTAATATCTTTGAAATTTTACATTCTCCAGTTCACGAAAAGCTTCTCCATCACCTGCGGCTCTGTGGAATTTATTGGAACTGAAGTGATGTTGATTGTGGACGTGACTCCATTGTCCTGGTGTTTGTGAACGGTGGTGTTTCCAGCAGCGAGTCCCCTTTCCCACTGTCTATGTACAATGGTGTTTGCAGAGTAACAACACCACTGGCAATGAGAACCAGTAGCACAGTGTGTGGGCAGCTGCAGACTCTTCTCAGGAAGAAATGACCCAGGTGGCCATTGCCTGCTATCAGATATCTGTGACCACAGGTCAGATTGGGCACTGTGACAGCAATGTGATTATAACCTTGTGAACAGTAAAATAGTGTCGCTTTCATCGAGCTCTCCTTCACCAAAAACATACTGAGGCTCACTTTCTGCAGGAAAACCCCGCCATTGTCCGAACTCATTCGCAGCATATCCGGTATCAGGATCCAGTGATCCAGACCCAGCTGAAGTTTGTGCGAATGTGAGGCTCAGTGTGTGAGGCACCAGCCTCAGGGTCCAGTGATGCAGACCCAGATGAAGTGTGTGTGAATGTGAGGCTCCGTGTGTGACGGACCAGCCTCAGGGTCCAGTGATCCAGACCCAGCTGAAGTGTGTGTGAATGTTAGGCTCAGTGTGTGAGGGACCAGCCTCAGGCACCAGTCATACCGACCCAACTGAAGTGTGTGTGAATGTGAGGCTCCGTCTGTGAGGGACCAGCCTCAGGATCCAGTGATCCAGACCCAGCTAAAGTGTGTGTGAATGTGAGGCTCAGTGTGTGAGGTACCAGCCTCAGGGTTCAGTGATCCAGACCCAGCTGAAGAGTGTGTGAATGTGAGGCTCAGTGTGTGAGGGACCAGCCTCAGGGTCCAGTGATCCAGACCCAACTGAAGAGTGTGTGAATGTGAGGCTCAGTGTGTGAGGTACCAGCCTCAGTGTCCAGTGATCCAGACCCAGCTGAAGTGTGTGTGAATGTGAGGCTCAATGTGTGAGGGACCAGCCTCAGGGTCCAGTGATGCAGACCCAGCAGAAGTATGTGTGAATGTGTGGCTCATTGTGTGAGGGGCCAGCCTCAGGGTCCAGTGATCCAGACCCAGCTGAAGTGTGTGGGAATGTGAGGCTCAGTGGGTGAGGGACCAGCCTCAGGGTCCAGTGATCCAGACCCAGCTGAAGTGTGTGTGAATGTGAGGCTCCGTGTGTGAGGGACCAGCCTCAGTGTCCAGTGATCCAGACCCAGCTGAAGTGTGTGTGAATGTGAGGCTCAGTGTGTGAGTGACCAGCCTCAGGTTCCAGTGATTCAGACCCAGCTGAAGTGTGTGTGAATGTGAGGCTCAGTGAGTGAGGGACCAGCCTCAGGTTCCAGCGATCCAGACTCAGCTGAAGTGTGTGTGAATGTAAGGGTTCAGTGTGTGAGGGACCAGCCTCAGGGTCTAGTGATCCAGACCCAGCTGAAGTGTGTGTGAATGTGAGGTTCAGTGTGTGAGGGACCAGCCTCAGGGTGCAGTGATCCAGACCCAACTGAAGTCTGTGTGAATGTAAGGCTCAGTGTGTGAGGGACCAGCCTCAGGGTCCAGTGATCCAGACCCAGCTGAAGTGTGTGTGAATGTGAGGTTCAGTGTGTGAGGGACTACTCTCAGGGTCCAGTGATCCACACCCAGCTGAAGTGTGTGTGAATGTGTAGCTCAGTGTGTGAGGGACCAGCCTCAGGGTCTAGTGATCCACACCCAGCTGAAGTGTGTGTGAATGTGAGGCTCAATGTGTGAAGGACCAGTCTCATGGTCCAGTGATCCAGACCCAGCTGAAGTGTGTGTGAATGTGAGGCTCATTGTGTGAGGGACCAGCCTCAGGGTCCAGTGATCCAGACCCAGTTGAATTGTGTGTGAATGTGAGGCTCAGTGTGTGAGGGACCAGCAGCCTCAGGGTCCAGTGATCCAGACCCAGCTGAAGTGTGTGTGAATGTGAGGCTCAGTGTGTGAGGGACCAGCATCAGGGTCCAGTGATCCAGACCCAGCTGAAGTGTGTGTTTGTGAGGCTCACTGTGTGAGGGTCCAGCATCAGGGTCCAGTGATCCAGACCCAGCTGTGGGCAACGCAGTTTAGGAAGAATATCAAGGCCTTCGAGAGGATGCAGGAAAGATTTACGAGAATGATTCCAGGGATGAGGGACTTCAGTTACCTGGATAGATTGTTGAAGCTGGGAATGCAAGGGGGATAGAGTATAAAAGCAGAGAAGTCCTGCTACAACTGTACAGGGTATCGATGAGGCCACATCTGGAGTACAGCGTGCAGTTTTGGTATCTGTATTTAAGGAAGGATATACTTACATTGGAGGCAGTTCAGAAAAGGTTCACGGGGTTGATACCTGAGGTGAGGGGGTTGACTTATGAAGAAAGGTTGAGTAGGCTGGCCCTAAACACATTGGAGTTAAGAAGAATGAGAGGTTTTCTTATTGAAACATAAAAGATAGTGAGGGGGCTTGACAATGTGGATGCAGAGAGGATGTTCCCACTCAAAGGGAAAATAAATCCAGGGGGCATAGTTTCAGAGTAAGGGGTCGCCCATTTAAAACTAAGATGAGAAGGAATTTATTCTCAGAGAGTTATAAATCTGTGGAATTTCCTGTCCCAGGAAGCTGTGGAAGCCGTGACATTGAATATATTTAAGGCGGGGATAGACAAATTTTTGAGCGATTATGGAAGTAAAGGTTTATGGGGAGCGGGCAGCGAAGTGGAGCTAAATCCATGATCAGATCACCCATTATCTTATTGAATGGTGGAGCAAGCTCGAGCGGCCGTATGGCCTACTGCTGCTCCAATTCCTATGTTCTAATGTTCTTCTTTCACTTTACTTTACAGAAGTTCATTTACAGGGTATTAAACGGGGAGGAATTTTCGTCCAGAGGATCAAACCAAACAGCAGATCCAGACCTGATGGAGTGACTCGATTTATCGGGACCTGAATATCTTCGGCCTTTGACCATGGAAGCAAAAAACACTGTTCACAGCGGGGAGAAACTGTACAGGTGCTGTGTGTGTGGGCAAGGATTCAGCCGATCATCCAACTTGGAGAGACACAAGCGCAGTCACACTGGAGAAAAACTGTGTAAATGTGGGGACTGTGGGAATTGTATCAACTACCCGTCCCAGCTGGAAACACATCGGCGAGTTCACACTGGGGAGAGACCGTTCACCGCTCTGAGTGTGAGAAGGGATTCACTCAGTTATCCCACCTGCTGATACACCAGTGAGTTCACACTGGGGAGAGACTGTTCACCTCTCTGAGTGTGGGAAGGGATTCACTCAGTTATCCCACCTGCTGATACACCAGCGAGTTCACACTGGGGAGAGGCCGTTCATCTCTCTGAGTGTGGGAAGGGATTCACTCAGTTATCCCACCTGCTGATACACCAGCGAGTTCACACTGGGGAGAGACCGTTCACCTCTCTGAGTGTGGGAAGGGATTCACTCAGTTATCCCACCTGCTGATATCCCAGCGAGTTCACACTGGGGAGAGAACGTTCACCACTCTGAGTGTGGGAAGGGATTCACTCAGTTATCCCAACTGCTGATACACCAGCGAGTGCACACTGGGGAGACACCGTTCACCTCTCTGAGTGTGGGAAGGGATTCACTCAGTTATCACACCTGCTGACTCACCAGCGAGTTAACACTGTGGAGAGGCTGTTCACCTTTCTGAGTGTGGGAAGGGATTTACTCAGTTATCCCACCTGCTGATACACCAGTGAATTCACACTGGGGAGAGACTGTTCACCTCTCTGAGTGTGGGAAGGGATTCACTCAGTTATCCCACCCTGATGATTCACCAGTGATTTCACACTGGGGAGAGACTGTTCACCTCTCTGAGTGTGGAAAGGGATTCACTCAGTTATCCCACCTGCTGATACACCAGCGAGGTCACACTGGGGGTAGGCCGTTCACCTCTCTGAGTGTGGGAACGGATTCACTCAGTTATCCCACCCTGCTGATACACCAGTGAGTTCACACAGGGGAGAGACCGTTCACCTCTCTGAGTGTGGGAACGGATTCACTCAGTTATCCCACCCTGCTGATACACCAGTGAGTTCACACAGGGGTGAGACCGTTCACCTCTCTGAGTGTGGGAAGGGATTCACTCAGTTATCCCACCTGCTGATACACCAGTGAGTGCACACTGGGGAGAGACCGTTCACCTCTCTGAGTGTGGGAAGGGATTCACTCTGTCATTTGAGTCAGGTAGAGAATTCCGCAGGTTGACAATTCTCTGAGTGAGTTATGTACTCAGAAAGGTGAGGGGATTTAAAGTCAGCTTTCCAGGCCCCTGTTTATTTTACGGCCTTATCTCTGATCCAATTATCTCTCAGTTCTGAAGAAATGCCTTGCCTGAAATGTTGAATGAAGCGAATGTCTCTCCAATGTTGGTATTACTGCAGTACTGATGTACACCAGCAGCTGGTGATATTGTACTGTAAAACTTTACAGACCTTTGCCCAGCTCACCCTCCCCATCTCCTGGCTGTCAGTGGCCTCCAATGGGCTACAAGGGACGATTAAACACTCTGGGGTGAATTCTGAATTTTACCTCCCACAACTCGGGTGTTAGGGGATCGGCTCCAGTTTTACAGCCCGCACGGAGGAAATGTGAACTTTCAGCCCTTTAAAGCGAAGGTTTACAAACTCCGGGTCTCTGTGAAGAGAGATAGTTTGTGTATTTCCCATCACCAATGGTGCGTGGTGCTGATAACTGAGCAATGTGCTCACTTTCAGAGCACAACTTATTGCTGCTTTTTAATACAAAGGAGCGGTGCAGTGATGAGAAAGGGCGGGGATGGAGCTGCTGTCGGCGTTTACTTTTTATTAAAGTCTTCTCACATTTTATATTTGTATCGGTTTATTTACAGTCTCACTAGGATTTACAAAGTGTTATTTGGTATTACATTTTCTAACTCCCGACCTCTGACCTCTGCTCCTGAACCTATCCGCTCGGGGTCAAGTCATTGTAAGGTCACGGATGATGCGGGCAGAAAGATACTCAGAGAGAGAGAGAGAGAGAGAGAGATAGAGAGACATCGAGTGAGAAAGAGAAAGAGAGGGAGAGAGAGAGAGATAGACAGACATAGAGAGAGAGAGACAGAGGGGAGAGAGGGAGAGATACATCGAGTGAGAGAGAGACAGATATGGAGAGAGAGGGAGAGAGACAGACATAGAGAGAGACAGAGAGCGAGACAAAGTCTGAGAGACATAGAAAGAGAGAGAGTGTGTGTGTCCCTACTCTCTCTCTCTTTCTGTATAGATTCTGGGTTTGATACAGGGCTATGGCGAGAGAGCGGGGAAGTGGGATTAGTTTGGGGATTGATACAGGACTATGGGGAGAGTGCGGGGCAGTGGGATTAGTTTGGGATTGTAACAGGGCTATGGAAAGAGAGCGTGACATTGGGATTAGTTTGGTGATTGATACAGAGAGAGACAGGGAGAGAGTGAAACAGAGACACGGAGAGAGAGAAACAGAGAGAGAGAGAGTGAGAGAGAGGGAGAGAGAGAGAGGGAGAGAGTGAAACAGAGACACAGAGAGAGAGACAGAGAAAGAGCCAGAGATAGGCAGATAGACAGAATGAATGAGAGAGACATAATTATAGAGAGATACAGAGAGTGGGAGAGATGGAGAGAAAGACAGAGAGAGAGAGACAGAGAGAGAGATAGCGAGAGGGAGCGAAAGACAGAGAGACAGAGTCAGAGAGAGGGAAACACAGAGATAGAGAGAGAGACAGAGAGAGAGAGAGAGACAGAGCGAGAGTGAAGGAGAGTCAGAGAGAGAGGGAAAGATGGAGAGAGAAACATAAACAGAGAGAGAGACAGAGTGAGAGACAGAGAGAGCGAGACAGAGAGAGCGAGACTGTGTGAGAGAGAGAGAGGGAAAGATGGAGTGACAGACAGAAACATAGAGAGAGAGACAAAGCGAGATTGTGAGAGCGGGAGAGAGAGAGGGAAAGATGGAGAGAAAAACAAAAACGGAGATAGAGAGACAGAGAGAGAGAGACAGAGAGCGAGGGAAAGATGGAGAGAAAGAGAGACAGAGAGAGAGACAGAGAGAGAGACTGAGATAGACCGACAGACAGATAGAGAGAGAGACAGAGATAAGCAGATCGAAACAGAAAGAAAGAGAGACAGAATTGTGGAGAGATACAGAGAGACAGCAAGACAGAGGGAGAGGGAGAGACGGAGCGAGATAGAGAGAGACTCAGAGAGGGAAGGTGAGAGCGAAACAGAGAACAATATAGAGCGAGACAGAGAGAGATAGAGAGAGACAGAGCGAGAGAGAGAGTGACAGGAAGAGAGTGAAAGAGAGTGAGAGACAGAGAGACAGACAGAGAGAGCGACAGAGCGAGAGAGAGACAGAGAGAGAGAGGGAAAGACAGATAGAGAGACAGAGACAGAGAGAGATAAAGAGAGGGAGAGAGAGAGACAGAGCGAGAGGGAGAGAGGGACAGAGAGGGAAAGAGAGAGAGTGAAACAGAGAGAGAGAGTGAGACAGAGTGACAGACAGAGAGAGAGAGAGAGAGCGAGAGCGAGAGAAAGAGAGATGGATATATGCAGACAGACAGAGAGACGTAGAGAGAGAGAGAGCGAGCAAGAGAGAGAGAGAGACTGAGAGAGAGAGAGAGACCGACAGCGTGAGAGAGAGAGAGAGATACAGAGTGAGTGAGACAGAGAGAGAGAAAGAGACAGAGCGAGAGATTGATAGAGAGAGTGAAGGATGGAGATAAAGACCGGGAGAGATACAGATAGACAGAGAGAGCGCGCGAGAGAGACAGAAATAGAGAGAGAGAGAGAGAAACAGAGAGGGAGAGAGAGAGAGAGAAAGACAGAGAGAGAGAGTGCCAGAGAGAGAGAGAAAGAGAGACAAAGAGAGAGACAGATAGAGAGACAGAGAGAGAGAATGACAGAGAGAGACAACAATTGATATGGAGAGAGAGATTGATAGAGAGAGAGATTAATAGAGAGAGAGGGAAAGACAGAGATAAAGACAGGGAGAGATACAGAGAGAATGAGAGACAGAGAGAGAGTGACAGAAAGAGAGGGTGACAGAGAGAGAGAGAGACAGAAATAGAGGGTGACAGAGAGAGAGAGAGAGGGTGAGAGAGACAGAGAAAGAGAGAGAGGGAGAAAGACAGAAAGATAGAGAGATAGAAATAGAGATAGAGAATGAGTAACACATACATGGAGACAGAGAGAGAGAAACACAGATAGAGAGTGAGAGAGAGAGAGAGAGACAGAGAGAGAGAGAGAGAAAGAGACAGAGAGAGAAAGACAGAGAGATAGAGAGATTGAAATAGAGACAGAGAATGAGTAACACAGAAATAGAGACAGAGAGAGAGAAACACAGAGAGAGAGAGTGAGAGAGGGCGAGAGAGAGAGACAGAGAGAGAGGGAGATTGTGACAGAGAGGGAGAGAGCCAGAGAGAGAGAAAGAGAGAAACAGAGACGGAGAGCGAGAGAGAGGGGGAGAAAGACTGATAGAGACAGGGAGAAACAGAGAGACAGAAAGAGAGAGAGATAGAGAGAGAGAGAGAGAGAGAGGGAGACAGAGAGAGAGCTAGTTTGGGGATTGATACAGGTCTATGGGGATAGAGCAGGGCAGTGGGATTAGTTTGAGGATTGAACAGGACTATGGGAAGAGAGCGGGGCAGTGGGATTAGTTTGGGGATTGGTACAGGTCTATGGGGAGAGAGCATGGCAGTGGGATTAGTTTGGGATTGAAACAGGACTATGGGGAGAGAGCTGGCCAGTGGGATTATTTGGGATTGATACAGGAATATGGGGAGAGAGCGGGATAGTGGGATTAGTTTGGGGATTGATACAGGACTATGTCGAGAGAGCGGGGCAGTGGGATTAGTTTGGGGATTGATACAGGACTATAGGGAGAGAGCGGGGCAGTGGAATTAGTTTGGGGATTGATACAGGACTATGGTGAGAGAGCGGGGCAGTGGGATTAGTTTGAGGATGGATACAGGGCAATGAGGAGAGAGCAGGGCAGTGGGATTAGTTTGGGGATTGAAACAGAACTATAGGGAGAGAGCGGGGCAGTGGGATTAGTTTGGGGATTGATACAGGACTATGAGGAGAGAGCGGGGCAGTGGGCTTAGTTTGGGGATGGATACAGGACTATGGGGAGAGAGCAGGGCAGTTGGATTAGTTTGAGGATTGATACAGTACTATGGGGAGAGAGCGGGGCAGTGGGATTAGTTTGGGGATTGGTACAGGTCTATGGGGAGAGAGCATGGCAGTGGGATTAGTTTGGGATTGAAACAGGACTATGGGGAGAGAGCTGGCCAGTGGGATTATTTGGGATTGATACAGGAATATGGGGAGAGAGCGGGATAGTGGGATTAGTTTGGGGATTGATACAGGACTATGTCGAGAGAGCGGGGCAGTGGGATTAGTTTGGGGATTGATACAGGACTATAGGGAGAGAGCGGGGCAGTGGAATTAGTTTGGGGATTGATACAGGACTATGGTGAGAGAGCGGGGCAGTGGGATTAGTTTGAGGATGGATACAGGGCAATGAGGAGAGAGCAGGGCAGTGGGATTAGTTTGGGGATTGATACAGGACTATAGGGAGAGAGCGGGGCAGTGGGATTAGTTTGGGGATTGATACAGGACTATGAGGAGAGAGCGGGGCAGTGGGCTTAGTTTGGGGATGGATACAGGACTATGGAGAGAGAGCAGGGCAGTTGGATTAGTTTGAGGATTGATACAGTACTATGGGGAGAGAGCGGGGCAGTGGGATTAGTTTGGGATTGATACAGGACTATGGGGAGAGAGCGGGGCAGTGGGATTAGTTTGGGTGAAATTGAGCAACCATTTTACATGAGATGCGTGATGACCATTTTACACCAGGACACGTGTCTGGGTGATCTGAAAACAAACCTGGTTTGCCTGCCTGGGCTCGGGGCTTTGTGTATTGGTCCCAGTCTCTGGGTCCTTCATGTGTTTGAAGAGTTTGAAGTTGGTCACATCATTTCATTCTTTCAGGGCATTGATGGTAAACAGCTTCAATCCTGTGTTTCTGTGAGGGGCGACACAATCTTATTTACACCTTATTCAAACCAACAAAACTTGCTTCTCCATTTCCTGCCCTGCGAAGAAATCACACCGTTCCACAATGCAGCATTGTCTGAACCAGCCATTGATCCCATATACTGCTCAATCTGAAACACTCAAAGCTTTTAGATGGAGAAATTAGATTTAGCCCACACATTCCAACATACAATTGGATGGTTAGCAAATCAAAAATGTCCCAGAAATGTGATTACTTGCTGTGGGTTTGAACAGTCAGACTGCAATATGTCAGCGTCTTTTCAATCAAGGAAACATCAATATGGGAATGAAATACAGGGAGAGCGAAGAAGAGAGGTGGACAGGGAGAAGCAGTGGGAGAATTAGGGATAGAGATAACGTGTTGGCAGAAAAGAGAAAGAGAGAGATCGGAAATGGACAGTAGCATAGACAGAGGAAAAAGTAAAAGAGAGATAGATGGTTAGAAATTGGGAGCGAGGGAGCGAGTGAGGGAGCAAAACGGAGAGAGGGAGACAGAGAGACTGACAGAGAGCGAGAGTGAGAGTGGGACAGAGATACAGAGAGGGAGAGAGAGACAGGGAGACTGAAAGAAAGAGCGAGAAAGAGAAAGGGAAACAGATACCGAGAGGGAGAGAGACAGGGAGACTGAAAGAGAGAGCGAGTGAGAGAGTGGGAGACAGAGAGAGACTGAGAGAGAGAGATTGAGAATCAGAAATATATAGAGAGGCAGAGAGAGAGCGAGAGAGAGACATACAGAAAGTGACAGAGAGAGAGAGAGACAGAGGGAAAGAGAGATGAAAGAAACACAGAGAGAGCGAATGCGACTGAGAGAGTGATTCAGAGAGAGAGTAAAACAGAGAGAGACATATAGACATAGAAATGTAGAAACATAGAAAAGACGTGCAGGAGTAGTCCAATCTACCCTTCGAGCCTGCACCACCATTCAATAAGATCATATCTGATCATTCCCTCAGTACCCCTTTCCTGCATTCTCTCCATACCCCTTGATCCCTTTGGCTGCAAGGGCCAGATCCGACTGCCTTTTGAATATATCCAATGAACTGGCATCAACAACTCTCTGCGGCAGGGAATTCCACAGGTTAACCACTCTCTGAGTGAAGAAGGTACTCCTCATCTGGGTCCGAAATGGCTTACGCCTTATTCTTAGACAGTGACCCCTGTTTCTGGAACTCCCCAGCAACGGGAACATTCTTTCTGCCTCTAACCTGCCGAGTCCCGTTAGAGCGACAGAGAGAGACAGAGAATAATACAGAGCGA